>NC_056744.1:1206614680-1206792180 GCF_019279795.1 Protopterus annectens | reverse complement strand
GATTTAGATCATGAATTGTAAAGTTTGAAAAGTAGGGACTTGGTCTGTTTTACTGAAATTTTAGAAAAGTGAAAGGTTACTGCATAAGAGGTGCGAGGGTATTGGTCAGGGGATGCAGGTTTTTGTTCTTTGTTGGCAGAGGAGTCAATAGTTGGAAAGGCTTTAGAGATGTCAGTTATGGTAATGGTAGACAGGAAAAAGTGAACATAATCATTAAATCATTAACAAAGGTGGAATGTTTCAATGTAAAGGGTTAATTCTTAGTAGCTGAAGAGTCATTTAATGTCCCTGTTAAGCATTTTATTTCTTTCCAAAAATAATTGGGTCTAGACCAGTTTGCTTCCTGTTTCTGCCTAAGGTACAGGGATTTTGCAGTATTTATTGCAATTCTTGTGGCTTTCCTTAAATTTAGAAAAGTTTGGTGTAGTTTTTTATTGACGGGGGTTCGGTTTCCAGTTCTTCCAGGTTCAATGTCAGGCTTTAATTTTGATTTTAATATCCACTGAAAGCCATGGACAGCACTGTGATCTAAAACTTTTTGTTAGGGGATATAGGGTATCCTGAATTGTTGTTAATTTTATATTTAAAAATTCTGAAGTAGAGATGAATTCAGCCATGGCATACATGAGAGTCCAGTCTATAGTACTGAGTAGGGCTTATTATTACAGAAAGATCTTCCTTCAATGATCTAATTTTTTTATATGTTCTGAATGACCAAATGGAGTTAATGGGCAAGTGGTCACTCAGAGCACTGTGTCATAATCAGTGTGAAGGCAACTTGTTTGTATGCTGGTTATTATTAGGTCAAGTCTGGAGCTAGAAACAAATTGGTTTAAGTGGGAGCTTATATTATTTGAGCTGGGCTAGATTGCTGCAGCATTTTGTTCAGAGAGAGATTCTTTCCCCAAGCACTGATATTGAAATCCCCAAGAATAACTGCATGGTTAAGTATGCCTTTAGGGAACATGTGTTGTAATGTTTTATGTAAAAGAGAGACAGATGAGTGTGACAGAATGTAAAGTGCTGCAGTCCAAGTATAAGTATGTTGCACCCAATGTGATATGAGAGACCATTAAAAATGGAACTCTTGTCTTGAGGACTGAATTGAGCTGGTCCTGGGTTTGATTGTGAATCTCCAGAGTACATACATACATACATACATACATACAAATATTTCAAGAACGGGCATTAATGCCCTTCTAGGGTGCCAATATACCAAGACAGTTGTTCCCATAACAAGTGTCCAGGCTGTTCATAAATTTGGTAGTCTGTTCCATGCATCAGCTGCTCTCTCAGAGAACCAATTAGTACACTTCTCATTCCTACAGAATCTTCAAATAGGCTATCTGATGATTCCCTACTACATTTTGATAACCCGAAACATTCCCAGAGGTTGTTGTCTCTAAATGCCCTGTATAACTAAATAAGATCTCCTCTTAAACATCTATATGATACACTGTACAAGTTCAGATGTTTCAATCCTTCATAATAACTTAAATTTTCACATCCATGGATGCCATTGGTATATTTTCTGCTGCACTCTTTCCAGTTTACTCATGCTTGTTTTCTTATAAGATTTTCATATTGTTATTCCATACTCAAGTTTGAGACTAATGTAATTAACAAACAATGGCTTCATCATTTCTGATTTTCTAGATTTTGTACATCTTTTTATACAACCTATAGTTCTATAACTATCATTATTTACTTGGTTGATATGATTAGAAAAACTCAAACATGGATCCACCCATATACCCAGGTCTTGAATTGAATCTACCATTTCAATCACTGTGTTCAGTATTATATATTCACCTTTCAGTTTTTGACTCCCAAATCTCTTATGCTTAGTTTTTTGATGTATTTATCAGCATATTATTCTTATGTGCCCAAATGGTCAATTTAGTCATGTTCCTTTGCAGGCATGCCTTATCTATAACACATGTAATCAGTTTACCCAATTTCAAGTCATCTGCATAGAGACTGTAGAACACCTGAAATGAAAAAAGATAGGTCTGAAGGATGCAATCTAAACAATTTTGAGCATAGGACAGAGCCCTGAGGGGCACCCTAACTGTAACCAAGAATTTCACTTGTCTAATTTCAGTATGATACTTGCCATGTCCTATTTGTATGGCTTACAGCTATCCACCTTATCAACAGTGCATCGATACCTAGTTCTAATTTATTGATCAGTGTTTTGTGTATGACCCTATCAAATGCTGAAGTTAAATCTATATAAATCAGATCACAGCACAATTTGTCATTCATAGCAGGTATTGTATTGTTATAGAACATCATGTACAGGTGGTAAAAGATTCATTTTCAACATATGCATGCTGATATATGGTTTCAAGTCCCAATCTTTCTACTTCTGACCATAACTTATCCAATATTACCTTCATCTTTATTTTCCACAACATGAAGGTACTTAAGGGTCTGTATGACTCTGGGTTTGTCCTATTCCCCTTTAACTTAAAGACAGGTTTAACAGGTGCACGTCTGTAATCCTGAGGAACCTTGCCCATATTTATACAACCTAGTAAATCATTGAAATAATGGTACTGTAATTCTTACTGGACTGTTCTCAGGTCATTACTTATATTGAAAAAGAACAATGCAAGCTGGATCCAAACAAAGCACAAAGAGGAAACTAGAATTACTATTCTAGTTTCCTCTTTGTGCTTTGTTTGGATCCAGCTTGCATTGTTCTTTTTCAATATAATCTAATTTGATTTCAATATCTGAGGTTACCTGGATGTCAGCAGGAAAAGTTATCACCCTCTTTGTAGAGCAAAACTGTTTTGCATATGTAAATATATTTATAATCTGTTGTGGTGGCACAGTGGCATAGTTGATAGCATTGTTGCCTCACAGCAAGAGGTTCCCCTGTCAGATTCTTGACTGGGATGCCTTCTGTGCAGAGTCCCACAAGGGGCTCCAATATCCTAGACCTGATCATTACCAACATGGGAAATCAATGCTCTACACCTATGGTCACCCCCTCATTGGTCAGATCAGACCATAAGCTAATCACCCTTAACATCCGCATCCCACCCCCCCAGTAAGGAAACCTCCATAAAAAACTTCTCTAAAGCCAACTTCATGCTACTTAAGTCAGAAGTTACAGACTTCATGACACCCATGCAGATGGGAACTGAAAGTTCGACTGCTGAGTCCTACACTAAGGCACTGTACGAGCACATCCACTCATGCATGAATCGTGCCATCCCACATAGAACCAAGATGTTCTCCTCCAAAAACAGGAAGCCAATCTGGTGGTCCCCTGCCATAAACAAACTTTACAACAAAGGGAAAAAAACTGTTGCAGAAAAGAGGAAAATCCCAGGAAGCAAAAAACTCCCTTACCAGCCTCAGTAAGAAGCTGAGATCCCTCGTAAATCCTCCAAAGCTAGTTACAAAAATAAAATTGCCAAAGATTCCAAAGACAACCACAAGGCATTCTATAACTATGTCAAGAATCTAAATGGCAATACTCAGATCTGCTCTGAGCTACAACAGAATGGCATTAAATATACTGATCCCAAGAATATTGCCAATATAGTGGCAGATCGATTCAGTTTCAACTTCACCCCCTCTCACCCCCTAAATGGCCCATCTCAATACCGGAAGATTGCCAAATTCTGGTAATAATGGCCACACAGGTAAAAAACACACTCTCCAAAGCTAAGAACATAGCATCCATGGGACCAGATGACATCCCGGGCTGTGTACTACATGAACTACAAAATGAACTGGCACCTTACCTAAGTGTCATGTTTAATCATACCCTCACCTCAGGCTTCATGCCCACTGAGTGGCGCACAGCTACAGTTATCCCACTCTACAAGGGGGGATCCACCTTGGATCCCGGGAACTACCGCCCCATCAGTCTGATGAGCCTGATCTGCAAAGCCATGGAAAGTATTGTCATGAAACTTACAAACAAAGACATTGGCAACCTTCAAACACTGGACCCCACCCTGTTTGGGTTTGTGAAGGGCTGATCTTGTCTCCTGAACCTTATTGATTTCTTTGAATCAGTCTCCAGAGCCGTGGATGAGGATAAGACAGTCCACACTGCCTATCTGGACCTCACCAAGGCCTTTGACACCATCATCCACTCTGGAATCATAGATAAACTTACTAGGCTGGGCATTAATCCCTACATCACTTGATGGGTTGTCAACTGGCTGAATGACAGAACCCACACTGTAAAAGTAGCTGACTCCAAATCCAGCTCCAGACAAGTGACAAGTGGAATACCTCACGGTTCAGTCCTGGGACCTCTCTTGTATGGCATCTACTTCTCTGAAATACAAGCCAACACTAAGCGACTCTGGCTAACAAAGTTCACAGATGACTGCAAACTGGGAGCCATTATTGAATCCCCAAATAATGTCAATACTCTACAAAAAGGCCTTACAGAAACAGATGCTTGGTGCCAGAGCCATGGGCTCTAGCTCAATGCCAAGAAATGTATAGTTATCCCCTTTGGGAAAAAACATGTACCCATGATTTACCACATAGGTGGCAGTACACTAAACACCGAAAGTGTGATAAGAGACTTAGGGACACAGGTGGACAGTGGTCTCACCTTCAATAACCACATCACCATAACAGTCAGGAAATCCTTCTATGTGGCACACCTCATCACTAAGGGCTTTTCATCCAGAAAAAAGGAGGTCATTATCCCACTGTACTCATCATTTATTAAACCCATTATAGAACACAACGCCCCATTTGGTATGTACCTCTCAAGACATCTGCAACAACTGGAAAGGCCACAGAAATACCTCACTAAAAGAATCACAGGCCTAAAGCAGATGCCCTATGCTGACCACCTTAAAATACTCCAGCTATACTCTGTCGCATATCGTCTACTCTAAGGCGATCTCTGCTTAATATACAAGGCCATGTCAGACCCAGAGCTGTTGGACATGCTACACTTAAAGAAATTCCAATCCCTCAGAGCCACACGCTCCAGGGATCTAAACCTTGTCATCACAATAAACAAAACATGCTGGAGGGATAGGTTCCTGACCCATAGACTCCCCAGACTCTGGAACAGACTGCCCATACATGTCAAGCAGAGCACCTCTTTGGCCCTCTTCAAAAGGAACCTTGATGATTGGATGGGAGAAAGAAAATTCACCCCAGGGATCACGTCAGACAGGGGTCCAGGGAAGTAAATAGTGTGGGAAGAAACAGCCAGGGAATTGTTATGGCTAGGCTTGTATACGCCCTAGGGCCAATAGCATAGTACCAACCTATGCATGTCCTCCGTGTGTTCCTGTGGGTTTCCTGCAGGTGCTCGGGTTTCTTTACACATTCCAAAGACATGCAGTAAGTGGATTGGACATTCTAAATTGGCCATAGGTGTGAGTGTGTGGTGTGGAAGAACTACCATGACAGGACTAGCCACCTGGCAGTGTAAATCTTGGCTCTACATAATTGTCACTTTTGAAGTGACACCCTGACCCCATATTAAAAAAAAGGAAAAAAAGGGGTTTTGGATGGATGTTGTGTTCATTGGTTCATAGGTGTTTACTAGACTAATGACTACAAGGTCCTTTTTAAGCCTAGCCATGCATCTCAAATCTCTGACAAGTTTTGATACGCTTAATAACTGTAAGCATGGGCCTGAGAGATAAACCATTTAAAGGTTAGCTGTGTCCATTAGAGACAAAGGTGCCAAACCAGGGATGAATTTCCAGTTCCCCATCCAATTGTCCAAGATGCACTTGAATTGGGTTAGGGAGGAACTCTGCTTCACATGAATGAGGAGTCTGTTCCATAGACATGGTAGTCTCTGGGATACATACATATCTCTTCAGCACGTCTTATTTATATCACAGGCAAGGTTGAATTCTTTAGAATGGGTAATTCTGGTGCTTTTTGTTTTGTAAATATACAGGAGGTCCATCAGAGGGGTCTGGCAATCCCCTGTGTGCCAGGCATAGATCTCCCCTCAAAAGCCTGTAGGAGATAGAATACAAGGATAGAGCCTTGAGGTGGTCTACATAGGACATTTTACTTATTCCCTGTTTTCTTTTAGAGAGGAAGCTCTGTGGACATTCTAATTGCTGGCTATGCCTGGTTAGGTACATACCAAAGGGCCACTGTACTCAATGATAGGTCTGATGAATGCCAAATACAGTGGAACAATGACTTTCTTGGACTTAGATACCATACCTTCATTTTTAAGTTGCGCAGTATAGAATGATTTCCTCACCACTGTAAAAAGGATACTACTGTGCATTTCCTGCCATTTAGTTTTAGTCCATGGCTATGATATCAGTTGTTTGTCTTTGTCAGCCCCTCCTAGAGAACATTTGTGTCAGTGAGAGATTTAATGACAGCAACTAATTTGCAATCATTTGCAAATTTAGTTAGCCAGGGACCACTGACATTGGCCTTGACTTCTGAGAAGTAAATGCCAAAAAGGAGCAGTCCATGGACTGATCCCTGAGGGATTCCACTTGTGATTGGCCTATTTGCAGAAGTGGACTCCCCAATTCTAAATTCCTAGGTCCTGTTTATGAGCCTGTTAGTTATCCACCGGGTGACCTATGGGTTTGTACCTAACCACTTGAGTTTGTCAATAATACCTGAGTGGGGTATTGTGTCAAATGTCTTGGTCAGGTCAAGGTAGTCAGTGTGAACCATTTTGCCCTCATACATTGCTTTGGTGACTTTCTCAAAGAAGTCTACCAGGTTGAGTAGGCGTGATCTTCACTTGACAAAACCAGACTGGGTTGGGTCCAGTGTCTGGAGGTTTACTATATCTCTATTGATCATCTCCATGATAATTCTTTCCATGGATTTACATATAAGACTAGTGAGACTTATGGATTTGTAGTTTCCAGAATCTGTAGATGATCCACCTTTGTGCAGAGGGATGACTGTTGCCTTTCTCCATTCATCAGGCATGAAACCTGTTTGGAGGCTACAGTTAAATAGTAATTCCAAAGGTCCTGATAGATCATGTTTCATACTATTTAGAATGCATCCTAGGATATTGTCTGGGCCCAATGATGGAGGGTTCTTGTCCTTAGAGAGAGCATTAAGAACTTTTTCCCTAGTGATAGTAGGGGGAGTTATATTTGATGATGTTTCCTGAGAGAAGGTTGAGGGGGAGAGAGGGGTTAAGTTGGAGCTGAAGTTATCAGCCAGGAGGTTTGCTATGTCTTCTGGCTCAGTATAGGTTGCTCCATTTATAATAAGCTCTGCACATAGTTGTGTATTGCCTTTGAGGTTGTGGACATAGATAAAGAAAGTGTTATGGTTGTCCATGGCCTGGGAGGCCAAACTTACCTCGAATTTGGCTTTGGTAGACTTTATTTGTCTCCTGAGTTGTTTGTGTAGTTTGATGAGAGCACTTTTATCCTTTTGGGTGTTGCACCTCCTGATTTTTACAATGGTGTTCTTCCTCCTGTTATACAGTCTATTGATATTGAGATTCCAGCAGGGTGGCTTTTTTTTGAGTTAGTTCTGTACTTCTTCCTGGTGGGTGCACTGCCTCTATACAGCTATTAACATGCTTGTACAAAGTTTCTCTGAACAGTTCTGCATAGGCAGCAGTGTTCTCAGGGTTTATGGGGGGCTTGGAAGTTTGCCAGGTTCTCACTTAATAGCAGGAGATTTGCTTTAGAATAGTTTCTGAATATTCCAGGCTTAGCCCGGGGTCCAGATTTTATTTTTACTAAAAAGGAAACCATTTTGTTGTCTGATCTTACCTGGGAAGGCATTACAGTAGGGAGTTTGCAGCACTCTCCCATATTAGTGAGGACCAGATCCAATATGGTTGTACCCCTGGTTGGTTTATTGACTATATGGTCCAGGGAGTTTGTGTTTACAAATTCCAGGAGTCTCTGTGCATGTACGTTTGGTGTCATATAGGATTCCCAGTTAATTGTGGGATAATTCAAGTCATCCATGCATATGGTATTGGGTTGGATGGTTAGTGTTTCTAATAAGTTTAAATAAATGGTATGGGTTTCCTGGGCCATAAAGTGGGACCTATAGCTTGCAAGGAAGTGGTATTGGATTTTTGCCTATGGTGGTTTGAACACGGAGCAACTCAAGTACATTGTCCTGTTTGACCAACCTTGGAGTATATTTATATTTGATTTAAATAGAAACACCTCCACCTTTAGTCCCTGCCTGTGAAGTAGCTGACCTAAATGTATGAAAGGCATTATAACCTAGCACTTTTGGTGTGTTCTCCATTGCTTTAAACCATGTCTCAGTGATGTCACAGATGTCAGCATTCTCTAGGGTAAAGAGAGCTTCTAGGAAGTGGAGTTTTTTGTTTAGAATTCTGTGCAATGAGCAGTAATACCTTTAGATTTTCTTGGTTTTGATTTGCTATGTCAGAAGTACTTTCAGTTTGGCATTGCCTAAAAAAGGCACTATGTGGGAAGACTATTCAAAAGTAAAACATGTAAAGAACTTCAATAAGCAAAACAGACCGGTTTCAGCTTTGTTTTTTACCTAGCCTTCATCAGTGCAAATCCACATAAAACATTTGAAGTCCTTTATATGATACATGATAACTGAGAACAAAACATGATTGGTGAGCTCATGAATATGCATATAATTATTCATAAATATTCATTAAGTCCAGGCTGAAATAGTGCACCTAGTTTTACTATCCATTTCTTTTCCTTTGCATTCAGTTTAATATGCCATCCTGATTTGCTACTTCTATCACCAATTATTTTATCAATAATTGTAAAATGAAATTTGGCTGTACTGTGTTTAAGAGTATGTTTATACAATGCATTACTTGCTCTTTTGCATCTGACATCACTCAGATGTTCAGATATGCGTAGTTTAAAAGGTCTTGATGTTTGGCCAATATAAAATGCATGACAGCTACAAGAGGCCATGTAAATAATCCAATCAGTGTTGCAGTTAGCAAAAAACTTGATGTCAAAGATATGACTGCTGCTATTGCTAGAAAAATGTTTGTTTTTTAATACATATTTGCAATTACTACAATGTCCACAAGGCATACAGCCCACAAGTTTATCTCCTAATATTGATGTCTGAATCATATGCAAATTCCTAGATTCAGAGTGATGTTTATAATGATAGAAATAGGCACCCACGTTTTTGCCTTTTCTAAATGAAAATAAACATGTTTCAGGTATATGGTTGGACAAGACAGAATCTGCTAAAAGTATATTCCAATGTTTGATGATATCAATAAATTTGCTTGTATTTCTGCCATAGGTAGTTGTAAATCCCAAAATGTTGTTATTGCTCGGTGATTTATTCCTGTATCTGAGGAGATCATCACGATTGAGTTTGGATGCATAATTACTAGCAATAGTAACACAACCCATGCTGTAGCCCCTTTCTTTGAACCTATCAGTCAAATCCTGGTGATAATCCTGAAAAGTATTGTCATCTGAACAAATATGTCTCATTCTGATAAATTGTGATTTTGGAATATCTCTAGCTACATGTTTAGGATGAAAGCTGGAGGCATGGAGTAAGGTGTTATATTTGGGATATTTCCGGAATACTTGTGTGCTGAGTGTATTGTCTGCATTTCTTGTGACTAATACATCCAAATAGGTAATCCTATATTTATTATAGTTGATGGTAAAGTGTAGGCCCCATTTGTTGTCATTAAGATATTCAACAAATTCCTTCAAGTATTCAATATCAGACCTCCTCACCATCCAGCAATCATCTAAATATCTATGCCAAATATCGATCTCAGCCAAACAGAGATTATATGTGTCATCATATATTATTTGGTCTTCGATATATGCCATATATAAATCAGCATAGATAGGGGCAAAAGATGCCCCCATGGCAGTACCTTTTATTTGAAGGTAACATTGTTTCCCATAGAAAAATAAATTTTTTGTGAGAACATGTTCAGTCAGACACATCAGGAAAGTGTTAAAGCCAGGTTTGTACATTTGTGATTTATAGAGCCAGTATTCAACAGCATCCAGTCCAGCCCAGTGTGGTATATTTGTATATAGTGCACTGACATCAAGTGTGCATAACCACCAGTCATCCTCTATTTGCATGTCATTAATAATACCCAAAAATTCAGTAGTGTCCTGGATCCTAGATCTTACCCATTTTAATGAAGGCTTAAGATATTTTGTGAGAAATTCAGAAAGGGGTTCAATATTTGCTTATTGAAGTTCTTTACATGTTTTACTAATTAAATTAGTTTTCACAGGTCACAGTTGCTGGCTTCTTTTTTTGTGGAATCTACATTTGTTCTAGCCATGCAATAGCTTCCATGCAGGGGAAGGCTTTTGGATGAAGACTATTCAAAAGCCTAGAGGAGTGAGGTGCAGACCATCCCTGGTAAAGCAACATGATGTTTTGACCATCTACTTCCATGCTGACAAATATTGCACCCCCCTTAGAATGACACCAGAAACTAAGCCAGTTATGAAAGTCAATCATCTTTTGTTCATATTGTGGCATCATCCTTGGAGAAGGTAAAATGCTGCTCAATGCTAAGCTCATGCCAGCCTGAGCACATATTTTTAGAGCTCCGTGATGTCTCTCTTCATATAGTCTAGGGAGATACATCTCAGGTCATTACTCCCACATGGTCTATGACCGAGTCATATTGCTAATTGTGCTGCAATGACCAGAGTGCCTGTGTAATGTGGTGGATCCTAGCCCCTGGTAAGCAACTGACTGTGACTTTCTCCTTATTCAGCCTGGTGAAAGGGACATCAGTGTGTCTCGTGATGGAGGCTCCAATGACTAGAATGTTGGATTGTGTGGTGGCTTGCCTTATGGGCTTAGAGGTAGAGGCTCAATGAGATGTAGCTCTATGTGTTGGTGTGGTGTTGTTTTGAAAGAGTGCATTTGGAGCTGTTGAGGGTATTTGTCATGTGTACTTCATCTAGGAGGTATTTGTGGTTTAAGAAGGTTACATTTAAATGCGTCAGCATATGTGGGTCAATTTGCTTTGAATTGTGTGTAATCAGTGCAAAGTGTGTACTACTGACAACTTTATTGACATGAGGAGTGCTTTTATATGAGAGCTTTGCCTCCAATGACATTGTGTAAATGCATCTCTCACATACCATATCTGTTTGTTTTATAATTAACTGGTTGTCAGTAAACATGAGGCAATTTCTATGTTGCCTCAGGATGCCCATATCCACCAAGCTGGTAACAGAAACAGTAGGAAAGTTCATATCCATGGCAACAGACCCTTTTTTATTGATTAGACAGTTGGAGTGAGAATATCAATCACTATCAGGAGTATCTGGTTTGCAACTATGAGCACAGTGCGTGTCACTGCAAACTAGTTGTCCCATGTGCAACTAGGTATTGGAGAAATTTCAGTTATGCTTTTACAGGAAAAATGTCACTCAAGTTGTCTGAGTCTATACAGAGCACTGCCAGGGAAAACTAATACATAGACCCTGAAAATTTAAGGATTAATTATTTAGGCAGATATTTTAAAGTTAGAAATAAATCAAGTAGTACTTACTGAAAACAAAGAATTAGCTTGTCAAGAAAGATGAAAAGAGGGGAGTCACATGAATGGCTACTGCTTGGCTAGTACTAATGCTGGTCTCACCACAGCTTCACTCTGTTGGGATACAGTGCTCCTTTGCTTCTTCTCTCACCAGAAGCAAAATGTTAGCACCAATCCCAAGAAGAGAAGCAGGCCAGAGCCTGTTTGATGATCCACAGTCTTCTCCCAGGTGATGCAAGGGTCATTAGGCTTGTAGCCTTTTCCTGATAGATATCTTGAATAGCAACCAGATCAATCAGGAATGTTAAGCACAGACACTTGCTCTCCAACCAGAATCAGTCAGGAATCAATGTACTCTGCTCCTTCTGTAACCAAGACCAGAATATAAGAACAGACTCCAAGCTGTCACCTATAAAGCAGTTATTAGGTTTTCTGGTGATCATCAGTCTCCAGGAAATAATGTCCCTATACTCCTCTCATCAGGAGAAAACAGTAGCACTAATATCAAAATGACTACCAAGAGGCAGAATGTGGGCTTTCCAATAACTGGTGGTCTTGCAATAGATGTCTCCAGTGAAAACTGGACCCTGGCCCAGTTAGACATACCCGGTTAACAAATGTAATAAATAAATAAATAAATAAATAATCAAATAAATAAATAAATAAGATGAAAAAAATTGTTTATCCTAAACACTGCACTAAGCAGTTAGATATGAAAGTGGGTAACTTAAGTTTTAGCCTTCTAAGTGGAGAGCCACTATTTTTAAAAGAGCAAGATAGATTGAAAGAGGTGGGCATTTTTGTATACTGGTACTATGGAATAAAGTGGGATGGCCGATAAATTTAAATAGTTGAATGGGAGTGATTTTACAAAATGATAATGTTCTGCTTACTCACAGCAGCCAGTGAAAGGAGAGCGGGAAGGAGATATATGGTCAAATTAACATAAGGGGCAGACAACTAGAATGGTGGGAGGGTGAGAAAAAATTCTGTCTGACTCACAAGAGACACAGATGTGGTCTCTTTTCAAGTTGTAATATGCAGCTAAAAGCAGAATACAACCAAAACACAGTGTAAAGAAAACAAATCACATTATACAAAATAAAAAAGACAATAAAGTAATAAAACATACAAGAAATCAAAAGCAAACTAACATTTACCTCACAGCAAGTTGTGGCAGAGTAAGGGTGAGTTTTTTCCAGTAAAACTTTGAAATGTGTTATTTTACCCCTTAAATACAAGGTTTTGTTCTTAGCTCCACCCCTCAGTTCACAGATGATTAACCATAACTGACTTGTTCTAACTTATGTGTAACTCCTTATTTGACCTGTTCTAATTTCTGTCTGACTCACAAGAGACAGAGCTGTGGTCTCTTTTCAAGTTATAATATGCAATTAAAAGCAGAATACAAGTAAACCACAGTGTAAAGAAAACAAATCACAGTATACAAAAATAGAGAAAGGCAACAAAGTATTAAAAAGTACAAAAAGAATCTCGTACTTGGTACTTGCATATTTGGTGGCGGCTTTGGTACCCTCAGACACAACATGTTTAGCCAGCTCACCAGGCAACAAAAGCCATAAAGCTGTCTGAATCTCCTGAGAACTGATTGTCGAGCACTTGTTATAGTGAGCCAGATGAGAAGCTTCTCCTGCAAGCCACTCAAAAATATCATTCACAAATGTATTCATGATTTTCATAGCATTAGAAGATATCCCAGTATCAGGATAAACTTGCTTCAAAACCTTATACACATAAATGGAATAGCTCTCGTTACGGCTCCTGGAGCACGTCTTTCCATCCTTCTTAGCTGGTTTCCTCACAACCTTCTTTGAACCCTTCTTAGGGGCAGTGTGCTTTGCTGGTTCAGGCATCCTTGACAAAAATGTTGATAAATCTGAGAATAAATTTTAGAATCTACACACAGTTTATTGATTTGTATGTCCTTACTCCTTCCACATTTTATATATCTAAAAAATGGTTTCATATTATGCTCAATATATTTATATAAATGTTCTTCAAATTTTTCTTTTCTTGCTTAATTTATTTGTCTAGCTTGTTTATCTTCAGTTTTCAATGTTGTAGTTTGACCTCTTTTCCATGTCTTATATTTTTTGTCTCTAACCTTAATCAGGAATTTTGTTCTTATGGAAATATATCCACCTGACACCATATGCCTAGATGCCAATGTTAAACATTTTTTTTCACCTTTTACACTCAATTTCTCTTTCAAAACTTTCCACATTCCTTCTGCAGTTTTTCTATTGAACGCATCACTTCAATTAATTTTATACAGGGACTGTTTTGCTTCCATATAATATGTAATTAAACTTCTGTGCATTGCTTTAGATTTCAGTTTGTCAGAAATATCTAGCAACAAATCAACTTTTATAACCCCATGATCACTGCACATCAACAGTGGCAAATGTTGAAATGAAGTAACAGTAATTTCTTTAGGAACACAAACTATTTCCAGTATTGCCATTCCCCGATAGTTTTTTTACAACCAATTGCTGATACTGAACATAAGTTGTGAATAATTTCTTTACTAAGGTTGTTGAATCAATATTATTCTAATCTGTTCTGGCAAATTTAAGTCCCTGGCTAATACTATTCTTTCCTTATGTGGTATTTAATAATGCAACAGTAACAGGGTGGGAGGGTAAGAAAACATTCTGACTGACTCACAAGAGACACAGCTGTGGTCGCTTTTCAAATTTTAATAGGCAATTAAAAGCAGAATACAAGTAAAACACAATGTAAAGAAAACAAATTACAGTTTACAAAATAGAAAAAGACAATAAATTCATGCAAGAAATGTATGAATTCCTCTAGGTCATCAGCACTTGACTTTGGTGCTCTACATACTCCTTGTTATATGTTCCAAGGTTGTCTTTATTGTCACAGTTACACAGTCTGTAGTATTGGTGTTATCACTGGACATGTAATAATCACAGGTCTCACATAACTATTTTTAATCCTTATCATAATACCCCTACCTGATTTTTTGTTAGAATGTCTTTGTTACAGTATAAAACATTTACACCATGATAGAAAAGCTTCCAGTCATTGTTCTTTAACCATGTTTCACAAACAAAAATAATATCAGTTGTGTGGGAACATAGCAAATTTTCCAATAAAAAACTTTATTATTAATACTCCTAGCATTAACATCAGGCATGCATCAAATCTTGCTATCTGTGATATATTAAATTTTCAACCTGGCAAAAATACAGTCTTGTTTCATTAAATATTTCACAATATTTGCTGCAAGTATTCTCTTCCCTGATCCTGAGCAATGCCTAATATCCAGTCTGAACACACATGTGCCCAAAACTAGGCTTGGATGTTCTACATATTTCCATTTTTTAAGACAGGACATTTTTTTCATGTGGGTATCCCCCCCCCCATTTTTTTTCAGTCAAAGTGACCTGACTCTTCTTTTCTATATCTCATTTGTGAAAAATATGCCTTAACACCTCTACAAGCTTTGCTATCTAAGAGGGCTGTAAGTTCCCTACTAATAGTCAGGGAGCCCTTCCGGAGACTCCTTCTGGGTGAGATCATTTGTACCGACATGAATAAAAACAGATCTATACTTCCTTACATTAAGGCTTGTCTCACAACCTCTGTTTTTGCTCCTGGGAAGCATAACACTATTCAATGTGCATTATCTGTTCTGCAAATGTAAGTACCAATTCCTCTAATAATTGCAGTTTGAGTAGGTGATATGGAATTTTGAGAAAAAATCACTAATTTTTGGGATGGAGTTTGGTGACCTCTGTAGGAGTATGGATTGTAATAGAGTATACTTTATTACCTAGAAAGACTGTGGCAGAAAATGAAGTGAAATTTCAGCCTGTATTTGCAACATAAGCTATGAGTTAAAAGTGTAAATGCAGCCAGTCACTTATGCTAAAAGTTAAAATGTCACATGAGAGAAAGACAACAACCTAATTCTTACATAAGATGTGTGCATAGGTTAAGTAGCACTGCCTACCTGACACCTAGGCTGTATGCTTAGGTTAAGTTGCAGAACGTACGTGCCAGCTAGGCTGAGTTCATAGGTTATGTAGTAGTCTGCCTCCCACCTAGGCAACGTGCATAGGTTAATTAGCACAGCCTACTTGCTACCTAGGCTGCGAGCATAGCTTAAATAGCACAACCTACCTGCTACTTAGGCTGTGTGCATAGGTTAAGTAGCAGAGACTTTCTGCTAACTTGTCTGTGCTCATAGGTTAAGTAACACAGCTTATCTGCCAACTAGTTTGTGTGCATAAGATAAATAGAACAGCCTACTTGCTACCTAGGCTGCGAGCATAGCTTAAATAGCACAACCTACCTGCTACTTAGGCTGTGTGCATAGGTTAAGTAGCAGAGCCTACCTGCTAACTTGTCTGTGCTCATAGGTTAAGTAACACAGCTTATCTGCCACCTAGGTTGTGTGCATAAGATAAATAGAACAGCCTACCTGCCACCTAGGCTGTGTACATAGATTAAGTAGCACAGCCCACCTGCCACCTAGGCTGTGTGCATAGGTTAAATAGCACAGCCTACTTGCCACCTAGACTGTGTGCATAGGTTAAGTAGCACAGCCTACCTGCTAACTAGGCTGTGCTCATAGGTTAAGTAACACAGACTACCTGCCACTTAGTCTGTGAGCATAGATTAAATAGAACAGCCTACCTGCCACCTAGGCTGTGTGCATAAGTTAAATAGCACAGCCTAACTGCCACCTAGGCTGTGTGCATAAGTTAAGTAGCCAGCCTACCTACTGCCTAGGATGTATGCATACTTAACATAACACAGCCTACCTGACAGCTAGGCAGTGTGTATAGGTTAAGTAGCACAGCCTACCTCCCACCAAGGCTTTGTGCGTACATTAAATAATACAGCCTACCTGCCACCTAGCCTGTGTGCATACATTAAATAGAACTTCACTTTTTACTGTAATACCAAATGAGTATGGTATTGAAGCTATCCATGATTTCCTCAATATTGAGGTAGGCCTGCCTGCTAAAGAAATTGAGAATGTTTGTGTGCTATTGGACATAGTATTGACAAAAAATACTTTTCTCTTTGATAATGAACCTTTCCTGCAACTAGATGGTGTTGCCATAGGTACCCCCATGGCAAACACTTATACCAACTTAGTTTTACATCAATGGGAGAAGCGGTTTATTTATAGTAAAAATAACATCTTGAATGAGAAAGTTTGTTTTTATCAAAGATTTGTTGATGACTGTTTCCTGATTTGGAATGGAACTCAGGAAGAGCTGAATGAATATGTCCTGTATTTGAATAGCACTACAGTTGTTTTTAAATTTAAGATGACAAGTTCTGAGAAGAAAATAGTGTTTTTGAATGCAGAACTAGAAAGGGTGATGAAATTGAAACTAGTTTTCATAGAAAAGATGTACATGTGAATCGCTATGTGCATAAACAAAGTATGCATGCACTCCATATTTTAGTGGCATATGAAAGCACAATTAACTAGGGTGAGCAGGCTGAATACAGATGATAGCAGGTGTGAAGAACAAACAAAGGAAATGGGTAGAGAGTTTCATGATAGTGGATATGACTTGATGACCAAAGAGAAAATATGTGAGGAGGTCTATAGTAATAGGTCTAACATTAGTAAGCCCACATTTCTGGTGGGTAAAACAACTGATAAATTGTTGAATGAACAAGTCAATAAAATAAGATATCTTACTACGTTTAATGTAAGAACTAGTGAAGTAAAGAAAATAATACAAAATAATTTGGGTGTACTGTTAGCAATGCCAGAATTACAAAAGATTCTGCATGATTAACCTAGTTTTGCTTACAGAAACCTTAATAATATAAAAAGGAGGCTGTGTTATAAAGATTTTAGATATGTCAGTAGAGGTTGTATTGTAAATGAGGTTGGTACAATTAAATGTAAGAACTGTAGGTGTTGCAGTGACATCTTTACAAATAATAATATATTTATTCATCCCACAACATAAAAAATATGTCTTTTATTGCTGATCTAATTGTAATAGCACAAATGTGGTATATTTGGCCACCTGTGTTAAATATTCATCATTTTACGTGGGTAAAACCACTAGGAAATTAAAAGAATGAATCACTGAACATAAATCAGACATTCGTAGAGACATTCAAATTAATGCATTAAGCAAACATATTATGGATAGTGGTCCAGAGCACTACTTTAGATTTAGGGCCCTGGATGTGGTACTCAAAGAAGCCAGAGGTGGTGACATAATATATTGGAGAATAAGGAATATGAATGGATAATCAGGCTGCAGGCAGATCCTAAACCTGGCTTGAATAATTCTGTTAGTATTAAATTGTGTTAATTAGAAGACAAATGCAACTGTAAAAGTTTATAATGTATGTATATATATATATATATATATATATATATATATATATATATATATATATATATAGTATGGTTCTATATAAGATGGTTTTAAATAATTGTATTTTATAATTATATGTGTTATGAGATTGGCTGACTGTGATCACATGCTATTTTTCTGTTCTTATTTAAAGTCATTGTGAATATTGTGACGTATTAGCACTAAGGAAGGGTGGTTTTCCCGAAAGCTTTGTTTGTTGCAATAAATTTTTTTGCTGTTGGATTTGTTGTTTTTCCTATGGTGGAGTAAAACTGCAGCAAGACAGGAGGTAAGAGAAATCCTGATAATTGTAAAGACAGTAACACAAGCTGCTAGACAGTAACACATGGAAGTTAACTGCAGCACACAGTATTGCAATGACTTTGGCTTGAAAGGATGCTATAGTAGGTGGATAAATAACTGAGATGAGGGGAGGGCCAATCAGTTACTTCATGGAATGCAGTTACTCCTCCCCACAGACAGTTTACCACTAAAAATAACAGTGAGGTAGAATGTCTCATATTATTAACAATTGACTAGACTAGCTAGTAACTGTGCTGTTCATAAAATATAAAATCAGCTACTAAAATTGAAACCTTCAGTAAAAGCCAGGAGAGGCATGCAAATATATATGCTAGAGATTATCAGTAGAGAGACACAAAATTGCACTTAGCCAGATGGTAACACACTACAAACTTACTTGCTGTAACTGTACAGTTTGTAAAGCAAAAATCAGGTGCTTTCACTGAATCCTACAGCAAAAAGACAGTAGAAACTTGCTAATATTTTTGCTACACATTAACTGCAATAAAACAACACTTAGCCAGAGTTTAACACAGTTGAAAAAATTAGGTGTTACCACTGAATCAGATAGCAAATAGCCAGTAGAAACTTCCTGATATATTTGCTAGACATTAACAACAGAAAGGCAACAACACAGCCAGTTTGTAGCACAGTAGAAGCTTATGTATAATTGTTTCTAGTACAAGACTGAACTAGAATGAAATAGGCCATTTCTGTTAAGAAATTCAAAAATGTAATGTGCCTTAATATAGAGTTAAGCAGCTGGATGAAGAGGGCTTCACTTGGGTCATGGGGTACAGAAGTGATTTTTGAATCTGGAGCAACAAAGGCAAAAGTAGTTGGAGAACAACTGAGATGAGGGGAGGGCCAATCAGGCACCAATCAGGCACTTAAATGGAATGCAGTTACCCCCCCCCCGCATATACACCAGATGGTTTATCACCAAAACAAACAATCAGTAAGGTTGAATGTTTATGGATACAAAGACAAGGGGCAGGATTCACGAAGGCTTGCACGGAGTGTAAGAGACGTGCAACACTCCATGCAAGCCTCGCGATCCAGGAACAGCCCTAAGCTCCGTGTAAGAGACCAGCTAAACCGTCTCTTACATGGACTGGGCATGGACATGCTAAATACCTCACTTGCATCCAAAAGGTATGCAAATGAGGTATATTAGCGATCCACAAATCAGAAACCAGTCCGTGTAGGAGATGTTTTAGCTGCAGAAATGTACTCAGCTGACAACTGAGTACATTTCTGCAAATTCCACAATGGAGCGATATCAGCTCCAAAAAAAGGTTGCATATGACTCAGGCAGCATGCCAATGGTCAAATATGTGGCCATTGGCAAGATAACCCGATGCAAAAATATTAAAAATATAATTTTTTTTTTCCCAGCGCAGCCCCGCGCAAACGGGCTGCGCTGTATAAAACCATAAAAAAGGAGGTTATAAACCCACAAATGTGGGTTTCATGCAATACATGGAATGACAATGCAGGGACCAGCAGACCAAAACCAACATGGCCACCGTGTAGTGGTTGCTAAGGGGGAAAGCTGAGTCTAAGACATGTAACTAAGCATTAGTAGGCAATCTCATGTAAATGAGGGTTCGGATACTGAATCTCACAGTCACATACCAAATGAGCACAGTCTGAGTAGTGTAAGAGATACAAAAGGGGGAGGAATAGAGTCGGAGATAGGTGACATCACAGGGGGGAATGGTAGAAAGAAATGCAATTCATTGGAGGCCAGTGTAACATGACAGATGACAGGCACAGATCATGGAAAGAGGTGTGCCACTAGATAAGTCATGGAAAGTCAAGAAATGGAAGGTGTACACTGTTATCTACACCAAAGTTTCTTGCTGGCCGTGCATGCGCACGTGTGCACACCATGAAGCGCGAGTAGGACAGTGTGCGCGCGTGTAAGGCAGTGTGAGCATGTGGGAGCGTGTTGGGAGATGTTTAACACTGTTTGCGCGGGTGTGCACGCGTGTAAGGCAGGCTGAGTATGTTGGAGGCTGTTGGCAGACGTGTAACAGTGTTTGCACGGGTGTACGCGCGTTTAAACCTGAATAAGTAGATTCTGAACTGTGTAAGCACGTGTGCGCGCGTGTAAGCCACTGTGAGCGTGTTTCAGATAGTATGCACGTTGCTCCCCCCTGAGGAAACAGAGAGGAAAAAGGAAGCAACAGAATTAATAGGAAGCTAGCAGGGATAACTGCTGAAGCTAGCAGGTGAAAATAATTAGAAGCAGGCAATTACACAGGCAGAATAGTAGCCCAGCCCAGCACTTAAAACTCTGCAAACAGTAGTGCAGGATGCTTCCATTAAGAGACACTGCAAGACAGGAGTAAGCTAATAGAAGTGAAAACTGAAAAAGCTTTACTCAGAGCAGAAATGTTAGGGGCTGCCATAGCTGTCATAATGAGACATAGGCAACTTGCTGAGGGTGGTGACAATGCAGATGGTGCCAGACAACCCACAGTGAGGAGACGGAGAAGAGTGTACAGGCCCAGGGTCACCTACCACGGGTTACATGAGCTGGAGATAGTAGAGCGCTATAGAGTGGACAGAGAGCTCCTGCAGCAAATTGTTGAGCTGTGCAGGCCATGCCTCACACACAGAACCAACAGAGGGGAACCCATCCCAGTGGAAACCAAGGTATGTGTTGGCCTAAGAATACTAGCAACAGGTACCTTCCAGAGACCAACTGGCGATATGATGGAGATATCACAGGCATCAGCCTCCAGGGTACTACACCAGTTCCTGGATGCCATGTCAGCACATGTCGGTGATCATGTATATTTCCCCAATGACCGTGAGGTATTGGCCAGCAATATGCGTCTCTTCCAGCAAATAGCGGAATACCCTGAGGTACTGGGTGCAATAGACTGCACGCACATACGCATCAAAGCATCAGCCGAGGAGCGGGGTAGGGCCTACATTAACTGCAAGGGCTTCCCCTCCATCAACTGCCAGGTCATGTGTGATGCCCAGGGCATAATAATGAATGTGTGTGCTGGCTGCCCCGGGAGTTATCATGATTCCCACATCTGGCATTTGACGCAGCTGTACCAGACATTTGCCAATGGGGACATCCCACACGGACACCTAGTGGGGGATGCAGGTTATGCACTGGAGCCGTGGCTGATGACACCCATCAGAAACGCACACACACCTAAACAGGAATGCCATAATGAGGCACACGCACAAACACGTAATGTAATAGAGCGTGTGTTTGGGCTGCTCAAGTCACGGTTCTGGTGTCTGGACACATCTGGTGGAGCCTTGCAGTACACAGCAACTACATGTACCCAAATTGTCATGGTATGTGCTATGCTACATAATATGATCTTGCGAAAACAGCTGCAGCAGGACCAGCATAGGGCCGGGCCAAACAGCCCCCCACCATTGCCAAGGCCATCACAGGCAGAGCGTGACTCGGAGGAGGAACAACCTGAGCCTGCCCCAGTAGGCAGAAGGAGGCATGCCCAGTATGCCCTGGCCTTGGCAAAGAGGCAACGCATAGCACATACACTGGCTCAGTAGGAACCTTGGGAATGATACCCCTCTCTGACTCACCCATATAGTAACAGGGATGCCTAACATGACACAACCTGCTCTCAAACATGTACAGGGAGTGTAGTATGTGCATCCGACAGAGGCAGCCCTGCAGCACCACCTGAGGCATGATTGCCATGTGTTAAGCAATGTAACACCATCTAGTATATGCAAACATGAAGACCTTGCCTAACATCTCACCCTCACCAAGCATGATGCCACACTATGAAGGCAAGAAGATCAAGTACAAGAATTGGCTGAAGTAATGCAGTCAGTCAAAGGGGAGCCAATGTGTTACAGGCTGGGAAGATATGCAGAGTTTGACATGATGCACCACCTGCAAGGGGTGGCGTGCACCTATCATGCCATGCCCCGTGGATACTGGCAAAGGTTGTCAGTACCCACAGCATGCCCTGAATAGGTAAGTCTCAAAACACAAACCCAACCTCATAGGTTCTACAAGGGATAGGAACCTAGATGTAATACTACCTCATGACAGATGTATAAACAGCAAGATGTGTGCAGTGTAAATGCACACAGTAAGGAGAATGTAGATACCAGTCCTGTAATAGAGAACTGGGCAAGGCTTACATCAGCACCCTAACACTACCAGGTCACACCTCTTACTGTGCTGTACAGCTGCAAAACATGGAAGAAGCTACAAAAGGAGGGTGACTAGCAAGAAATGGCAAGGATAACCACACCCCCATGTTGGTACAACAACAAGAAGCAGCATGGAATATCCATGGTCAAATACCAATGGCTAAAACTGCCTCACAGTATATAGCCTGCTGCAGACCACTGTCCTAATACCAGGAACAGCACCTGGCCTATGTCGGAATACATGAATATATCAAGCCCCCCAAACCACATTATATTGCTTGACTGAAAATACCCAGACATACACCGGTAGCATTGTACTAGCACCAACACAGTAGGAGAAAATTACCCAGATTCCATAAACCAAAATGCCCAGGAACAATGTACTACTCCCACAAGAGGGGTAAGCATACTGGATGTGATAATCAGCAACATGTGTATTGGATGGCAAGATGAGAAGTGTACCCCTCACTGGTAAGACCAGACCATAGAGTAATCACACTGGATATACACACCCTGACCCCAGTCCCTGGCCAGAGTACCACAGTGAAAAACATGTGTAAAGTATATGTTGCAGCCCTCAAAGCCGATGTTGAATTCACAAAAGGCCCTGTGCAAGTGCAGAATATGGGACACACCACAGAACATGTTATACAGGCATTCCATGAACACAGCCAGGAATGCTTGGAGTATGCAATCACAAATAACAACAACACACAACGCCATACACGCAGGCATCTGGCATGCTGGCCTCCAGCCATTACCAAACCATGCAAGAGAATGAGGAAGTTACCACATGATAGAGCAAACATAAAAAGGGAAGTAATCACTGACCAGTAGTATGGCAACAACATATGTCCACACATACAATCCACTAAGTCCAGCCACGACAAGTATAATCTATGAATCCAGAGGCAATGTGACGCCAGTACCAAGTACACAGACAACCACAACACCCCCCAAAAATTACAAACATATGTGATAGATGCATCCATGTATCCAAACCAGAGGTTGAGCTCCAACAACTCAGTACTGTCAACACTAGTCAGGAGGAGAAGGTAACCACATACACCACAAACCCAGTCCCACATAGACCTACCACAACTGTAAACCAAACACATAAACACAGACAAATATTCCCGGAGGCCTTAATTACAAACAAACCACAACAACAGAAGCCTCCAAAGTAGATCACAAGCAACCACAACCTTCAAACATAGCACATGCAACGAATAGTACGCAAAGCTGGTGTGCCAAACAGTCACAGGCCCGAAGGAGAAACAACATGCCTGATACAGTCGTAATAGGTGTCTGTATAGGCAGACACACAGCTGTCCCACTCACCAGACTGAACAAGGGAAAGGGTAGAGTAAGCTGCTTGTAGGTTGCCACAAAATGCCACTTAACACAAGTACGCAGGTCACCCCAAAGCAAGCAGAAATATGATGCACTCAATGTCCATGCTGGTGTGAATTACCTGAGATGTACCTCCCTGGTCAACATCAAATGAGACATGGATGGTCCCTCCGAGTATTTACCCCAGGGCGGGATGACACTGGCTGTGTACAGCATCCAACCCTCACCAAGAATGATGCCACAGTACAAACACAGAATGCTCATGTTTAACAGCTGGCAAAGTTACAGCTGTCAGTCCACGAGGGTGTAATGTGTGTCTGCTTGAGATGTCAAGCATGACAAGCCATGCTGCTGTTACAGGGATGGCTGTCAGCTGTTACCCGTGTGCATCTGGATACTGGATAAGGCCTTTGCCGCCTCCATAGAGCCGTATGTAGGCAAGGCCAAAAAGACTACCCACCACCCTAGAAAACATAAGTGGTAGGAAACATAAGGGTAATGCTGACCAATGCCAGATATGTAAACTGCAATATGCATGCCCCTGAGGCACTTCCCATTATGGAGAACATTGATGCCTGTCCAGTGACAGAAGCCTGCTGCAGGCCTAGTGATAGCACACCAGCACTACTAGGTTATACCACATACCATGTGTTATGGCCCCAACACCTGCACCAAGACATCAGAAGGGGAGTATCCATATGCAGCACAGACACCCATATAGCCAGGTAACTGACAATGCACAAAGCAGTGGACACCACCCATGTGCACATAACTGTAGTCAAAACTGCTGTACAGTCTGTAGCATGCGACAGACCACACTCTCACACACAAGATCCCCACCCAGACATCCGAAGACACTGGACAGTATGAATGTCCCACCAAATACCAGACAAGGTACACAAAGTACCACATAAGTGTCAAACCATTATGTATGCAAGAAGTCATCAGGGACCTAGGGACACAGGTCGACATTAATCTGTCATGTAACAGCCACAATGCCAATGTGGCTATGAAGACTGTTGATACTGGACACTGTATCATGAAAGGATTCACATCAACATTAACAGAGGTCACTGTGCCGCTGTACTGTTTCCTTATCAGACCCATAATCTAGTACAATGACTCATATGGGATGTACCATACGTGACACCTGCAGCGGTTAGGAAGACCTCATAGTTACCCCACCAACAGGATAAAGGGTGTGAAATATATGTCATATGCTGCCTGGCTGTAGACACCCCAGCTGACTGCAGTCACACACTGCCAACACAGAGGCATTCTATGTCTGTTGTACAAGGCCATGTCCAACACAGGAGTAATGGACATGCTACACCACAGGAAATCAAAGCCATTGGAGCTGTGAGAGTCACAGATGTCAACCTCAACACATAATGAAATAAGATGTGCTGGAGGGACAGATACATAACCCATAGGCTCCCCACACCCAGAAACAGGATCCCAATCCATGGTAGGCAGAGCCCCTCACTGATACCCCTCAACAGGAATATTGCCAAGTGGATGGATGACCATACATGTATACTGGGGGTCCCCACTGTGTCACGACCAGACAGAGGCACAGTGAAGAACCTCATAAATGGCCATAATTGAACATAGCAAGGGGTGGCGAAAGACACACGCACTCTAGCTAGGCTTACTAATGGCCTAGGGTGTCTAGCCTACTATGAACCCATGAACCTATGAAGATACAAAATGTACAGGACACTAAGGATAATCATAAGGCTTACCCAACTGATGGTAGGATGGGCATCCACAGATATGCTCCGAATCACACAGATATTACAAACAACATACCAAACACACACACATATTGCTAACATACAACCTGTCAGGTGCAGTGCAAACACCCCCCCCGAGTGCAAAATACCTATCCCAGCAGATGGTCCCCTGACATTGCAGATGCTGAGGTAACAGCCATCATCTGCAAAGCAGAACACACAGCAGCAAAGGTATGTGATGGTGTCCTGTGCTGAGGCCAACATGGACCCCAAGAGTAATGGAATACAAAATCACACTACTGGCCAATGTCAGCCTTACCACAGGATATGTACCCAAAGAGCAGTGTACAACAACAGTGGTCCATCACAACAAAGGTGTTGCCTGAATGGATACTCCAAACTACCACCCCAGGTTCCTGACAAGCTTGTTCTGCACAGCTATGGAAAGGATCAGTATGTACCGCAGACAGAAGGCTAATGTGGACCTACTGATACTGGACCCTACACACTGTGGCTGTTGTAACTGCAGAACCAGCCCCTAAACATGTCTGACCCATTTGAAGCAGTCATTAAGGTCATTGATGAGGGCTATGTGGTCCACACAGCGTAGCTGGACCGTGCACATGCTTCTAGACAATACCGTACGTGTTCAGTATGGATATGTTCACCAGCTTAAATATACACCCCTATGTCAGTAGAGGGGTTGCAAAGCAGACCAAGGACAGAACTGACATGGTCAGACATGCCGCATCCATGTCAGACTACAAAGCGGATATGAGTGGCATCCCACAAGGCCTGGTCTTGGCCCCCCCCACCCCCATTCTGTATACATGTCCCATAGGTATAGGCCAACATGGAAGGACTGTGACTGAGCATGTATGCAGAGGAGTACAAACAGCCCACCATATCTGACCCCCAGCTGACACAAGCAACCCACAAAAGGGCCACCTACAAACAGACAACTGTAGCCATAGCCATGTCAGCAAGCTAATCGCAGAACTGTGTATAGACAACCACAGTGGATATACAGTAAGTGCCCACAAATTACCACACAGGTGTTAACCCATGAGGTACCTAACATGTAATGTGAGACCTGGGTACAAAAGGTGATAAATATCCTGCACTGGACAAACATGTGTCTGTAGTGTTCACAGAAACATGTACCATATACCCACCCAAACATGAAGGCTGGCAGTTGTAGATAAGGGGAACTTACTCTGGCTCTGCAGCCATCCTCCATCAGCATCACAACTGACTACAATAGCCCCTGTGGGATATACCGCAGCAGACACCTCCATCAACTGTAAAGTCCACAACAGTACCCCACCAGGGTAGCAAAGAGCATGAACAGATGCCATGTGTTGTCTGAGTAAACAAACTGCAGCCCCACACACCGCCATCCTTCCCAGCTACAGGAAAGCTGTGCCTGATGTATGAAGCCATGTCCAACCTGGAATGAATGAATATGTTGCACCTTGTACAATCTGAATGGCAGTGAGCTATGCACATGAGAGACCTGAACCCCAGCACTGACATACATAGGACAAGCTGTACAGAATGATCCATAACACAGAAGGCACCCCCACACTTCAGTAAACTCCTGGTACAGGTCAGCCAGAGTGCCACATATTGACACCCCTCAAGAGGCATCCTGATGAGTGTATAGGAGATGGTAGGCTACCCTGGGTATCACTGTTATGTCAGAGGTAGACAGAGGCACAGTATACCAACCATGACATATGTAATGGCAAACTCCGGTTACAATGTGTGTCGAAGGACAAACACACCCTGTGACTACCATCAGAAATGGCCTACGGAACATCGCTAGTGTTTGCCAATGTCCACCCATGTTGCGGAATACACTAGCAATGTTGGACGAGCCTGGTGTAGGTAGTCCATATCTGAACATATTACAACATGGTCATATGTGCACAACTGGCCCCTACATAGTCTGTTGTGCTCACTATGAAGATGTCAAGCAGTGATAGGACTAAAGCCCAGGATACTGTCCACCACAGTGAAAGTACCGAACCAGTACACTATACAGTACTACAGTGTTAGGTCATTATGAAAGTATGTTGAGAACTGTCTGCAAAGTATCCCATTCAATTCCTGCAGGCACAGTATAATCCCTGTTGTGGCAGACATGAAGCAGTTGGCCAGTTAGTACACAACATGACACCCAACACACAATCATAAACGTGCAATAATGTCGAAGGTCACACACACCCAAATACAAATATGTGGTGGACTTCAGAGTGCAACATATGGAAAGCTCACACTGGGCATGCTCGCACACTTTGATAAATGAGGCATATGTCAGACAACATGCCATGGAAAGGCTGAACTGGGCATGCTCACACACTTAGGCCATATCTCCATGTAGCAGTTGGCCACACATATCTGGTATTTGTACGTGTCAGTCCAGGAACCAACCACAACACAGCAATCAGCCCAGTGCACACAGTAAATGACCACAGAGACATACGTGATATAGTGGATCGCCGTCATATGCAAACATCTGCCACAGATACACAAGTTGGTCATAGGAACAGGGAATGCTATGGCAATAAAGACCTGCAAACAGTAGAACAGCACAACAAATATTGTGCATCCGACAATTGAACATATGGGTGTAGTGGTCAATACTAGGCTTCTTGCCCCAGGGAATGACAGCTCAGCCAGAGTGTGCTTGGCATCTGCATCCCCAGGATAGTAGGCTACCGTGCCACTGTAAAGTAGGTCACAGAAGGCAACATGTGAGGCTAGTGAGCTGTGCCTCTGTCAAGCAGGGACACCATGGAGGTCTCAGGGATTGAATGTGCTAAGCCACAGCCATGTTGTCGGTGTGTGCTGTGAGAGGGCTGCTGAGGATCTCTGACAGTAGGTGTCCATCAATAACAGACTGAGGGGAGCCCTATCTGCATTCTCTGGATGATTCCACTGTCAACACTGTGTTGTAATGAGTATGTGTGAATGAAGTGCCGTGCTTGAACTGTCCACAGATGTCCTCCCTCTGTGGGCTACAGCTCTGCAATGTATTAGGTCACTCTGTCTGTTGAATGGCGCATATATGGCCGGTGTACAGATGACAGGTGTCTTGTTGTGGAGCAGTCATGGGTATATGTGGGATAGCATGACCAATGCAAACTGTACACATGCTCATAGGATGCAATTGTCAAGGATTATGCTGAGTGGCCAGTATAGTCCTACAGCATGGGTCCTCTGAAGTCATCCACCCCAGTCTTCACAAGTGTAGAGTCTGCTTGTGCTAAACACAGTTTGTTTGCAGTGACAACCTTGCCTGGGGGTGGAGATTAGATATGGATGTCCAGGGAAAGGTGGGTATGGTCAGATATCAACAATGGTGGTCTACCTCTGGTGTGGAACAGTGAGTACCCACGTTGCAGATGGCAGGTGCAATATGTATTCACCCATGTGGCTGTGGTGTGTGGTTCTGCCATAGCACATGGACCCACAAATTGTAGTGGCTGTAGGGTAAAGTGGTAGAGGCCTGAGTAGTTCTCACACACAATATGCCTGTACCTGATGTTAACAACTGGAATGGTGTATGTGAATACCTGCATATTCTGGCACTGTTCCCAGGGAAGCTAAGTGTGTGTCCTGGATGTGGGAGTGGTGTTCTGGACTGGTTGTGTTGTGTTACAGGTCCTGTGGTCCCAAAGCATGGTATAGAACATAACCTGCCAGCGCGATGTGCATATCTGACCCTGACGTAGGTGGCTGCAAATGCATATATATGCTATCCCCCACCTGACAGGTAGTACTACATCTACATACCTCTGTAGAAATAAAGATGTCAGCACCCTAGAAATACTACAGGTTCAGAACAGATGCCCAGTAATTCGGATAGTGCGCTCTGCTAATGTGTCTCCCTCAAGTGTCATAATATAGTTAGGTAGGAGTTCGAATCCTGCAAATGCTCAGTGTGTGTGTATGTGTGTGTGTGTGTGCGTGTGTGTGGGTGAGTGGGGTTTGTGTGTGTGAAAGGCTGTGAGAGGGAAATGTCCATTTTGGCAACTGGGAGAACACACTACAGGATGCACACTCCCCTTTCTAAACGCAGATGATGTCAGCACCCTATAAGTACAGCAGGAGAAGGGAAGCCTCCTAGCAATGCGAATAGCACGCTCTGCTACTGCGTCCATCTCGAGTGTCATAACATCGTTAGGTAGTGGTTTGAATCCTGCAAGTGTGTGTGTTTGGATGAGGGGGGTTACTCTGTGTGTGCAAATTTGTGTGAGGGAAATGTCCCTTTTGGCAACTGGGAGAACACACTACAGGATGCACACTCCCCTTTCTAAACACAGATGATGTCAGCACCCTATAAGTACAGCAGGAGAAGGGAAGCCTCCCAGTAATGTGAATAGCACACTCTGCTAACGCGTTTCTCCCGAGTATTGTAATATATTTAGGTAGGAGTTTGAAACATGTAAATGGCATGTGGGGAGTTTGTGTGTGTGCATTTCCGTATGAAAAACATGTTAGTTTTAGCAATCAGGAGATCACACTACCTGATGCACATTACCCTTTCAAAATACTGATGTTGTCAGCACCCTATAAGTATAGCCAGAGAAGAGGAACTATCTAGTAAACCGAATAGTGCGCTTTGCTAATGCGTCTCTCTCACGTGTCATGACTTAGTTAGATGGGGGAATGAATCCTGCAAATGGAAAGTGTGCATGTGTGTGGGGGTAGTAGAGTGTGTGTAAATGCAAGTGTGAGTGAACAGATCCTTTTGGCAAATACTACAATACACCAGATGCTGCATACTCCCCCAGTAAACACAGGGGATGTCACCACACTATCAGCACAGCCAAACAGGGCTAGTTGGCTAGTAATGCCAATAGTGTGCTCTGCTACTGTGTCTATTACCATTGTCAGAGTACAGATAGGTATGTTTTGGTAACCCACAACTGTCACGTGTGGTTGTGTCACACAGTATGACCTTGTGTGGGTGTTTGTACATAACAATGCATGCCATTGCCTAAACCAGCAATGGCATTGCACACATGATGTATGTGTGTGACACATAAACATAAATACCTGTGACCTGCAGTAGTTACCATGTCTGACACATGCTTCGAGTGGATAAATGGTATTTGCAATGTATACCAATATGACTGTGTCTTACTGTTCAGGGTCCGCACGTGGTATGTCTCTATACAGTGTGGGTGTCTATGGTGAAAGACCTACAGCAGGGGATACACATCTGGTCTGGGCCATATAGTGTACATGTAGTCGATGTACAGATGCTGCATGTTCCCACCTGTTGTGGTAGTGGTAACATGTCATTCCACTGCAATTCGGTGACCACATGCTGTGAACCCTTTAACTAGTGTGTTGTAGCTACAGTAATGCTCACACACAATGTTTGGCTGGATGCAGTCCGGCCATATAAACACAGTTCTTGAGACTGTCATATTGCCAGTGTTGTTATGGAGGATAGGTGGTCTTCCTGTGTATGGGAGGGTTGTGTGTGCCAGGCTATGAACCAGATGGCAGTCCGACACACTGTTAGCTGCACATGAGTAGGCCCTGATGGTTTGTGCTGTGCCAACAACCTGGAGGTGTGTGTATCTGTGTTACCTTGGGATACCACCCCCCTATCCATGTGTGTTACATGTGTAGGGGACGACAGGCATGGTATGGGGCATAACCTGTCAGTGATGGGTAACACCTGTGAGCCATGAATCATGAATCTGGTACTGCACAGACATTGCAGTTCACCGTGCTGAGGGCAGTATCTGGTGCATGCATCTTCCGGTGTACACTGCTGTTGTTGTGTAGCAGCACTGTTAGTGTCCTAACCTGTGTGATGCCCACGGAGGTCGCTATGTAAACCATGTCCTGCAGCATAAGGCAGTATGTGTGTACCACAGAGCTTTGCATTATACATCGGGCCATGGGTGTCACGTGCAAGATGACCCTTGCACATCATTGTGGCTTCCCTAGCATGTAAGCACATATTGACAGCCAGTGGATACCCTATGAATGACAGTGGAGACTGAGCATAATGTAGACATACAACACCCTTCCCACATATAGTGGTAGAATACCTGGTGAGGGTATGTTGGCAACCAACATCAGGCTCATACTGGCCTGTGCCACATGCTGAGAGATCCATTCTATGTTCCCTATCATGTAGTCCAGGGAGGTATGTCTCAGGCAGCCATACTGGCATGGTCAATGAGTGAGTCATATCTATTCATGCCTCTGACTGACCTGTATGCATGTGTGCTGTGGTGGACCATAGTGCCCCTGAGGCATATCACTGTGACCTTCACCAGATACAGCCTGTTGAGCGGGACCCCAATGCAGCACACAAGACAGGTACCTGACACATCTGTAGCAGGTGTGTTGTGTAGCCCTACAGGCTGTGAGTGTGTGGCACAGGGGATGTGCGTGCCATGTGTGGCATGTGCTCTGTTCCGATGGAACATATGCCTGTGTGCCAGCTGCGGAGGTGTGTGATGCGCAGGCAGGCTGCTATTCTGTCCCCACGTATGCCCCAGTGTGTTCAGCATGCTGTCAGTGCGTGTCAATGTCTGACTTGTATTGTAGTCACTGTAATATATTTTATTGATTTATTTATTTATCCTACATTTGTTGACTGGGATAGTCTGACTGGATGCTTGTCCATTTCCAGGGGAGGCCCGTGGAGACAAGCTATGAGGGTAGCAGATACAGCATTACATAATACTAGCATTACATATTACAAACAGATTATTTACAGAGATTACATAAGTAAGCAAGTCAAACATGTTCCACAGGTTAATGTTAGTCCTGAGCACAAGTCAGGATTAAATTAAAATTACACAGTAAAGTGGTTCACAGATTTTACACATTCAAGTTAGCCAGGCTTGATACATTGACATAGCCAGTTAAGTGACAAATGTTGTTTGAGTCTACTGTTAAATTGACCTAAGGTGGACAGTAGGGTAATATCAGCTGGAAGTGAGTTCCAGGATCTACTTACAGGGTTTGCAAAGAGAGAATCACCGGCTGTGTTATTAAACCTGCTAGTCTGAAGTAGTAATTTGTTAGAGGATCGAAGCGGTCTAGGATTGTTATAGGGGGTGATAATATTTGAAGTGCAGGAGTATTGTCTGGATTATAGAGGATTTTATAGGCCATAATCAGTTGGTTATACTGTATTAGGCTGGGTATTGCAAGCCAACCAAGCTAATTTAGATTGATGCAATGATGTGTCCTAAAAGGCAGCCCAGTGGCAAACCTGGCAATGTGGTTGTAGCAAATTGAGTGTTTGTTAAGGACAGTCTTGTTCATATTCGAGAGTAGAGGGGATGCATACCGAAGGGTTGAAACAAGGTGTGAGCGAGCTATGGCACCTTTAGCTGGAGGGGCTAGGAAGGCTTTAATTCTGTAAAGTGACCCTAGTTTTCTATGGATGGCTTTGATAATCTGGTTAACATGTAGGTCACATTTGAGATTATTGTCTATGATGACACCTAATAGTTTCGGAGATGGGTCAGGCGAGATTATTGTGCCATCAGTTGATGTTATGGTAACGGTGAAAGTGGTAGACCTACGTGTTGGTGAAATAACAGCAGTTTAGTTTATTTGGGATTTTGGATCAGACGATGTTCAGAAAGCCAGTTTTCTATTGTATTAAAGGTGGTCTGGGTAGCTGACCATAACTCTACTGGAGATGTGGCTGAGCAGATCAGAGTAGAGTCTTCAGCATATTGGATACAGCTGACTTTTGGGATGACAGTATAAAGGTCATTAATGAAGATGGAGAACAGCAAGGGCCCTAGTATAGAGCCTTGTGGTAATCTGAGGGTGTTAGGTAGAAGGTTAGAGAGTTTGTTCTGCCAGAGGCCAGCCTGCTGTCGACCATGCAGGTAGGATTGAAACCATTGGAAGGCTCCAGTATCTAGACAGTGTTTGCAGGGTGTGGAGTACAAGTTGGTGATCAACCATATCGTATGCCTTGGAAAGATCCAAAAAGAGGGCTGAGGATATATAATTAGTGTTGCAAGTATGGTTTATGATGTTAGTAAAGGCTAGGAGGCCTGAAGTAGTGCTATGATGAGGACGTAAGCCATGCTGAGTGTCTGCCATAATGCGATTTTGGATTAGGTGGTGCATGAAATGTCTATGATGAAAGTTTCCATAATCTTTGTAAGTGGAGAGAGTATAGCTATTGGCCTATAATTGGAGAATTCAGTAGAGCTGCCTCCTTTGTGAAGTGGGATTACATATGACATTTTCCAGATTGTGGGAAAGTTAGATTCTATCATGGTTCCTTTGATTACCTTTGAGACGGGGTAAGCAATAGCATCATCTGGTTTTGATAGGTACTCGGCAGGGAGTTGATTGGCAGAAAGTGTAGTGGGTTTCACTGTTTCAATCAAGGTACGGAAAAGTGAAGTGGCGACTGGTTGGCAGCTGAACACAAGTAGTTTTCTAGGGGTGCTACTTTCAGGACCAGGGGAGCTAGGAGGTAGATGGCTAGCTAGGGCATGAAATGTCTCAGTAAAGTACTGGTCAAAACTATCAGGAACATCTTCAGGGGTATTATCAATAGTAGCAGCAGGGATTGGGGTTGACGTTTGTCCAGGATGTAGTATATATGACATGCCACCTGACAGGGTATGGCATTACTGGGTTCAGAGAGACCAGTCCCCAGATTGGCTGTGTGGTGGCATCCCACACATGTGTTGTACGTTCCTGGCCAAGGGTGATGGCTGACTGCATACATGTGGCAGCTGTGACATTGACACATGACTCACATAAACCACAACTGGACCATAGAGGTGATTCACAGGTTACCTTTGCACATGCTACCCTAGTAGTGTGATTGCCATGGTGAGTACCAACACATAGGGCCAAGGGGGAACAACATACTGAAGGTGTGTATGTGTGGGTGTACCGCTACTGTTTCATAGCACTGACATATATGACTGCACATGTGGGTAAATGCCAGGTAAGACGTGTGCAATGTGTCACAGGCAAGGTACATGCGTACAGGACAGACAGTGACGTTCTGTCATGTGTAAAGTTGACATACGTATATGCAGATGTCACTAGAAGTCTACAGAAGCACTGTAACTCTGCATTGCAGGTGTAAGCAGTGTTCCAGGGAACCCCAAGCGAACATGCATGCAAACAAAGCTACAGTAAACAGGGCTGGAAGTAATGCATTATACAACAAAGAAGGGGTAACAATAACAGTAAGTAACAATGCAAATATGTAGGCACTATCAACATGTACCCAGGAATACGCAGCGCAGATGCCCATGGTAGAACTGATATTATGTCATACTTAATTGTGATTTGGCGCCAACATCCACATGGCATAGTCGTTGTGGGCAACTTGACACCATTACTGTACATGTCCACCATTGCATATCACTACTTGCGTTAGCTTTCCCCCTGTGCTACCCATGTATGCAGCTATCTGTTGACAACCTTACCACCGGCATACAATTATGTGCAGCTGTTATACTTTGGTATGTACTATGGGTGCAGATAACAATTCAGGACATTCATACAGTTACTGCAGCAGGCATGCTGGGATAAACACACAGTCATAGCAGCACACTGTACTGTTACCAACATGATACTACTAATACACTTCTATGTAGTCACCCTGTGCATCAGCAACGTGTTTACCTGTTCCCGCAATGATGTTGGAGATTGCAGGAGGTGGCACAGTGTCATCATATGCACAGCGTGTGGATTAGGTATGCCTGAGTCAGCCACTGATACCACCAATTGACATGTGTGTGTATGTGTGTTGGTGAGGGGCAGCAGTACAGGGTGGGGCAGTATTGGTGCAGTGTGTGCGTTTATGTGGTTGCCCTAGGTGTTAACATTTCGCATATGTGTATGCACGCACACAGTGGCTGCCATATACAGGGGTTTGTGGACAGCCACAGACTGCACCTGGCAGGCCATACAGATCAGTGTCTGTGTGCACGGACATGGTACCTGTGCCTGGCAGGGGTGCTACGGACTGTATCCAGTACAAAGCCAGACTGGGTACTGTCATCAGAAGCGGGAGTGTGTTGACTGGACACAAGTCCATGTTGGGACTGTCCAGAGCCACGTGCGCGTGGTCTCCTGGGGCGTTCCGATGACAGCACAGACCCAGCATTGCTGGGGCTGCTGCTGGCACTATGGGGGCATGCGTGAGCCTGTTGTCATCCGCGCTGACTGCCAGCTGCTGCTGCTGCCGGCATATGGCCACGTCGACACCGCAAATGCCCACCATTGCCCTGGCTCATGGACATCTGGTTGTGGAACTGCTGTAATATGTCCCCACAACGTCTGTCTATGACATCGGTGAAGTTACGGATAGCATCCGCAATGTCACGCATACTGTCTGTCATGGCTGTGCGACATACTCTCAGCTCCCTCAGACCCTGTCTGGTGTACCTTTCCATACGTGACTGTGCCTGCATGACAGTCCGAAACATAGCTGAGGTTGACAGACCTCTTTGGGCACGTCAGCCAGAGGCAGTACGCCCACGGATGCTCCCACGAGAACCCATGGGCAACTGTCTGTGTGGTACCATTGGAGGACCCTGCCCATGGCTGCTGTGTGGAGACGCATGTGCCACAAGTACCACATTACCCTGGTCTATGCCCGCTGTATCCTGTCCATCACCTAGGGACAATGGTGACAAAGGATGTACAGGCAGGATGACTGTGCGCAATGATGGGGTTGACAGCTGTGTACTGTCAATTGGCTGACCAATGGCAGACAATGGCACACCTTCCTGTACCATTAAACAAATATCATCTTTACCAGTAGCCGTGGCACAGGATTCAGGTTCCCTGCTGCAGGTCACCAGAGCAGCCCCTGAACCTGTGGGAGGAAGACAGGAAACAAAGTTTACAGTCTCCAGACATTGTTACCACTGATGCACTTATACACACATGCACACATGCACACATGCACACATGGACACATGCACACATGCACACATGGACACAGGCACACATGCACACATGGACACAGGCACACATGCAGACATGCACACGTGGACACATGCACACAGGCACACATGCACACAGGCACACATGCAAACATGCACACATGCAGACATGCACACGTGAACCCATGCACACGTGGACACATGCACAAATGCACACATGCACACGTGGACACATGCACACGTGATCACATGCACAGATGGGTACATGCACACATGCACACATGCACACATGGTCACGTTTACACATGCACACATGCACACATGCACACGTGGACACAGGCACACATGCACACATGCACACGTGGACACAGGCACACATGCACAGATGCACACGTGGACACAGGCACACCTGCACACATGCACACATGGGCACAGGCACACCTGCACACATACACACATGCACACCCCGCAGTATACACACAGAGCACTACTGAGTTACACTACTGTTACTAGCATTATCAGGACTATTATAGGTTATGTTAAACACACTCACCAGCATGGATGACCTGCCTTGCTGTAACCCTGGAGGGACCTGCAGAAATGATGAGATTAATGTCAGTGGGCACAACTGTGCCATTGATATTGCATATGATACAGTGTACAGATCAGTCAAGTGTACATATGGCATATTACCTGCATGCTCCATGTCGTGCTGCTGTGTGGAACCAGCCTCCATCATAATGCAGGTGTACTGCTGTTGGTGTTCCGGGGCTGGAGCCACAACACTTAGGAGTAGCCCCTCCAGTCTGGTGAGGGGGGGATGTGGCCACCCCACCTCCTGTGGTGACCTGTTGCCTGTGGATATCTGATGCACGCTGCCGGACACTTCGGATTAAATCACTGCAGTGATGTCGTACCTGCTCATATGTCCTGTTATGCATGCCAATATCATTTACCCTACGGACAAGGTCTTGCCACAGTGCGGCCCTCTCCTGCTGATTCTGACTGGTGCGGGAAAACAGGATGTCATACTCCCACACCAGGCTCTGGTGGATCTCCTCATCTTCCGCCACAGAGTAGGCGGGGTTACGCTGTCGCGCCATCTCCCTGGAAGAGAACACAAACAGGATATCAGCAGACCATGTCAGCAATATATGGCACACATACTATACATGATACTCATGTGTAGTGATATACTACTACTCCCATATGTTGCATGTGTGTGTGTCGTGGTGGATACACAGGTACATGGCCAGATATCAGTGCTCAGCCAACACCTGTGCAACAATACCTGCCACATTCCACACAACATAGTAGCATGCCCCATCGGTCAGCACATACTGACAGGTGCAATGCACAACCTCACTCTGGGGGTTCATCCCAAGGTACTGTATGTAGGACACCGTCCACTACTGTGATGTGGACAGAAGTTACTCGGCCTGGATATACATATCCCACCACCACCACCAGCACAGTAGACTACTTTGATATGTAGGTGATTAGACAGTTATTCACTTGCTGGGACTGAGATGGTATCCATGCAGCACACTGGGCCAGTGGAAGCCACAAGCCACACTGCTGACCCCTTTGCAAATGCTTACCATGGACATGCCACAGATTGCATGGAACTTGCACACACATTTCTAACCCAGACCCTATGCACAAAGGTTAGGCATCCTGTCCAGTGGACCCCAGACAGAGGCAGATTGTATAACAATAGCAGGAGGCTACTGCAGGACAGAGCACATTCACATTAAGGGAAGGCATCTGTGGTCAGCACTGGTACTATGCTACAGTCCGTCATAACAATGGCCACAGCCTACTCTGGGATGGAAATGGACACAAACACTATGGATGACCACAAGGCCTTCTTCAGTTATGTTACACATATGGACCACATGCCTCAGATATGCTCTGTGTTAATACACACCTACTTAACACACAGATATTGGCAACAATGTTGCAGACATGTTCGGTGCACATATCCCCCCTCCTTCTCCCCCACCAGTTGAAATATTTATCACAGCTGGATGTAACCTCCCTATCATCTCACATGTCCAGGTGAGGGCCGCCCTCAGCAGAGAAGAACACACAGCATCACTGTGACCTCGTGGTATCCCTGGATCTGTGCTACCGGCACTCCGAGAGGACATACAACCGCATATAACACTGATAATTTATCTTGGCCGTACTACAGGATATGTACCTGGACAGTGGCATACAGCAACAGTGGTCCCACACCACTAAGGGGGCACCTCAACTGACCCTGGGAATTACCACATCATATGCATAACAAGCCTGGTTTGCTAAGCTATGGAATTATGCAGTATGGGATGCATATGCAGTGACATCGGGTACCTGCAGACACTTGTTCCCAGCCAGTGTGCCTTTGGGATGGGCTGATCCTGACATTTGAACCTGGCTGACCTTTCAAAGCAGTCACTACAGCCATTGCTGGGCCAACGCACAGACAACTGCTGCCAGGATCATGGCCTAAGAATGATTGACATGTAATGTATGGTCATCCCCTTTTGGTGGAACTACGTACACACAACATATCACATGGACATACCTATGGATACAGACCTATGACACATTCAGAGGGTTCACAGTATGCACACTATTAACCTGCTACTTTGCATTACCTGTGTTTGTCGCAGCTGGTTGCGTTACCACAGCTTCTGCTTGCTGCTGCTACTGTCAGTGCTGACAGCTTCAGGTGACAGAGTCACAGTGTCTAATCTTTTTTTTTTTTTTGCTCTCTCTCTCTCTCTCACTTCTCACTCTCCCTCTGTCTGCTTACAGACAATGCAATGAATGTATTACATGTGGGGAGTGTTATCACTGGATGCTTTTGTAGGTATATGCATAGGTCCATGTGATGGCCTCTGCACCAACTGTAAGCCAGCATTTGCTAATTGCATACAGCCAGTTGTGCACTGATTGCAGTTCTCACTGTGATTTCAGGTCAGTGCTATAAAAAGGTATGTGGGATAGGTGTTGCCCTTTCAGATTGTGAGGGCAGGGACCATGCTGGTATGCTGTGGACAGTGTTCTGTGAGTGTAAAGGTTAGTATCTCTCTCATGATTCAGGCTGTGTTTTATATTCACATTTCTCCATTCCTCTCTCATGTTCCCTGTAGCAAGTGTGTATGCACATTGACTCCTACAACTATATATAGATATATATTTATGTATATATATATATATATATATATATATATATATATATATATATATATGTACATATACATACATTTATATATGTACTTTAACTGACCTTATTATCTACAAGCTGCCAACTAGCATGGCTGTTTCTGTTCACACACTACTATCATGGAAATCCAGTAGTTTTGACAGTAATTTTAAATGACATGCTTTGTGTACTACACATCCTATATTCCCTTTACATTCATCCCTACTATTCCATGTTATATTTTTTTTAGCACAATGTTTTTGTATAAGAGTCATGGCTTAGTGGTAGGTCGTACAGACTAGTGTTTCCAAGGTCCTGGGTTCGGGACTGACAGTGGGATTTTATTTTGCTTTTGAACTGAGTACATGACCTGTCAATCAAAGTGACTAAGGCACTTTTAAGCAGTTGTAACCGGGTTAGCGCTGGTTTGCGCAGAGCTCACGCATGCGCACTGGTGGTTAGCTCCGCGCACACAAGCGCACACCTGCTTACAACCGCTTAACGGTGCTTACTCTGGTGCACACCCGCGCTATTTTCTTTGAAAGAAAATAAAATGGGTAGACAGGAAAGTGGTGAAAAAGGGGTCACAAAGAGGGTAAGACAGTAGGGAAACAAGCTTGGGATGTGCAGGAGGGATGTAGGTAAGGCCCATAGCTGCCCATTTCTTCATCAGCAACAGCTGTGCATATGTATTTAATTTGGTGTGACATTTGAAACCTTCCACCCCTGAGAGAGGTGTTAGGACAACAATAATACTTGTTGTACAGCCAATTGTAATTGATAGGTTCCATGTCCAGCAGACATGTGTGCGGAATGGGCAGCTATGTATGGGGCGTAATTTTTTTGTGGGTACAGAGTGCCCTTTTTTTTTTTTTTTTTTTCAGGTGAGAGTGGTATGTCAGGTGAAGGAAGTTGGTACAGCTGGGAAGGTAGGTTGGGTAGGTAAACAGACAAGACAAACAAGATGCATACAGGGGCAGTGTATGACATGTGTGGGGGGGATACACAATTGACGGGGACGGAGGTTTGGATATCCAGTGCCCATGAGCCCACAGATGGCAACAGTGGAACTGATATCACCACCCATAGGCAGTTGCCACTGTTCCTTCACTGCCCAGGACGGGGCTGTGCTGGGGGCTGTGTAGGCTGGGCAACAGGCATGCCCGTTAGTTGGAGCTCTTCCACCCGCAGGTGGCACAGGGCCACCGGAGGAGGGTCTGGACTCGGCACTAGTGCCAGGTGCACTCGACAGCTGAGGTGGGAGAGGTGGGTCCACTGGAACCTGCCTTCCCTGTCGTCCTATATTTTGCATTATGTCATGACAGTTTGGGTTAGTGACATATAATACCATTCACAATTAGTTGTAACAGCATGCATTAGTATTCCCATTAACCAAACACCCAGATATTCACACCATTGAACAGCGTGCATAACACATGCATAATTTGAACAGAAATACACAGTCCAACAACATGCAGGGTTAATTGATGGCAACAGGCCATCAGGTGTGGATGTATGAACAGGGCAGATGCATCAACGGACATGAAAATATATATGACCCAACAGGATAAACGTCCAGGGATGTTAATTGTGATTGCACATACCATTTTCACCTGGAATGGGTTATATGTGGTTATAGGGTGGGGTAAAGAAAGTAATATTAACACCTTCGAATAACAATACATATGCTGTACATTTCTAATAGCTACAGTTATATACACACTACTGTTCTAACTACAGTTTCCTATATGATAACTATTTCAACTTGGTGATAGGACTGTTACTGCAACATCAATATACATTTTATTGTTCTTCATACACATTCATATCTAGCTTTGTTCAGCTACATCATCCTGCTACATTTGCTTTATATAGCTGTAGACAAGTGTGGATGTTTGGTATATCAGACAATCATCCTATCTGCATGTTGCAGACTGAGAGCAACATATCCAGATTTTGGGATACACATTCCAGATGTAGTTACACTTTGAACAGATTTCGCTGTTTGGTTTTGAATCTCACATGCATTTCATTCTGTCTTGACTGCAGTATACGTTATTCAGGGGTTATTACTACTGTATTGCTGGATTCATGACACTTTCTCACACTCTCTCACTTGCTTTCATTTTACTATTCAGGATGGCACGTACTTCTAGGCTTTATTGACATGTTTTACCTGTAGTTATTACAATCCTTTCCAGCAGTCTCACTTCTGTCATGTTTCAGTATTTCCACAGGGATATATTTCACACATGTGATTTCATCATCTTCTGCAGCTATACTTTTCAGCCTGCAGCAGGTTGTGTACTATTTTCTTACAGGTAGGGCATTTTTATTTCAGAATATATGTCAGACAGTTTCATTTTTTGGTTTAACTTACAGGCTGAAACACACTTTTGTAACCAAGCAATACTTGCAGACACTTTCACACTGTTACTTGCAGATTTTATTCCTTACTGACTATACTGCACTCTTTTGCTGACTGTCATACTTTTATATTTCTTTACAGTTACTGGTAGTGGATTACTGACCTGCCTGGTGGCACAACCGCACCAGCCTATCGCCATAGGCTCTGCGGTTCACAGAACGGACACCTGCAGCTGTAATATAAATGAAGTAATATTGGAATACACATCTCCATAATATTAGCTAGTTTAATTTCTTACATACATAATTAAATGTTACTTACTCAGTAGAGAGGCGTTGGGTGTTTGCCGGGCCTCCTGGATCCAAAGGTTCAGTTGGTCCTGCTTGCATCTCTTCAGGTCCGCATGGTGGTGAAGGACCTGCTCACCAGTCCTTGGAATCCCTGTGGCACTGGTGAGATCATGAGCCAACCGGTCCCACGCCTCGGCCCTGTATGCTCCCCAGAGGACCTGGCCCTGCATGAGTTGGGCCTCATGATTATGGACTAGGAGCCAGACCATGTACCTGAACTCCTCAACACCCCACCTCTGTGCTAGAAAGCAACTACCCTCTCCTACTCCTGTCATTCTGCCTGCATGTCAGTTCTACAATCGTTTATGTTGTGTATTCCCACCTATGGGGTTTATATAGTCGTTTTTTCCCGCACATATCTGTGATTGGCCATTTTGGAATTGTATCAACTTCAGTAAATCTGCATTGTCATGCTCTAGTTTGTATTCATTCCTATATATTAGCTATTATTGCATTTAAAGGTACTGCTGTCATGGCTTAGTGGTTCTGTACCTTGACTATGGTGTATAGTATCCTGCGTTCGAACCTGACCACTGCTTTTTATTTTTCATGACTGTCTAGACATGCTGAGGGGTGTGTCTGTGTGAAGGCAGTTTTGATACGGCTTGCTCAACGTTGCCCGTCGGTTAGCTTGTTTGCGCGGTGCGCAGCTCCACACAAACGGGGTACGCTGCTTTAAGCCTCATTTGGCTATCAGCACGCATATTACGCTCAGCTCAGTTAGGGGCAAATAGATTTAGCGTGTTAGACCACTGCTCAGCTACGGGCACTCATTTTGCACCAGTTAAACCACTGCTCATCTACGGGCAGATGCACTCACTCTGTTAAACTGCAGCTCAGCTATGAGCACATCTGGCATTTTTTATTCTTTTGTTACCTCACATTTCTTCAATATAAATGGGCTATTTCATTACATTTTACATAAGATGTGGTTTTATGTGTACATATTTGTCAGGGACATATTTCCTGCTTATTTTGCTAAAAAAAAAAAATTGGTGTTGTGGGGGCTTGAACTATGAATGCCTGCTCTTCAACCAACATCTCTACCCCTACGCTATTGCTTCCTGGCTTATTTTGCATATTTATTTCTTATATGCTTTCTCACTGACTGCTAACTGTAGCTGCGCTACGGGCACGCCCACGCTAACAAGCACACCCAGGGTTAAACATTTTTACAATTTAAAAAAATATATAAAACGTGTTTATTTATATGTTTTCTGTTCATAGTCTGTGGGGGCATGTGTTGTGTTCTGTTTATTCACATTTCCGTGGACTCTGTCGTGGGTGTTTACTTTGGGCACTTTTCCTCTTCTGGGGGCGTGTCCGCTTACAGGGCTCGGCCTATGGATACACCCCCTACTGTCTTACATGGACCGTGTTTTCCTTAAGTGTGATTCAGCATGCTCTCATGAATATGCAGAGCATGCTGACATCACTCTGTTTAACTGCAGCCTCCGTTTATGAGTTATAACTCTTACACGGAGGCTTCGTGAATCCTGCCCAAGGTCTTTGAACTCGGAATACTTTATGTGAGTAACAACATTTAATTTTATTGTTATGGGCTTTTACTGTCTTTCCAGGGAATTTTTACAGTGCCAGAATAAAATATGCCAAAGTATTAATTTACCTTTACCATCAGCAGCAAAAGGCCTGTGGGTGTGCATGGTATATTAATATTTCCAAATTGTTTAATATCAACATTAAACAAGATGTACTTAAATCAACAAACAGATTATTTTTTCCATTTCTCTTTCCCTTTTACATTTTTCTATACCCTCAGTCTGTATTCCACAACAAACTTCATATCTCAACTAAAATATATTTATCTTCTAATTTGTTTATCAACGTCTTCTTTTCTTCCTTTCTTCTACTTTTCCTTAAGCCCTGTATACTTTTAGTGAGGAACCTCTATGGACATTCCAATTGTTGGATATGCCTGGTTAGGTACATACCAAAGGGGGGCACTGCACTCAGTGATGGGTCTGATATGCCAAATGCAGTGAAACAATGACTTCCTTGGACTTAGATGCCGTACCTTTGTTTATACGTTGTGCAACATAGAATTACTTCCTCACTACTGTAGACATGTGACGGTCAAAGGCTAGATTACTATGTGTGTCCCCAAGACCCTGACTACTATGCCAACTGTTAGTGGTATATTGTCAATATGATACTTACCTGGGGGGATGACTTCCCACAAACAATATTTTAACATATTTACCAATATCACATTTCTTTTATCTTTCATACTTTCCCATATTTACACATCTAAATCATTCCCATTTATATTAACTTTTAAACTGTTCCCAAAACATTTTATTCTTTTCACAGTCTTGTTTCTTTTTCATTACAATCAATGCACTTTCCCCCACCATTTTTGTATATCTTATTATGTCTCAACATCTTAATATTTGGTTTTATTGTTTGTTTTCTTTCCTTATATTACAGGTGTTCACCTATATTCCTATCCAGCTAGAAGAGCTTTGAGTTTACAGGCGCTGTTTGATTGCATTGATTTTTGGATTTTCTACATTTAAGATTTGGCTATTTTCGTTTCTTTTTTATTTTGGTCTTGTTATATTACAGTTTGCTCTATTTTACATTTTGTTTTACTGCAAAGGTGTTGACAAAGGTCAGTTAGGAAACATTCCTTTTGCATTCATTTACTGAATAGGAATTAGTTCTAGCTAATTAGTGGGAAGAGCTGAGAAACAGTTTTCCTGTTTGAGATATTCACTTACATTCCTCTTCAGCTGCAAGAGCTCTGAACATAAAACGGATGTTTCACTGCATTGATTTTTGAACGTTTTACATTTAAGATTTGAATGTATCTGTTACTTTTTAATTTTGATCTTATTGCATTTTACTTTTTCTGCGGGCCTTCTTCTTGTAGTATCACTCATACTAGTGAAAGTATTGTGAATTGCTACAGGATCCCTTCCTTCTGTATCTTTACTGTTTTCATTTTACTTTGTTTGTGGACCTTAGTCTTGTTTACAGATTAATTCCTCTCTAGATCAGATAACCTGTGCTGAGCTGTGCGGTGGTGGTTTGCAGTGCTTTTTATAGACACAGGCACCTAGAGTTGTAGTTTTCCATAAAAATCTTCCTCTGCTATTTTCTTAAGTATCTAGCTGAGTGTAGAGCAGCTAGTTTGGTGATATTGAAGACGGTTAACCCACCAGATGCGCAGTAGCAAGCCCCGCCCAAACCCCTCCTGACACATTGTAATGTAATTAATATTCAGCTTCTGTGCCAAAAGCAACCCAATGTTTTATTGTAGATATTCACTACCAAAAATAAATGTTTTATTAGGGACATAAAACTAAAATGCATGTTGTACATCACATTTCAGTCAGTCAATCGGGTAGAGTTCACACCACTCAAAACTGTTTCTCTGAACAATACTGTTTTAACGGCTGAAATTGTTTGCAGTAGCAGCACCTTTGCACAGCACTTGTTCAGCGGGGGGGGGGGGTGCAGCACCCCCACAAGGGAGAGCAGGGGGGATTGCCTCCCCTCCCTGAAAAAAGAGAAAAAGTAATAATTTCGATGAGATGGAGTTCGTTGCATGAGTGGATATTTTGTAAGGGGCTGTGTCTGGCAAAGGTACCTGCCAAAACATTACAGAACAATTTTAAACCTGCTGCTTCTTTTACAGTAAAAGGCATTGCTGATGTCTTGCTCTTTAAAAAAACAGTTTTTTGAAGCCCTGAATACTACATTACAATGCATTCCGTGTCAATCATGGTGGATTTACATATTGAAACTCTGCCCGTTGCCTTGTCACTCAAGCAGGCCATGCCCATTCCTGCGAAGGGTGGGTTAACCATCTTAAATATCGCCGCTAGTTCGCCCACTGAGTAGAATTTCCTCAAGAGCATTGTTTTAGATCAATCCTAGAGCTTTAGTCACCAGCCCAACAACTCCAAGTTTAATTACTTACAACCCCCTGCTGCACTGCTTCTTGTAAATTACAAGAAAATAGAGGATCTCTGCCATGGCATAACGTGCACTTTTCCACAGTCTCTACAATCAGCATGGTGGAAATGGGCATCCTAAATAAATGTAGCAATTGTCATGTGTTTACTAAAAAACATTTTATCTCACAGATCCTGTCTTCAGCAACCTTGCAAACACAAAGACAACACTCCCTAGGGCACATACAACTACATCTGTTTTAACCTAGGCCCTTAAGGCAAACTACCATATAACCCAATATGGTGGTCATTAGAGAGTCTATTGTGATACACACTGATGCCCCACTCACCAGGTTGAGCAAGGAGACAGTCATGGTCAGTTGCATGTTGGGGGCAAGGATCCATCTGATCACACACACATACACACAGGACACTGAACCACAAGTCCCGGTATAACTGTGTCATAGTCCAGGTGCCTATTAATGACCTTAGACATACTTCCCTGAACTATATGGAGAGAGACATGATAGAGCTTTCAGATTATGTGTCCCAGGCAGGTATGAGACTAGCACTGAGCAGCATCTTACCTTCACAAGGATGACATCACAACATAAACAGAAGGTGATTGACTTTAACAGATGGCTTAGATACTGGTGTCATTCTAAAGGGGGGGGGCAATATTTGACAGAGAACACTGTGGCCTGTGTGAAAGTTTTTACAGAAACCCTGTACAAGCATATTCAAATAGCAGTACCAAACCGAAACAAACTTAGAACATACTCCAAAAACAAGCCCTCTTAGTAAACCGCCAGTATACATAGGTTGTATAACAAAAGAAAGAAAATCCTGTCCAAAAGTAGAAAAAGCTATTCCTAGCAGGCAAAATAAACTTCCTCATCCATCTCAACAAGCAGCTCAGGGGGCTAATCAAGTCCAACAAAGTCTGGTTCAAGGCAAAATTGTCTCCCAGGCTAAATATAACCATAAGGCATTTTCAAGTTATGTATGCAACTTTAATGGGAACACACAACAGTGTGCTGAACTAAATGATCTCCATATACCAAACTATGGCATATAGAAAACTTCTGTCTGATAAATTTAGGTCCAATTTTACCCCCAGATGCACTCCAGGAAATGCCTCTACCTTATCTTCCCCAACTATCACTAAGGAACAGGTCCTCACTCCACTATCTGAAGCTAAGTACATTTCATCAAAGGCTGCTGATAATATTCCAAGATGCCTGCTACATAGCTTGAAATACAAGTTGTCAGGTCCACTAGAATCTCTGTTCAGCCACAGCTTCCAGACATGCTTCATCCCTAGGCAATGAAGGACTGCATTAATCATCCCTCTACACAAAGGAAGACTATGCACAGACTCAGGGAGCTACAGACCCATAAGTTTGACTAGTTTTAAATGCAAGGCTGTGGAATGAATTATCATGGACCTGATAAACCAGACATTTATTTTTATTTATTTTATTTTAGATTTATTAACCAGGATAGTTGGACTGGACAGAGCAGAGGTCCATTTACAGCGGAGGCCTGGGGAGAAAAGCTCCACAGTTTAGTAACAATACTTAAAATCAGAATGATAAAAACATTCACACATATATCAGTGAAAACATTAAAAGCACAGTAGTGCTGACAGGTAAATTTACAATTTCTCTAATATTGTTTTCTCTTTGGGGGGAGAAAACATAGGAACATAGAAAATCTTCAAACACCTGAACTTCTCCAGTTTAATTTTTTCAAGGGCAGCTCATGCCAAAATCTGCTGAACTATGAGAAGGTCACTAGAGCCATAGATGATGGCAACTTTGTGCAAACTGCCTAACTTGACCTGGCAAAGACATTTGACACAATACCTCACTAGGATATCATAAACAAACTCACAAATGTATGCATAAATCCAGCTGTCACCTGATGGTTACCCAAATGGATCACATATAGGACACATAAAGTTAGGGTGGGGGAATCTACCTCTATCAAGAGGCCTGTTACTAGTGGTGTGGGACCTTGACTGTTTGAAATATACATCTCTGAAATCAGGGTGAATGTAAAGGGCCTTTGGCTGACCAGATTTGCTGATGAATACAAGCTGGGTAAATATATTGAATCCCCAAAGATATATATATCCTCCAAGTGGGTTTTATTTAATTATTATTTATTTATTTTACAGTTGTTTACCAGTAGAGTGTAGTTGTGTGTGAATCCCATTTTCAGCAGAGGCGTGGGGAGAAAAGCTCCACAGAGATTAATACAATAAATATAATTCACAAAGCTGCACACAGATTCATGCAGTAAATACAATTCACACATTAAAAGAGTACAGTACAGATACAGGAAGGTAGATAAAGCAGGGAACATAAAATAAATAGACATTGTATTACCATAAACAATACGATTGTTGGAACAATTACACAGTCATATGGTTACATTCAACATTGGTTAATGCAGTAATCACACACTTTTGGGTAAGAAAATAGATAGTAGTTATTGTAAGTTTTCTTAGAGGATTCAAATTCAATATTGATCTGTTACGTGAGGCTACCTAGGGTTGGAACAGTTACAATACCAAAAACTGTTTAAATGGGACTGGAGGAGTTTTCTGAAAGTATTTTTGTTTTCTGTTGACGTTATGTCAACTGGGATGTAATTCCATATCTTTGTAATAGAAGTTTCTCACAGACAAATATCTGGTGCCAGAGCCATTGCCGAAAACGCAAAGCAAAAAACTGCATAATTATACCCGTTGGTAAAATTAACACATTTACAAATTACAGCTTTGATAACATTCCCATAAGAGTAGACCCAGTGGTATGGGACATGGGAACTCAGGTTAACAGTAATGTAAACTTTTACCACTATGTGTCCATGGTGGTGAAAAATATCCTATATGCCACAACTTATAAGTAAGGACATGGCAACCAGGTCTAAGGAGATCATAGTGACACTATATTCAACCCTGTCTCAACTAATATAGTTCAATGCACCCTTCAGTATATACCTGACCAGCCATTTGCAACAGCTATAGCTGCCTTAGAGGTTCCTTACTTCGTCATTCTTTATAAAAATCCATATTCCTGAATGTTTAATTTCCTACAGATCAAATAATCTTCCTCCCGTATATTGACTGAGTTCTCTTCCTTGTCTCTTCTTCATTGCATTTAGTATCCAATAAACAGAAAATGTACATCGATATTTTTGCACAATTCAACCACCAACAAACTTCTGCTATCACTTCTAATGCTAACATGTAATGCTGACATTCCTAAATCATCTTTTTCCTTTTTTTGTAACCTTGATTCCAGTTTTTATTTTTATATTCCTTCTCCCATGCCTCCCTATTACTGAATTTTCATCATATTTTTCTTGTTCTTCCTCTACCTCATAATCTCTCTCTTCTTCCTCTTCGTCTTCACTCTCTAGATGTGTAAATTTGTTTTCTTCTCATATCTTAAAAGCATTGTCCTAAAATGTAATTTCTTCTCTATTCTTCTTCTTTATTTCCTTCTCCCATAACACATCCCCTTTCAAAATTTTTTTCAATAATATTTTCTTATGTTTGCCTTTCTTCTGAAATTTTCTCTGCATCTACTTTCTCTTTCTACCGTGGGACAATCAAACCAGAAGTGTCCAAATTCTTTACATTTTCTACAGAGTGACTTATAATTTCTGACCCCACTTGTCCACACATTCTTTTATTTCAGTCTTATACTAAATGATTTTCATCACCACAAAAATAACATATTTGAGATGGCTCCCATATCTAACAAATCCACATTTCCATTTACAATAATTGTATTTGGGATATATTGAATTATCTTCATTAACATCTGTTGTAATCCACATTTCCCACCCCAACCACAGTCCACAAATATCTTTCTTATATCACATTTTTTATGTCATATACTTTACTACATAAAGAGAACAAAAGTGTCATTTACTCATTTTCATCCATGTTTAATGTTCTCAATCAGTTATGTTTTTCTTTTTAACTGCAGCCCCAAATTCAAAAATAAATAGCCTTTCCATGGTGTTAAGGTTCTCTTTTTCTTAGCTTCAGCCATGAATTTCTCTAACAAATTAAAACTTTCAAATGTCAGTTCACAAATATGCTCTGCACTCAGAGTACTCACTTATTTTGTAAATCTCAAAACCTAGTAGTAATATAATGCTGTCCATAATTTCAAAACCATTAATGATTTCATTATTTTTACTTTTAATTCTTGCCACCAGTTGTCTTCTCTGAGGCTGTTGAAAGTCTGCAGAATTATGTCCTCTCGCCTCTTCTATAATCCTGACATTTCTTTATTTTTCATCCAAAGAAACATCCTGTTGCAGAGCTAAACCCTTAAAACCAGTTACTTGACTGACCAGGAATACCCCTAAGTTTTCCGCTACTCTTGTCTACAGTTCTGCTGCTACTCCCTCCATTGTGTCTTCTTGCAATATCCAATCTACCAAATCACTCCAATGTGCTTCTTCACTGTCCTTTTTCACATTCTGATTCGTCAACTCGATCAACAATGTTGCCTTCTCACATTTGACTTCCAGCTCCATTACAACCATTTTATTCATTCTCCTTCTATAACTGAATTTCCTCTTGCTTCTCTCTTGAATGTTGCCACAGTCCCTTTCATATTGTAATCCCCAGAATTGTAGGAGCAGCCTTCTAGTTCCACGTCTGGCTCCACTGAGTAGGGGAATTTCCCTGGTTTCCATGCCAAATTTCCTGAATACCACCTCAGGTTTCCCCTAAAAAGAGGACAGTGACCTAGATTGACTAACCTGGTCAATAAAGAGTAAATAAATGTTTTGATCTCTGCTGTCTGTTGCAGGCAAACCTATACTGACTGCTGACATATAGCAGCCACTTTTACAGGTAGACTTTATATGTTTGTAGTTCAGGTATAGCACATTATATAGTAATTGTAGAGTATATGGTGAACTACAGAAATGTGGGTTCTAGGGATATAAAAGTCCAACAGAGTGCCATATGTATACCACCACATTTTCACAGGATAATGTACAAGAAATATAAGAAAAAGACATATTTTCATAAGCAGATGGCAACAATCTAGCTGCAAGACATTTGTGAGTATGGTTGCCAGATCCTCCTTACAAATCAGTGTGATAAGGCATTCTATCAGCATGACTGTGCTAATTGTGACTTTAGCCATGCATATGATAGAGTACAATGTAGGGCCAATGACATGATATATTGTGACTGTAAAAATGTAACCTACCTGGCAGAAGAGAGGAAGGCCATGGGTAAGTGATCTCACAATGCAGTTATCACTGACAGACATGGAGGAGTTCCTAGAATATGAGTCTTTGAAAAAAAAACAGCTTCTCCATGGCAGTGGAGGGCAGGAAATTGTTGCAGAGCTTCACTAGCACCAAGAGCTTCCGAGGGCAGTGCCTCATGTGGGTATTACCTTAAATACACACATACACACACACACACACACACACACACACACACACACACACACACACACACACACACACACACACACACACTGGAGCTGGTATGTTTAGTTAAGGGATGCGAGGGTGGCATAGGCCCACACCTGGGTAGGTTTGACATACTGTGGTGTGTTTCTGCATTCAGTATTGGCCAAGTGAATACTTTCCCTGTTAAAAAATTTGGTAGTGTGATCATTCAGTAAATTAACAGTTTGGCGGTGGTGTCTCTGTAAACTCAGTTTCAGGTAAGTGGTCTTTTGATCATTAGAAGTAGACCCACGCACACACACACACACACACACACATGTTTATGTGTGTATATATATATACATATATATATATATATACATATATATATATATATATGTATATATATATATATATATATATATATATATGTAGTGCAACTTTCCAGAGTCATTAAGTCATTATGGCAACAGATGCATTATCAAACTGCACAAGGAATGCAGTCTATACTTTCTGTATGACATTCTGTTTTATACTTGAATCTTTAGTTGGGTCAGGGAGCGTCTTAAGGCACCAAGTCTTTATTTCCACACACCAGTATTGGCTCCATTACTGAACTTTAGATTAAAGTTGTAAAATGTATAGGACAAATGACATGAAATGCTTATTTGTATTGCTTCAGGTCAAATGGCTTATGTAGCAATGTTTCATTATTGGTAAATATACACCTAAAAGTCAGAAGCCAAGAAACACCTCAAAACTAGAAATGGGTTATATAATAATTAATAATAGTAATACTGAATATTATAGATTCTACTGTACACCATCTCTGACCTCCATAGAATATAAGGATTTCTTTATTAAATTCTGTGATGTAAAACACAATAAAATGCAACCCTTATTTAACTAAGACATGGGTAAATTACTATACATGAAATAAAGGTACCCACATGTTAACTAGGTTTGTAAGTTGTTAGATCAGGTATCATTTAAATGTACAAAAATACAGTATTCTCTTTGCATAAGTCTAGAAATGCAGTCATATTTTAAAGCAGGTTTCACAATTTGCATGCAGTCCAGTGAATGCACTTTGAGTCAGTGAAAGTAACCTTCAGTCAAGATTACTGATAAGAACAGAATGCGCTGTACGTTTGAGTACAAACACATCTTGTTTGTATGCTACAAGGCATGAGAACCAAGGCTAAAGACATGTGTAGAACTTTACAAGTTTTTTTTTAAACCTTTATTGAATTGTCACTTGTGATATAGGCATATTTATATTTATACAAAAGAAATCAAACTGTATTAACAAATTAACATTAACAAACATTATACTTCACATATAATGCTATATATCATATAACCTAAGCAACATTACATACATTATTCAGTTCCTGCCCAGTTTTTTTTTTAAACAAGAAACATCTTTATTAAACCATCACTTATGACATAAGAAATCATACATATATAAAAATGAAAACAAACCAAACCATCACAATCCTAGTCGCAGGCGTCTTACATTACAAACCATACTGACACACTCCCAGTTACAAACATTATACATCATTTATAATCTACCCAATCATTTCCAGTCAAACATTACATAGCTCATTTAAGGCCTGCCTTCTTTTAAACCTCATTTCTTCCCTGTATGTATTCAGGGCTGCTGTTCACATTTTGGGGGCCCACAGCAAATGTCAAGTTGGGGGCTCCCAGGCACTTCCAGTTTAAGTACCTCCCTGTCACTGCAAACCCTCCTAAGCAACCTTTTAGTTCATGCTACAAACAAAGTTATAGGAGTAGTACGCACAGACAGACCTGTAACTACAATGCATTTACATTATGATAGGCCTTTGTATCACACTATGTTGGCCCATCTCACAAACAGGACATTCACAGTTACTGGCATATAGTTACAACAATTATACATTACAACAACTCTGTATACAGGGCTGGACTTTGGTGAAATAGAACCTTAGGCACTGCCTAATGCTTTACACACAGCCTCTAATGTTCTCCATTTCCCCCCATCTCGGGCTCCTCACACCATGCACATTACTTTTTTCTTCCTATTCTCACACATTGCCTTACTCTTCAGCTTTTTTCAAGAAGTCATGAAGTCATGACTTTCTATATACTCTGAAGTGCAATATTATATTTTTTTCTTTTGCCAAAACCTTTTCCTCTAGTGATGGCTTGAACAGACGTTATGATTAAGGAAAGAAGTTCAATGTTGCTGTTCAGTTTTACTTTTTATAGCATCCTTTCAGCACACTTATCCTGACCAGGGCAGCATAGTAATAACCAGTTAGGAAATAACCCAATTAAGCTAGGACCCCAGATGCCATAGGATTATAGATGCTCTGGGATGCATTTTAGAATACTTCCCAAACTTTTAATCCAATGGTGATCTGAACAAAAATCATGAGTAAAAAAAATTCAATCTTTTTTTTTTCCTTTCAAGAAAGTAAGTTGTGCCTAAAGCTTAATGTTCACAGTTCACAAAACAGTAGCTAAAAAACAAAAAAAAACTAACAAGGCAATTGTGAGGATACACAAATCCCATCTGGGAATACTGTCTGCCTCCCTAACTCTTGAAAAAAGACAATTACTCTCTATCTGCTCTTACATTGGGATGAAAACAGAGGTTCGAATGGCCACAGTCATTTATTTCAAGTGGTAGCTGTCATACATATATATAACATACCTCCTTACTCCTAACCACTAACCCCTAAAGGCACCTATATATGTGCCTGATGTGTGACTGTGAGAAAAGTGAATCAAATGATGATTACAGTAATGCATTCCAGTTTGTTACTCTTAGTACACTGCCCCTACACAAGCTACAGCAGCCTTCTTTGTTCACCTCTGAGGTCTGAGAGAAAGTAAAAGAAACAATGACCATACTGTCTGCAGCCCAAACATAAAAATGGCCTCCTATGAGGTTTGATTGTGATGAAATTAAAGACGTAATGACCACACAATCCCTGGCCTCCCTAATAACCTGCAACAACCTTTGGTACATACACACACATATCTGAGCAAGGCTGTTTTTTGAATGTGTATGGTTGACGGCACAGGCCATCACTAAGAACATATCAAAATCCACTTATACAATCTGGGGTATAGGGGGGCATCAGTCTCATAGACAATCTAAGTGTCTGAGTGTTCTGTGATATATTTATGCCTTTCTTTTTAAGTATATTTACTTGTTAATTGCATTTTTACTGAAACATAGAAGAGGGGGTGGGACTGGCATAATGTTTTAAGGTCTTCACCTCACAAATACAAGTAACAGGATTAGATTGTGCCTTCTGTTTATTGGCTAGGTTTGCAATAGTCTAGTGACTGATTGCCTAGTATTTACCTATGAATCAATAACAGTGATGTATGTGCTCCAGCATTATTGCGTCTGTTTGCACATATAAAAATCAGTGATATTTTTACATTTATTTTATTTTATTTTATTTTATTTTACATTTGTTGACCGGGCTAGTCTAGCTGGATATATGTCCATTTTCAGTAGAGGCCCGGGGAGATAAGCTCCAAAAATTATAATCTCTAATGATAATAAGTAAAAAAACATTAAAGAACTACATGTAAAGTAGATAGTACAATAGTTATGGAATAATAAAGAATTGTAGGTCATGACATACATGGAGAATACAATAACATGTACAGAGAGTAGGGATATAGGAAAATAAGATGAAAAGTAAATATTTAGAAGGAGTTACAGGTCAGTAGAAGCTAATTTGACATAGAAATTGAGAAATTGCAGATGTGAAGTTAAGTCAGGGGTGAAATAAAGTTAGTCAGGAATAGTACAGGGGCACAGCCATTGTGTTTTGAGGTATAGCTTGAGTTTCTTTTTAAAGGGAGATTTTGAGGGAATAGATGAAAGTTCAGAGGGAAGCAGGTTCCAATCTTTTCCAACAGTGTTAGAGAAAAGGGAGTCTCCGGCCTTGTTGTTTGACTTGACAGTGTCTATAAGGAGTTTGTGTGCAGATCTTAGGGACTTTAGGTTATGGTATGGACGAATCAGACTGGATAGTATAGGTGTTTTGTCAGGTTGATACAGAATTTGATGGGCTATGCCAAGTTGGTTAATTTTTAGTTGCTGCCGATATTCCAGCCAGCCTAGTTGTTTTAAATTAGTACAGTGGTGGGTTCTGTAGGGGTTTCCTGTGGCAAATCTGGCTATGTTGTGGTAGGAGATTTCTAGTTTTGACAGATTCTTTTTTGATAAGTTGGTAAATATGGGAGAGGCATAGAGAAGGGGTGAGATAAGGTGGGAGTGGGTGATAGTTGTTCTAGATTCTGGAGTGAGGAAAGGTTTGATTCTGTAAAGAGAGCCTATTTTTTTGTTAATGGTTTTAAGTGTGTTGTCAATGTGGGTATCAAAGTTAAGGTTGTTGTCAATGGTAATGCCTAGTAGTTTGGTAGTAGAGTCTTGTGATATAGGTGTGCCATTTTTTGATGTTATAGTAAAATCAATATGGGGAGATTTGCTGGAAGGTGTAAAGAGGAGCAGTTTAGTTTTTTTAGGGTTAAGTAGTAGACAGTGCTGGGAAAACCATTCTTCTACAGAGTTAAATATGTGTTGTGTGAGGGAGTGAAGGTCTGATACAGATGTGGCTGAGCAGATTAGTGTTGAGTCGTCTGCGTATTGTATACATGTGGCTTGGGGAGCAACTTGGTGTAGGTCATTGATAAATAAAGAAAATAGGAGGGGACCTACTATAGACCCTTGTGGGACACCAATGTTGACAGGTAGTTGGGGGGATAGAGTGGAGTTCCAGAGTACTGCTTGATGTCTGTTACTTAAGTAGGACTTAAACCAGTTAATAGATTGGGTATCAATTGATAAGGATTGAAGAATGCTTATGAGTATTTGGTGGTTGACCATGTCAAAAGCTTTGGATAGATCTAAGAAAAGTGCAGAGGAAAGGGTGCTGTTGTTACGATTTTTGTTGATTGTGTCTGTAAAGGAGAGGAGGGCAGTGGTGGTACTGTGGGATGGTCTGAAACCATGTTGGGTGTTAGAGAGTAGGTTATTTTGGAGAAGGTGGTGAAGCAGTTGCTTGTGGATACACCTTTCCATAATCTTAGATAAGTGTGAAAGAAGGGCTATAGGATGGTAATTAGAGATTTCAGTAGAATTTCCACCCTTATGAAGTGAGATAATATGGGAGATTTTCCAAAGTTTAGGCACATATCCTTCAGTGATGGTTCTGTTTATCAGTATTGAAACTGGGAAGGCTATTGATTTAGCTGCTAATTGCAAGTATTCTGCGGGTAGTAGGTCAGCAGAGGGAGTACATGGTTTGAGTTTTTTGAGAAGGGAGAGAATATAAGTTGTAGGGATAGGTTGGAAGTGAAATGGTGGGGGTGGGTTTGGGTTGCTGTTAGAGATGTTTGTGTTTTTGATGGGGAGTTGACTTCCTAAGGTTTGAATAGTTTCGGTAAAGAAGGAATTAAAGGAATTTGCTGTTTGGTTGGGTTTACTTATGTCAGAGTCTTGTGGGTTGGGTGTGACAGGTTTACTTGGCTGTAGTAATTGATTTATGTTTGCCCAGAACTTTTGTGGGTTATTTTGGCGAGTATGCTGAGGTGTCAGGTAGTAGTTTTTCTTATCGTTCATTATTGCTTTTTTGGTTTAATTTCTCAGTTGCTTAAAGATTTGGTAGTCTGCTGTATGTACATTATGCCAATACATACATACACACACACACAGACACACACACACACACACACACACACACACACACACACACACACACACACACACACACACACACACACACACACACACACACACACACTCTGCACATTCACTTTCAGGGAAAAGGGTGTCACCTGCTGCATGTTTCTGAGGTGCTGTGGTTAAGATCACATGGCTAGACACATACACATACAGGGAGGATATGCAGACTCCACATAGCCAAGAAGTCAGCCAGTGCAAAGCAGTCTGAGGTGGCAGTGTTACTCACTTTACCACACTGGCAATGAACAGTTGCTTTCACGCATCCTCTTCTTTTCAAACCACCAAAGTTAGCCACCTACCATATGTAAGGTCTATGTCTGTGATGACAAATGAAAGAGAATATGGCCAACTTGTTACTTTTACTTACGCTGCAACCATTCCCTCCCCCCAACAATCATAATGATAGTGATGATGGTGTTTGTGCTAGAAAGTGAAATAAATCATAGCCAGCTTGTCACTCTTACACTGCAACACACACACAAACACACATGTTCTAGCAATACTAGTTTTGCACTTATTCAGTAATGGCAATATACTGTACAACACTGGTACTCTCACACTAGTTCAGTGACTGTTGTTTAGCAGTCAATAGCAGCTGGAGTAAGTCACTTTTATTTACCTCATTGAGGAGTAATGCTTACCAATCACTGTGTCTGATTTCACAGACTGTCCCTGATTTTACCTCCTAATTTTGCTACATCCCTTGTAAAACTTTTATTTGCTGGATTACAGACAGTGTAACTATTTGAAATGTTGGGACCTGCTAAAGTGAGTCCTGAAATACTGAGACTGTATGGCCAAAAAAATGGACTTATTTATATGAAGTCCAAGATGGGCTTTTCCTGAAATATTCCATTTTCTCAGTGGTCTGATGAACTTGGAGTTGGCATATATAAGTTAGTTTTAAAGGAGATAAGAAATGTTTGAGATTTGCTCTTCTCCTGGATTTTTGGTCTTTTTTTTCCGTGTCTGCACTCAGTATTTTGAATGCCAGCGTTTCAATAGAGAGCCTTACAGAGAGTCAATAAACAAAGACATTGGCGTTTCATACTTCTTATTGTTCACAAATGCATGCTGGTGCAAAATGTGCTATTCTATTACCTTATTAAGTGAATTAGAGTAATATTTCAAATGTGCTCCTGATTGTGAGCCTGTATTCTGCTATCATTTTTGGCTTTGCTCAGAATTTTTGAGCAAAGACGTTGAGAGTCATCGTGCACCAGGTGCAGGAGCATAGTGCTTTGGCTAAGCACACCTTGGCTAAGGATGAAGAACATGCTTTTTTTTCAGGTTCTACATGTTCAGAATATAAACATCAGGATGGGAGACATAGCGAATACAATGGAAAACATGGAAGTACAATGGATTTTTAAGCTGGGAGCACACAGAGGACTAGGTATAAATGACAGTGTTCCTCTGAAACCAGCCTTGAAATCCTATAAATTAGTCATACTATAGTATAGAGTATAATATGTATATACACACACACATTCATGAAGTAGTATTATTTATGATGTTTTTATTATTTTAATTTAAATGTTATGTGTAACCAAGGCAATTAATTTGTCTGTGATAGGATTGGTCACTTTGAATCTAAGCAATGTATTTATGTGCTGTTAGTCTGTGAATGAATTGTCTGATGAAGCAATGATTAGTATTGCGAAAGCGCTCACCTGAAAAATTATATGGTGCTAGTCACTCGGCTGGCTTGCCATTGAAAAAATATATTTGGCTCTCTGCTTACTGCTTCTTACTGCTTGCTCTTACTGTGGGATTTGAATTCTTCTTAAGACACTCAGTCTTGCTGGCTGGATTCTGCTAAAATTCAAAGTCTAGTTATATTTGCATTCACAGTCTGTTGCATACAGAAACTTGCAGAATATACACTGATGAGAGAATATACTTTGCAGCATCAACTTTAGAGAGCAGTAACCAATAACTTTTATAATAAACCAAACTGGACAAACGTTGCAGTTTAAAGTACTGTTGCACTTTACTTCTCATATAGTACAGATGATGTGAGAGATATAACATTTACCTCAGGACACCAAATGTGTCCCTACCATACCCCTAACATAACTAGATTTAATACAGACTTTTTATACATATTTTAGTTAAACACACACCCTCTTGGTTTTGGAAAGATACTGCCTTGATGACGCAAATGCTAACACATCTGTTCTTGTCCAAATGATGATAAGTAAACTGTCTTCAAGAAAATGCCTTGTGGATTCTGTAAATGCTGATAAGTAAACTGTCAAGAAAATGCCTTGTGGATTCTGTAAATGCTGATAAGTAAACTGTCTTCAAGAAAACGCCTTGTGGATTAACTTTCTTAGAAATACATATTTTTATACTTTCTTAGAAAAACATGTCCTGGTGTCCAGTGAAAGCAGATTACACTCTTGTCATGTCTGTAAGAAGTAAGTTTTCTTGATGTGTGTATAATACACTCATAAGCAAGTTCCTTATTTTTTTAAGCCACAGTCATTTATTTTAAACTTTCTTGATGTGTGTATTTTTTAAGCCACAATCATTTAGTACGGATGCTAATCACATATTACTAAACTTTCTTTCTACATTTGAGCAAGCTTTATCTTATTCCTTATTTATGTTGCATATTTGTAGCAAAGTTATTTTCAACCTTAGTATATTGTTGGGCACACTCTAACAATTCCTTCTTTTTTTTATTTTAAACTAGAGAAATAAATTCAGCATTATTTGATAATACTTTTTCATTATGACAATTAATAACTGTAACTTGACTAGTTTTTGCTAAGCAGACTTTAATACATGTAAATAATATACAACCAAGCATTACAATAACAATGAAAGAAATTAAAAATACAGTGATTTTTCCTGTCCATCCTGTAAACAGATTACTAAACCATTCACTCCAGTCATCATTCCAGTTTTTTCTAGTATGTTGAGACACTTGTGCAATTACTTCTAAATGTGCTTTTACAGATTCTGTTTTGTCTGGAATAAATGTACAACATTGTTCTCCTATTAAAACACATGTACCCCCTTGGGATGCTAATATGTAATCTAATGCCATTCGATTTTGTAAAACCATAGTTCGTATTGCTGTCATTTCGACAGTAATGTCAAGGACTGCATTAAAAGTGGCATTTGCCAATACCTCAACTAGTTTAGATAGTTTTCTCAGCTCCCAGATGGCTTTTGCAGCCCCGTTCCAAGGGAAAATACCTGCTCCAGATATTACATCATCTCCTAAATCCATATCTTTTAATTTAATATAATCAAGATTTTGATGATATATATGTGATGTATCTAAGATGTCTACTGGATTTTCTGGACTTTCAATCACAGGTAATATATCCCTTTTCTTTTTTGCATTTCTAATGTTTCCTTTTGGTAACTCTTTTATATGATGCATTGCTGGTACCACTAATCCTATATAACAGGTGCCATCCCATCCCTTTGGTAAACATTTATAAGCATATTTACCACAGATGTAATATAACCCATCTGATAGAGCAACACTGCTATTTACCAGACTGCCATTTACTTGCCCCATAGTAGGAGTTTTATCATGTACAACTGTAAAGTTTTTATCTGTTTTACTTCTCCAACATGTAATATTGCTTTTACACTCATTTTTATCATTCTGTGAAAAATGAAACACTGCTGAATCATTTAATATTAATTGACCCTTAATTGGTATTAAACTAGGAAAACCATGAGAAAATACTCCACGTACTGGTATGTGGTTGTGAAAATTTACCATTTCAATTGTTTGAATACAATTGCTATTGCCCACTGGAACAGTTCCATTTTGTTGAAAACATGTGATCCCCTATACTATAGCAGATAACTGTACTCTTGCTTTACGCAATTGTACATTTATAATTTGATCTCCAGTTTCATTTATTAATACCCTCCAACTACTAAGAGAATTTAGTGGAATAGGTATTAGAGGCATTACCCCTGTTATTTTTGGTATTAAACTACATACCCAACAATTAGAAACATTCATTCTTTTTGCATACCAACATTGTCTTGCTAAAAAAGTGTTAAAAGATGGTGACCAGTCTTGTTCATTTTTCCACATTTCTTTACTCTCTCTTATGTAACTTTAGAGTTTGATTATCAGGTAGTATATTGTTGGGCACACTCTAACATCACCTTCATTTATTAAACCAGAAGATTTTATTTTGTCGTGGTCTTGCTAGTTTTTCCAGCTACCTTCCATACTGGGCTTCTGTGTTTAATATTATTATGCAATAGTTCAGATACAGTTAGTAAAGTTAGTTTATTTAGACTGATCTGCAGAAAGTTATGGCAGTGCAGTCCTCAGAAGGAAGTACAGACACTGTGGTATGAGTGCAGAAGTCAGGTTAAATAGCCAGCATCCCAGAATATTAATTGTACTACTCGGGAGTAAAGGAATATGAATGCAGAGAACTATTTCAGTTTATCAGCACTGATATTGGAAACAGTATTCGGATACGAATACAGAATTTCTATCAGCACTGTTTTTTGGAAACAGTATTTGGATATGAATACAGAATTCATACTGACTGTTTCAGTTTATCATCACTGTTATTTGAAACAGCAGTTGCATGTTGTTGACATCTACCTCCACTGTACATAATAAAGCATTTTTAACTGAACTACATTGTGTGCAAACTTTATTCTGAAAAAGTAGAAGAAGATTTGCCCCTTAAAGAAGAGACTAATACCTGTTTAGCACACTTAGGTTCATAGGTTCATAGGTGGGTACTAGGCTATCTGCCCGAAGGCATTTATAAGCCTAGCCAGAATGTGTTGGCTTTCGCTGCACCCTTAGATTAGTTCCCTGTTCCTCTATCCAGCAGAGCCACTGAAGTGATCCCCAAGGTAAACTTTCTGTTTCCCATCCACTCGTCAAGGTTTCTTTTGAAGAGTGTTAGCGAAGAGCTCTGCCTAATGTAGATTGGGATCTTGTTCCAAAGCATGGGAAGTCTCTGGGACAGGAATATATCCCTCCAGCATGTCCTACTTATTGTTGTGTTGAGGTTTAGATCCCTAGAGCATGTGGCTTGAGGGGATAAGGTTTTTTTTAGGTGGAGCATGTCCATCAATTCTGGGTTGGACATGGCCTTCTATGTCAGGCAGAGATCACCTCTGAGTAGGCAGTATGAACTGAGTACAACTAGACTTTCTTCAGTCGAGCTGCATAGGGCATCTGTTTGAGGCCATTGATCCTCTTGGTGAGGTACTTCTGTGGTCTTTCCAGCTGCTGCAGGTGTCTTGTAAGGTACATCCCAAATGGGGCATTGTACTCTAAGATGGGTCTGATGAGAGATGATTAGAGGGGCACAATGACCTCTTTTGATCTGGATGCAAACCCTTTTGTGATTAGGTGGGCCACGTAGAAGGATTTTCTAACAACTTTGGCAATGTGATTATCAAAGGTGAGATTACTATCTACTTGGGTCCCCAGATCCCTTATTACGTCTTCTGTATTTAGGGGACTACCACCTATGTGGTAGTTTGTGGGTACTTTGTTTTTACCAAAGGGGATGACTATGCACTTTTTGGCATTTAGCTTGAGGCCATGATTTTGACACCAGGTATCCGTCTCAGTGAGACCCTTTTGGAGGATGTCTGTGTCAGCTGGAGAGTCAATTATAGCCCCTAGTTTGCAGTCATCTGTGAACTTGGTCAGCCGTAGTCCTCCTGTGCTTTCCTGTACCTCTGAGAAGTATATGCCGAACAGGAGGGGTCCTAGGACTGAGCCCTGGGGAATGCCACTTGTAACCGGTTTAGAGCTGGACCTAGCTCCCGCAACTCCCACCATGTGGATTCTGTCCGTGAGCCAGTTGGCAATCCATCTTGTGACATAGGGGTTTATGTTCAGGCTGGTGAGTGTGTCTATAATAGCAGAATGGGAAATGGTGTCAAAGGCCTTAGCGAGGTCTAGGTAGGCTGTGTGTACCACCTTTCCCTCGTCTATAGACTTGGTAACTGTCTCAAAGAAGTCCACCAGGTTTCAAGAGGCAAGATCTGCCCTTAACAAAGCCAAACTGGGTAGGGTCCAGTGTTTGGAGGTTCCCAATGTTTCTGTTAATGAGTTCCATGATGATGCGCTTCATAGCCTTGCAGACCAAGCTAGTCAGGCTTATAGAGCAATAGTTCCCGGGGTCTGTTGTGGTTCCACCTTTGTGGAGTGGAATAACCACTGGTGTGCACCACTCTATGGGTATGTAGCTTGTGGAGAGGCTGAGTTTGAACAGTGTGTTTAGGTGAGGGGTTAGTTTGTCTTTGAGCTTGTGTAGGACACAGCCTGGGACACCGTCTGGTCCCATTGATGCTGTGTTTTTGGCTTTGGAGAGGGCTGTTTTAACCTGAGTGCCTGTGATTTCAGGGACTCTACATTCTTCTGGTATGGTTATGTGTCCTTTTGGGGGTGAGAGGGGGGTGAAGTTTGTGCTGAACCTGTCTGCCAGGATGTTGGCAATATCGGTCAGTTCAGTGTATTTTGTGCCGTACTGCACTTACTCCGAGCAGATCTGAGAATTGCCACTTAGATTCTTGACATAGCTAAAGAATGCCTTGTGGTTATCTTTGGAATCCTTGGCAATTTTTCTTTCAAAGATTGCCTTGGATGATTTTATGAGGGATCCTAGTTTCTTGCTGATACTGATCAGGGATGTCTTCATTCTTGGGATTTTACTCTTTTTTGTACTAGTTTCCTCCTTTTATTGTATAGCTTGTTTATGGCAGGAGTCCACCAGACTGGTTTCCTTTTCTTGGAGGAGTGAGTCTTGGTTTTGCTTGGGATGACACAATCCATGCATTCTTGTAGCTGCCCGTAGAATGCATTAGTAAAGGATTTTGTAGCTTGGACAGTGTTATCCTTCAGCATGGGGGCTTGGAAAACTTTACACCTCGGTCTTAAATAACGTGGTTTCCTTTTGAAAAGTTTTTCACGGTGGCTTTCTTGTCGGAGGTTAATTAACAGATAAAGACATTCATTCATTCCAGCCTCATTCCAGTTTCTTCCAGCTGCCTCCATTTAATTCCAGTATCCTACAGTCATATCAGTTCTTTCATAAGTCATAACAGCTGGGAAAAGATAGGATAAATTAAAACAAGAAATGTTAGTATATTTAATATACTTGCACACTCACTACATATGGTTATGCTGTTTGTAACTTATATAGATTATAATACCATTACCTTTAAAATAAGAGTGAAGTCAAGCTCAGTCATAAATAAATAAATCATTTGTCTTAGGCTTTACTAGTGGAAATTTGTGAAAACAGACTGAAATGCCATCTTCAATAACCCAAAATAAAACTGCTAAAGTTAGTATCACCGAGTTCTACGCTATTGTCATTCCTCTTAACCACTCCTCATTTGCCTGAGCATTCCAGTTTTAAAATAGGTTTTAATGTTTGCAATTGCTCTGATTTAGTCTTCTAAATTTATGATGTGTGCTTTTGATTGGCACAAATGTAGAAACAATGAGAGAGGAATTCATCAGTATCAAAATGGAGTCAGCAGACTCAATGCACACTTCTTGCTACATCGTGCTTTGGTCCACTGAATAAACAAGCAGCATGCTGTAGTTAGAAAAACATCCAAGTAGAACAGCGGGTTTGTATAAAACCATTTGCTATAGTACTACAGTTGAAGTCAAGCTACTGAGTATTGTTTTTGTAAAGGTCAGAATACTTTTTTTGTCCAAAATTTCATGATAAAGAGGCATACCTTTTTTGGGTCTTCTGCTTCAATTTTTAAAGGACAGTGCTATGATTTTTACAGGTTAGAGACAGAGAGGTATAGATATTATTAAATCCAGCATCTCTGTCCACATATTGGTTAATTACATAACTAGGTAAAGCTAACAAACACAATTTAGTGGAATAACATGCCTGGCAAGGTATACATCAAAAATATGTAATCCATAACACAAAAATTGTCTTTCTTACAAAAAAAATAGTTTGGAAAAGAAACTGCATACCTCTCAAACTCTTAGAGCAAGACATCTGGACAAAGCCATAAACAATGGGAGGACAAAGACCTAAACACAGATACAATTTTTAAATATCGCTCTTACAAACTTAAAAATTTGATGGAATACCAGGTTTTGCACTAACATGACTTTTCTGAGGGTATGAAGTCTGAAACTCAGATGACTGTCATTATTTTCTGACTTCAATCAAATCAAATTTGCCATGGATTTGCCAAAAAATTACAATTTTATGAAAAATGGAGTAAAAATATGAGACAAAAATCTGGACATTCTGCGAAAATCTTTACAGGTGAGAGGTATGAAACTGCTTACTTTTCTTATCAAACCTTGCAGATATAACTATGAATTTATCTATGTCTTAAAGGCTGAAAGGAGTAATAACGCATTCTTTAATTAACTGCAAGAAACAATAATGCAAAAACTGTGAAGATAACAGTTGTGATCACCAAGCAGCCAGACAAGGAGAATGCCTGTGTCAAAATGTGGTTTGCAAATGTCATGATAAGCAAATACATATGTCAGATTGCCATCCCTGCAAATATGATTTCTGCTGCCACAAGCAAAACTGATAACTCCAGTTCCATTGAACCAGACTGTAAATTACCATAGAGCTTCCTATACAAAACCAACCAAACCTAACAAACTTCCCCCATATTAGTCTATTCTGAGTGCAAAGATGTGTTTTGTCCTAATTATTCACTCAGTGGTTTCCTTTACTACAACCAGTGTTCCCACCTATTCCCTTTTTGTTTCAAGATCCAGGTCCACTCTTTCCTGGTAGGGTAAGAGTTGTACAGACTATTCATTTCATGACTGGAGTGACAGCCTGTTCAGCCCAGTGCTGAGTATTAGGGAGCAGGATAATCTGCAAATTAGTTTGAGTCCATCCCTATCCTCCATACTCCATGTAGGTGCCTCTGAGTTCCATGATTGTTGTTGATGTAAGACAGCTATGACTAAACACATACATCAAAGCCCTCCCAATGTAGTGCACCACTTTGCAGGACAGATGTATAACAGCCCCCATCACTCTGGCCATATATCCAGACTCATCTAGGTGTTAACGATACCTTGAGCAAGCCAGCATCGGCCAGGCACTCCCATCCTCCTTCACATGGCCCCATTAATAGCCATGCCACTAATGAAACACAGCTCATTTGGATCATAATCAGGATTTGACCCCTCTACACTACAGAGCTGGGCCTCTGAACAAAGAGATTTTAATGCACTTCTTAAATGTGAGTATATTCTGTATTATGCCATGAGGTAACAGTAATGTTTGAAATACAAAAAGACAACATTTAGTTCCTTATGCCTAGATGATGTTGAAATAACACCTACAAAACTTCAATCAGACATGGAAGGCATTATGAGATTATTCTGCAGTGTCAGTAGCAAGAGAGTATGCAGTTCTGCTGAATTGTTACTGCTCATTTACTGACTTAGGAAGAAATCGTATCAAGTACAATTCTACAATATTTTGATACGACAAACTTCCAAAACTTAAGACAGATCAGGCAGGGACATTTCCTCACCAGTGGAATTGCATATGATTATACAGGAATTAAAAGTAAGTAAATCTTCTCAGCCAAATGAATTTTTAATAAAAATTTGTAAACTAGTGCAAAACCTTTCTTTCTGCCTTCTCTTAAAATTGGCCAGTCTGAGTATAACCTGTGCCATTAACTCTCCATTAATGTGACAACAGGAGATCTCATTCTATGTACTGAAATCAGCAACATAGTTACAGATGTCAACTTCTGTGGATCCATTTCTGTACTAAACAGTAATTATACAATATACATGGTTGTGGTCATCTAGAACATGACTTAGAAAAGAAGAAAACACTTCTACCCACTTTGGGCCCCATTGCCAATGTTGGCTCCTATACAGAACACAAAAGATGAAGAGGTCTTCTCACACCTCATGCGGGTAGCTTAATTTTGGACTAAAAAAAAAAAAACAGCTTATTTGTATTCTAGATGTTTAAAAAAATCTATCAGCTCCAGCCAACCTAACAGTTTTTAGACTAGGAGGTTGTGGAATTTTGCAGATTGGTTAATATTAAGTTATTTTATTTTAATATTATTCAGTTTTTTCTTTGTAAACATTACTAAAGGGTATTGTAGAGGGGGCAGCATATAGTGTTCAAGGTATATAAAATACAGAGGCTGTTATTTGGCATTGCTAGTTTGCTACAATATAGGATTACAAATTTTCTGTGGGTTTTCTTTATAGCTTGTTGTATTTGAACATCAAACTTTAGGTGGTTATCCATGATGGCGCAAAGTATTTTTGTGTGGGATACAAGTTCAATAGGAACGTTATTTGACGAGGGGATGGAGAAATTATTTGTCGTATAGGATGCAGATTTGGGTGTGAAAAGCAACACATTGACTTCTTAGCATTTAGCATAAGGTGATAATTTTGAACCACATTTCTATAAAAGAAAAAGCTTTTGGGGGTCTTTCCTTGAAGTTCTCAGAGGGACTTAGCTGTGGTTATCATCATCATACTGAATGACAGTTGTGCCATTAGTAGCACTGTGGAAATAATTTATAAAAATGTCAAAGTATGGGGCCTAATACTGAGCCTTGTGTCAGTCCAAATGAAATGGGCAAAAATGGTGATTGCTTTTTCTGCCATTTTGCCTGTACCCTGTTAGAGAGGCAGCTATGGAACCTGGACAGAAAGAGGGTATCAAGGTATAGCGAGGATAGCCTGTGGAAAAGACTCTGATGTGATACAGTATCAAACACCTTAGATAAGTCAAGGAATAGAGATGAAACGAAATGTATAGGTACTAAACTCAAAACTAGAACAAACTGTCACACCACATTTCCATTGAAGGTACAGCATACAACCAGCTAGAGAGAAAATGAACCTATGGGCATCAGAACATGCAACCCTAAAGGCACTGCCTTGATGAGTTGACCTTCTTATGCAATCTAAGTGAAGCATGCATTCACTCATATAGAAATAGTATCAAACCGTCTTACTGTTACATTTGAACTACGAAACTTAGAGTTGACAGTACTGGACAAAGGTTACACTGGCTGACTATAGCTATATGACATCAACAGATTCATAAATTTCACTGTAACACAAATGCCTATTCCCATTTGTGTTAACATTTAAACTTGTAATTTGTGATGCAGATGTTCTTACCCATGTACCTTGCAAGGTGATCCATCCCCCTCCCCTGCAGTTGCACATTGGCTATGAAGAAATAAAAATAGAACTGTTTAAGGTCTGTGGATGTCACACACACACTTGCAGTTTGTAAATGTAGGTATGACAGATGTTACTAACTGTACTGAAACAAGCCTTGTAGTAGCGTTTTGGTTCAAACCATTTGCCTAATGTATAACTTCTAACTATAGCATGTGTGCCAAATCTTTCTAAGGATAAGAGGAAACACCTATGTCACAATAGTGACAGAACAGGCTGTTGCAGTATGGGGGACATTTTGTCAGTACTGTTATGGATCTGATGTTAGCTAGACTGGACAGGTAAATACAAATATTACACACACTACCAGCATTGTATATGGATAAGGAGGGCAATAGTCTCATAATAGGTTTCCTGGGGCAGTCATGACCACCATGATATTACAAGTCTTTCCTCTGCCTACAGAGCAAAGTATAAGAAAAGCAGTAAACAGAGTAAAGCAAAAGAAAAACAGTAAACAGAAGAAAACTGACTTTGTTTAAAAAGCTACTTGGTAAACAAAGTTTATTGAGAGAGAGAATGAGGTGCTCATTTATGCCATCCATCTCCATGACCAACAGCTGTTATTTTTTTCCGAACTGGAATATCAGAGTCTGAAATAATTAACCTTTCCTTGGTGTTATTGTTCTTTTTTCTCAGCTTCAGTCATAAATTTCTCCAGCTATTGATTGGACATGAAGATTATGTTGCGTGGACCTATTGAGACCATGCCTGGAAAAATCATGTGGTGGGCGTTAATGTTGTAGATGTCCCAGACCATACATAAAAAAGTGATCCACCAAAGGGCTAACAATATTATCTTACACATGCTGCAGGAAAAAAAAATACCCTGTATAGGAGAGGTGGACTGTTGGTCAAGCAACCTGTCATTGAGACAGTGGAGGTTCTGGCCTATGTCAGAGGAAGTAAACCCCTCAAAGTGTCACATAGTGTTGTGTTGGACATCAGCATTGTCATTGTGCCCCAGGAATATCCATTGGTAATGTCTCAGGTACTTGCCAGTCTTCCTTTACAGTAGACTTAATTCTCCCTGACCCATTATTCACTGGCTAACCTAATAAAGCTGTCTGCTTTGGGTTATGTAGGAACACCAGAAATTTAACCTGAATGCCCGGCTGCATAAGATATAGTATTTAGATGCTTGGTTTGAAAACATTAGTACTACTACATCTGATTTTCACATGCTTCTGGTGCTGGGTTATACTTGCACAGGGCATTGTGCTTTGCTGTCTTCACAGGTGTTTCTCTGTCTGGTACCACACGACTGTAGAATTGCCACTACCTGAATTTAGAGGAACTTCAACTTCTGCTGAAGATAATGGGGTTGACTTGGCACAGTAAGAGTACAGTGTGTGTGTGTGTGTGTGTGTGTGTGTGTGTGTGTGTGTGTGTGTGTGTGTGTGTGTGTGTGTATACGTGTGTGTCTGCGTGTGTGTGTGTGTACGTGTGCGTGTGTGTGTGTATACGTGTGTGTGTGTGCGTGTGTGTGTGTGTGTGTGTGTGTGTGTGTGTGTGTGTGTGTGTGTGTGTGTGTGTATACGTGTGCGACTGCATGTGTGTGTGTATACGTGTGTGTGGTTGTGTGCGTGTGTGTGTGTGTGTGTGTGTGTGTGTGTGTGTGTGTGTGTGTGTGTGTGTATACGTATCCGTGTGTGTGCGTGCACATGTGTGTGTGTGTATGTATGTGTGTGTTGAAAATAAGGAATGTGATACTGGATACCCTATATAGAGCACAGGCATAACCTCTGTGCCTGTGGACTCACAGAAGACACAGGGAAGACAAGTTATTGGGGACACTTGCGATAAGGGGAGTGGTACACCCTACAAAACAGTTGTAGAAATCTGCCAGTATCCCCATTGTGTTGGGTGGGGCATCCAAGGGAGTTGGTACTACAGCTTGTTAGACACATGGCTATTGCCTTCCCAATGAAGTTGCTGTGTAAATGGCCATGACCCAATATATCTGCTAAGCCATCTGGGAGGCACAAGCTAGTACCACAATAGCTATTTCAGCGTTTGTGAGGTTAATGAAAAGAGTGTGTCAGATGACCTGTGAAAGTCCATTGTGTGCCATCTTTGACAGACTAAGTCACATATGAGTATGTGCTATGTCCTGCCATGCTCACCTGCTATGTGTCAGGTGAGGTCCTCAAAGTCATCTCAATAAATAGTGACCATTGTGGCCATGGACATCCTAGATCATGGTTGTGCAGTGCTAACACATCCATAGCTACATCTGTTATGAATGTAAAAGCTGCCAGGAGTAAAGATCGCTGGGGTCATGGCAGTCACCACAGTTGCAATTCTGTTAATAGACATCATTCACTGTAATGCAGCATTCTGGCATATAACCGGGGCCATGGTATGACCATTGCAACTCCTGGTAGAGATGGCTGTCATGGGCAGGTGCATGCATGGGATGCTCAACCCTCTACAATGCATGCATAAGAGCTGTCCAGGAGATCAAGCCACAGTGCTGCAACTATTGCTAAGACTATGCCTCAGCAGACACACACACACACACACACACACACACACACACACACACACACACACACACACACTACCACAGCCTGCAGTGCTTCACACATGCAGGCATCCAGTGATAATGGCCCTTCACAAACTCTTTTAAATTAATTAATTCCCTACACAGATGCGCAGTCTTGCTTTCATGTCTTCATCACTGACACATTTTCATATGAAAGGCATTCACACAAGTGTTCCCTCCTCCACTTGCACAGGGCATTGTGCTTTGCTGTCTTCACAGGTGTTTCTCTGTCTGGTACCACACTACTGTAGAATTGCCATTACCTGAATTTAGAGGAACTTCAACTTCTGCTGAAGATGATGTAGTTGACTTGGCACAGTAAGAGTACAGTGTGTGTGTGTGTGTGTGTGTGTGTGTGTGTGTGTGTGTGTGTGTGTGTGTGTGTGTGTGTGTGTGTGTGTGTGTATATATATATATATATATATATATATATATATATATACACGTGTGCATGTGTGTGTGTGTGCACATGTGTGTGTGTGTGTGTGTGTGTGTGTGTGTGTGTGTGTGTGTGTGTGTGTGTGTGTGTGTGTGTGTGTATGTATGTGTGTGTTGAAAATGAGGAATATGATAATGGATACCCTATATAGAGCACAGGCATAACCTCTGTGCCTGTGGACTCCCAGAAGACACAGGGAAGACAAGTTATTGGGAACACTTGTGATAAGGGGAGTGGTACACCCTACAAAACAGTTGTAGAAATCTGCCAGTATCCCCAACTGGGTTGAGTTGGGCATCCAAGGGAGTTGGTACTACAGCTTGTTAGACACATGGCTATTGCCTTCCCAATGAATTTGCTGTGTAAATGGCCATGACCCAATATATCTGCTAAGCCATCTGGGAGGCACAAGCTAGTACCACCATAGCTATTTCAGAGTTTGTGAGGTTAATGAAAAGTGTGTATCAGATCACCTGTGGGAGTCAATGTCCCATATGTGTGCCATCTTTGACAGACTAAGTCACATATGAGTATGTGCTATTTCCTGCCATGATCACCTGCTATGTGTCAGATGAGGTCCTCAAAGTCATCTCAATAAACAGTGACCATTGTGGCCATGGACATTCTAGATCATGGTCATGCAGTGCTAACACGTCCATAGCTACATCTGTTATGAATGTAACTACTGTCATGGCAGTCACCACAGTTGCACTTCTGTTAATATACATCATTCACTGTAATGCAGTATTCTGGCATATAACCGGGGCCATTGTATGACCATTGCAACTCCTGGTAGAGATGGCTGTCATGGGCAGGTGCATGCATGGGATGCTCAGCCCTCTACAATGCATGCATAAGAGCTGTCCAAGAGATCAAGCCACAGTGCTGCAATTATTGCTAAGACTATGCCTCAGCAGACACACACACACACACACTCACACACACACACGCACACATACACACACACACACACACACACACACACACACACACACACACACACACACACACACACACACACACACACACACACAACCACAGCCTGCATTGCTTCACACATTCAGACATCCAGTGATACTGGCCCTTCACAAACTCTTTTATATTAATTCATTCCCTACACACATGTGCAGTCTTGCTTTCATGTCTTCAACACTGACACATTTTCATATGAAAGACATTCACACAAGTGTTCCCTTCTCCACCTGTTCAAATAATTATAACTGTGCCCTGCCCTTTGTTGTTTGTTCCTTGGGTTGCCTATTCCTGTCAAACAGTGGAGCCAGCCTATGCATGGGTAAGCACAGCCTGATGCTGGCCATTGATATGTCACTTTTACTGTAGTGCATTTGCTTCACTATGGGCTGAAGCCACGTGCAAACCAATGTCTCTTTGCCAGTCTCACAGTATACTGCACCTTCCTCCATCTGGCATATTCACATTCTCTGCTGTTTTTCCATCCACCAACCCCAGATCTTGCTCAACCTCCACTGCCTAGTGTGCTGGGAACTGCCTGTCCTATAAGTGCCCCCCTGAGGTAACTTTCACCTAAGTATGAAATTATGTGACATTGCACATACTGAAAGTACTTTTGCACATGTGCCAGAATCATACTGCAGGGTGTCACAGGATGTGTCTAGACAGCAAAAGTGTGCCTTCAGCAGCCCAGACACATGTTACATAATGACCCTTGTTTACAATAGGGTGTAGTTATATTCCTGTTGATTTCTGATAGGTGTCATCAGTCAGGGCTCCAGGGCATATCTGGTATCACCAATAAGATGTCCCTGGGAACATCACCTCTCACAAATCATTGGTTCAGGTCACAGGTGTACCATATGCAGGAGTCATGACAACTTCCTGGATAGCCTGCAGACACATTTTAGATGCAATCTTGTGTATTACAGAGGATATGGCAGTTAATGGAATTATATCCTTTGTGGTTCATGTGCCTTTTCCCAGTTCCCTGAGAATTATTTCAGTGCAGCGGCAGTCTATAGTCTCCAGTATCTCAGGAAATTGGGCTATGTGATAGAAATATCACATGGTGTTGCCTCTCTCCTCTGCTGTATGTGGGGAAATGCATATTATTCCCCATATCCAGAAGCATGGCACTGAGAAACTAATGGTGTATTATTGAGGCAGATGTCTGAGAATTCCCCTCTGTTTCCCCAAATAGTCAATGAAAATAAATCACTCTAATTAGTGCATGAGAGGCCACACATACCCCAAGGGGCCAGCCAATGAGGCCAACATGTGTCCATAATGCCTTACATGGTGTCCCTATCCCCAAGGTACCAGCCCAAAATTTAGGTGTCATGGAGTCCATGAAATGTTAACTACAGTCAAATGGTACAGTGCCTCCAGTGACAGTGATCGTCATCTTCATGGCTGACAGAAGCAATAGGAGCTTCTTGCAGATACACATAAGCTAATGTTGGAACAGCCCCTAATATGGTTCAGTGTCATAAACACAGGGCTTTCACTACATTCATTAAATATGTTATACTTTTCTGAATTGCTCCATTACTTAGTTGGGAGGATGGCTTAATGTCTAAGGTGTTTGCCTTACAAACACAAGGTGCAGGGTTTGAGTCTCACAATGGATAATTGGCTAGGCTTAAAATGGCTTGCAAGGCCAGTTAGCTTAGTACTAAACTATGAACTAAATTCACCTTGTTTGTATACACAAACCCACTTATTCAGTGCTGCTCACTACTATCTGGTTATGTGGTCATTGGCATATAACACAGCCAGCTCTGCTGCCTGGTAAGCACTGCCCCTGGTTATGTGTATCTCTGAATCACACACACACTGAGAGTTGCCACTCATTGAGAAAAAAACTCTTATCACAATGTGGCTAAGTTTTCTGAATACCAAGGATGGTTTATTCTTAAATTAATATGTTCCCTTACTGTACCACAAAGCAATTTTCAAAGTCTAAAATAAGTTTGTGTACTTATAACATGACAGTTGTTAAGAGAAACTCATTATTATAAAATGCTCTTTTTTGCTTTAATAAAATAATTAGTGTATTATTATGCTTTAAAATTATGCATCATAAAGCATTAATAAATTTAAACTGTTACCAGTGTATATTTGTTGCTTTTATTTTTCTGCTTTTTTTCTTCTTGCTTCTAAGCAGTAACACAATAAGTAACTGTCAGAGAAACAGAAGGGTTACAATTAAAAAAAAAAACATGCACAAAACAGTGACCATAAAAAGCATGTATTGAAACAATGGGAATCATTAGTTTTAATACAGGTAGAGATGGTGTTAAAGTCTTAAAAATTCTAAATAGATTTGTTAATTTTAAAGTTATTGACTGAATTACATAAAAAACTTTATGAAATAATAATCAGCTCATTTAATTAGTTTTCATATAACTAAGTAAAGTTTTGTACTTTAAACATTGCCTGTTGACTTAAAAAAAACTTTGCTAAGTTTTACTTAAGTTTGACAAGCTGAATTCATACTTTTTATTTATTGCCTTGTTCTCCATTTTTAATGGATATGTGTCCTTATACAGAGCTTTAATGCCAACATACAGATGTATTAATGAGTAAAGACTTGCTATCCCAGGATTGTTATTTAATCCTTCCTTTTGTGTTTGTTCCCACAGTGGCCATGAAGCCCACCGTTTCTCTGCTGTCCAGCACTGCTCTTGACACTTTGTGTCAGACATGTAGCTAGCCTTCAGTGCTACCGGCATTTATAAATAAATGCTGGTATTGTATTTCTATTAAGAACTGAAGTGCTTCAACACCAGAGGAGTGAGATGGGAATAATGATGATGGCAGGATACCAGATGAGTTAGATGGGAATAATGATGCTGGCAGGACACCAGATGAGTGAGACGGGAATAATGATGATGGTAGTACACCAGAGGAATACGATGGGAGTAATGATGATGGTAGAACACCAGAGGAGTGAGATGGGAATAATGATGATGGTAGGATACCAGATGAGTGAGATGGGAATAATGATGATGGCAGGACACCAGATGAGTGAGATGGGAATAATGATGATGGCAGGATACCAGAGGAGTGAGATGGGAATAATGATGATGGCAGGACACCAGATGAGTGAGATGGGAATAATGATGATGGCAGGACACCAGATGAGTGAGATAGGAATAATTATGATGGCAGGGCACCAGATGAGTGAGATGGGAATAATGATGATGGCAGGACACCAGATGAGTGAGACGGGAATAATGATGATGGTAGTACACCAGAGGAATAAGATGGGAGTAATGATGATGGTAGAACACCAGAGGAGTGAGATGGGAATAATGATGATGGCAGGATACCAGATGAGTGAGACGGGAATAATGATGATGGTAGTACACCAGAGGAATAAGATGGGAGTAATGATGATGGTAGAACACCAGAGGAGTGAGATGGGAATAATGATGATGGCAATAAGGCAGGATGGTGTGAGGGAGGGTTTTTAATAGGATCCTACTTGGCTTTGGCTAAGAAACTTGGTTCAGTACATCCTATGTTATCAAGTATGTGTGTATGTTTTACAGGCATGATATCCATTTAAGGTGTTTGCCCAACTTTTGGCAGGCCTGTGTTCCCTGAATCTCAAGTTGCTAGAGCTTCAGTATCAGGTCTTACATATGGTTGTCCGTATGCCTCCTGCTGGGATTGGCAAGAATCTGTCATGTGTTCACTGCCATCCTTCTGCTGCAAGCTCCTCTACTGCCTGGGTGTGTAGCCGGACTTGGGCAGCTGTCAGCATACTAGACACAATCTTATATAAAAAACATACATATTACAAAAAGAACAAAATATAAGCAAACAAAACAAACCAGCTCAAAACATGAACTAAGCAGTCATTTTATTATAAAATAGTAAGCACATTCCTTTTCACTTTAGTAAAAGACTTCATCAGACTAGTAAATTAAACAGAAATCTATTTAAATATCATTAAAAACGTAACCGCATGACTAAAAACAACCAATGACAAAAAACACCAATGAAATTTAATGTTTCATTTTTTTATCTTTAAAATATATTTGTAATTAATAGCTCTATTCAAACCTGGTAAAAATGTAAGCATTCAATAAAATCTGTCATTTCAGCTCCTTAACCTCTAATAGCATTTTTTCATCACCTCCCTAATCCCTAAATGAAGAACAAAAAAATTTATATTTTTTATATTTCATACAATATTCTGTATGCCTCTGCAAAACATTGTTTGCATCACACATTTTCATTGCATACTGATGCTCATATATATATATATATATATATATATATATATATATATATATATATATATTTTTTTTTTTTATTAACCCATGTGGTTTTACCCACCTAAAAACAATGACAAGCAGAATACTGTGCAAAATAAACAATATTTTTGCTTGACAAATAAAAAAGCCAGGACTTGTAGAAGCTTTATCTAATGACCTTAAATATACTGTAGGACCACCCAAAATAAACCTACAATAGCTACAATTATAACATTTATAGTTTCCTTTCTTATTACATTTTCCATTTTTCAGTTTTGATTCTTTATTAAACCAGTCTTTCATATTACAACACATTTTGTTAATGAAAATCAGCTGCTCTCAAATAATGCTTGACACCTCAGGATTTTTTTCCAATAATTCCGATAATTTTCCAATTATGTCTCAAATATCCTTAATGACATTTGAATCAAATGTATACAGTAAAAGCATTGCTTTAAACCTGTTGTAACATATCACTTTAGCACACTCTAATGGATGTTCATTTTTATCTTACCTCCTACTTTTGTTTGGATCTCTTATCCGTAAGCACTTTTACTGCTTTTTCTAAAACTTTGTCAGGATAACCTATTATATCTCTTCTTATTCAAATCGTCATACATGTACTTTTTTTCACAATATATTTCTCAACCCATACCTCTTGACCTCATAGCACTAGAAATCTGGACAAAGCCAAAAATAAAGAGGAGGGGGGAAAAATCCAGAAATTGGGAGAAATTTTAAATATTGCTCTTACAAACTTAGAAAGTTGCTAAAATAAAAGGTATAATGTTGGCATGCATTTTCAGTAGGATATGAAGTCTGAAACTCAAATGTCTGTCATAATTTTGTGACGTCAGTCCATAATGATTTGACAAAAAAACACAAATTTGATGAGGAATAGACCAAAAATATGAGGGAAAAATCTGGACATTCTGAAAAAATCTGGACAGTTGAGAGGTATACTCTCAACTCTATATAGCTGTCCAAAACTTATATTATACAAGAAAGGCTTATTACCATTCAAAAAATAGCACACAGATAGACACCCCAGACAGCATGCCTGTTGTAAATTAAGCATATAGCAATATAAAAAAGCCTGTGTGCTGAGGTACCATTGAATTTTCTATTGGTATATGTTGTGGGACAGAGCAAAATATAAGAAAAATCAGGTACATTTTGCAAAACTAAACAAATATAAATTTAATTGATTTTCCTTACATTTTTGGGCAGTTCCTTGTAATTATTTTTTTATTTTACTGAATAGGGTGGCTGTGGTGGTGCAGCAGTTAGTGTTGCTGCTCACAACAACAGGTTCTCTGGTTCGATCCTCGGCTGGGGTGCCTTCTGTGCAGAGTCTGCATGTCCTCCCTGTGGTCACGTGGGTTTCCTCCAGGTGCTCCAGCTTCCTTCCACATCCCAAAGACATGCTGTAGGTGGATTGGACACTAAACTGGCCCTAGGTGTGTGTGTGTGCCTTCTGTGGAAGGTTGGGCACTGGGCTGGCAACTTGACATCTTAAAACCCCACTGCCAATCACGAGTGGACAGGTGATTTGCTGTGGCAACCACTAACCAGGAAAAGCCAGAAGAAGAAGACTGGTAAATAAATGAATAGCAATGGAGATTCTCTTTCCTCCGTTGCTTTTCCTGCACTGCACTGACGCACTATGGAAACATAAGTCCCATATGCATGCGCAGTCCATTAGTATAGGGAAGAGGATGCAGAAGAAGACTGAAGTGCCCTTATACAAATACATTATTTTAGGCTTAAGCATCCAAAAGCCACATCCTGTAGTCTGAGTGGATAGGTAGGGACTGATCTCTGCTTCATTAACTCCTGTTGAATAATGTGGTCACCAGCCTACAGGATATCAAAGTCAGATGAAATAAGTACGTCCAGCAGCTTCTGCAAGAGAAAATGCCACAGAAGTTGTAACATTCCATACAAAGTCTATAATCAAGTTTAAAGAAGAACACGCCTTATAAAAAGCATACCACTAAGGAAAATGAAATCAGGGAAAGCAGCAGGCTCAGATGAAGTCACAGCAAATCTGATCAAGGTGTTGGTTGAGTTAGGGGAGAAACAGCTCCTGAGGGTACCCATTTCAGTATGCCGAGGAAGGTATATCCTAGATGACTGGAGAATAAGCATTCCAGTGCCAGTGTACAAGCACAAAGGGTAATTCACAACTGTGGGCAGTGCAGAGGTATCAAACTCTTGTCCCGTTACAGACAACAGCAGAAAGAAAGAAGAGAGTTATGTGTCTTGCATTCAGATCACAATACAGCCCATTGTTTGCAGATAGTGGGGAAGATGCAGGAGATGAGGAAAGTTCAACTGGGAGTTCATAGATTTGGAAAAAGAATATGAATGTTACAAGAAAACTGATTTGGGCAGTCCTGTGATGGTTCAACGTCCTGGAGACATTAGTAGAATTAATGCAGACTATAAACAAGGGTACACTGACTCAAGTGTGAACAGCATTCAGTCTCACAGAGGGATTCCCATTGGGAATGGTCGTGCATCAGGGTTGAGATCTGAGCCCTCTGCTGCTCATACTCTGAAAGACTTCATTAACAGGCAGGTTGGGGGGGGGGGTTGCTACAGCAATAAAGCTGCTATATGCAGACAATGTTACACTACACGCAGACTCTGGACAGGGACTTCAGTAAGTGATAGGAGACAGTTGACAATATCTTGTTTATATAAACTGCACTCAGATGAATACATTTGCCAGATGCCTAATACCTTAAGGCTATTGGGAACAAATTCAGCATCACACCCAGCAAATCTAAAGTTTATAACCTCATTTTCACACACATTTCCTCTGTACAGTGGCTTTAGTTCACAGCTGATAAGGAAATACCAAATAAAGCTTTTTCTGGTCTATAGCAATAGCCCCAAAAGGCACTGCTGACAAAAGGAAATCCTCTACCCTTCACACTCAGACAACTGATCTAAGCAACTCAGCACTGTCCTTGGTATAGAGGCAGTGGTTAGAAATCATAAAGCTCCCTGTTAGCCCAAGAGCAAATGTTGGGGTCACATAAAAGGCCAAGCTTAACTGTTGATAAACAATCAACTATTTATGTGGTTAAGGTTGAGGTTTGTACATTATGTTGGTGCTGTTCCTTTTGTAAATATGTGATTATTTCAAAGGAATTCACTTCTCCTAATAAACCCAGAGTCTTTAATATTACCACCTTCATTACATGCAGGTCTATTGGTATTATTATTTGGTTCTTTGCATATGTCAGGCTTTTTATGTGGGAAAAACCTGTAGAATGTTTAAACAGCGCATGTCCAAAAATTTAAGTGATATTTGCTGGGGAGAAATAAATAATGCTTCATATAAACAGTTTTATAACTATAGAAACTGATATGGTTTCTTCTAAAATTGCTGGTTGGAAAAAATGTATTAATTAACAGAAAATGTATGTTGACTGTAAATTTGGGGGCAAGGTTTAAGCCACATTTGAATGAATATTGGCAAATTTCTATTAACTGTTGCTTTAAGACAGAAGACAAAGTGACACTGACAAAAGTTTCAAAATGGTGGTGTCATTGCTTAAGCTTACTTTTATCGAGGAAGGTACCTAATATCAAAACCAGTGTATTTTTTATGTTCCTGGAAGTTTTTGTTGCAAAATAGTATTAGACACTATTTGGTGTCAGTATTTATGTGCATTGCTAGCCATGTCTTTTGTATTTCTTGTGATCACATTTGGGCCATGCACACTTGTGTATTGCTGTGTTGTTTGATAAGAATGTATTCTTAAAAAAATGCGGCTCTTCTAAACTGTGGTAGGTAAAATGCATCACAGATTAAGCCATTACTACGGAATATTGTACCATACCTCTCAAGTGTACCTCATTACGAGGAACGTACCTCATTTGGGCTCTTAAAAAGTTCATTTTCCTCAAATTTCCACATTGAAAGACACTGTTACACATTCAGTGTTAGGGAATTTTTTAAGTGAAATCCATGGTAAATAGAAATTAATCATATTAACTCATTAAAAGAGCTTCTTTATAAGCAAAACCAGCATATTTAACCATCCTATCACCTTCCTAGTTGAAGTTGTTAGTAAGCCATTAGTATGTGTTCTGCATTTTGCCCATTTGTTCCACATTATGAGGGTTAGTGTTCCTCATTTTGGAGATGGAAGGTTGAGAGCTCTGACTGTAGCTGGTTCACACTTCCTGCCATATTCTTTATCATTGCCTCCCTCTGTAAAGGCAAACTAATTGCAGAATTACCACAAAGACATCTGCAACTTAATTAAAATCAGTATTGTTAAAATATTAGAACATTTCTTCCAACAGTAAGATGATTTTCAGATTGACAACTTCTTCCCATGTTCCTTTTCCTACCACCGCCCCACCCACCAGGTTACCTATGCTCATTTATGTACCAATTCAAACAAAATGACCAAAGAATACCATTTCTAAAGTTAAAAATATGGAGGATACAAGGAGCTGAGGAGAAGTATGAAGATTTTGTTTCCATAGTAGGGGTGGATGAAAACTGGAACTGTTTTCCTAAAGCAGGTTGTGTGTAGTTTGTTTTTTATATGGTTGTTAATGAAGTGTCTTTACAAAAAGTACTTTCCTAAAGTAGTTTAATGATCAAAAAGTGTAAAAACATGACTCCAAGTTAAGGTTATTGTTATATAGAGTAGAGAATTAAGCTCTTAGTAAAGTATGATCAGCATTTTAGCAGTAACTAGGAAATCTGGATGTACATTTTCTGGCATCAAAATATATGAGACAGTGAATGTTGACATAGTATCTATGGTTTGAATATCTGTAAAGACTGAAACTTTTGAAGTGTATAGAGTAACTCCTCCAGACTGTAGCAATTTGAGAGTCTGTGCACAATCTCCTGTAAATAGAAGCAATATTCTAACATAGTGCCAGCCCTGTAAGAAGTGATTCAATCTTCAGCATGTTGTAGAACTGTGTGCCACAGTTAGTAGGACCACTCAATAACTCAGTGGTTACATTCTGACTTATGTCCCCATGATACAGCTCTGTTTCCATCCATCTGGTTCTTTTTTCGTGTGCCTGGCTGATGTCTGTGGGTGTATTATGCAGGAAACAGGATTTGGAAAGATAAAAGAAGTTGATTGTTGTACCCAGCTTCTGCTGAATTATCCAGGGCCCTGGTGGGGGTACATGTGTGATAATGTGTTACAAAGAAGGAAAAACTTCCTTCCCTGATAAGTACACATTTTAGTGACTTGGAGGGCAGACTCCCCATCCATGTACCTAGGTGGGGCCTGTTAGACAAACATCCCTTTGACAACAGCAAACACAAAGGAGGAATGTGTCCCAGAACCAGTGCTTTATTTATAATGTTTAGCAAAGGTGATTAGCCTGTAACATGTTGCTGATCCATAAACATCATCCACTACTGTATTTCTTACAAATATGACAAATGGGACTACAGCCCAGGTGGACTAACCTTTGGATGTGTAAATCAAGTTGTGGCCAGCTATTTTTTTTTTATTTAACATTAGCAAAATGTGATGCAATCAGAAATCCATCTAGACAGTTATATTGGATAGTAATTTACTCTTGTTTTGTAGAGTAAAGGACACAAATAGCATCAGTTTTGCCTGAATGCTGGTCCTACTAGTATAGAATCTCAGTAGTTTAAATTATTCTCCACAGCCTTGTTAGATGTGAAGGTGGGATTCTTGATTAGCATTCATTTATCTTTGTGGATAATCGAAAAAGGAGGCTTCACCAGCAGTGACTTCTTTTCTGAACCTGTTATGGACAATGTCAATGCTAACAGGATCCTCTTCCAAGCCAAGTATTTAAGGTTGCTGGAGAACACTAGTTTCAAGGTAGCTAAAGCTTACTTTCTCTAGAACCTTGAGAAAAGAAATAATGGTCTCAGGTATTTATTAAGTCTCAGACATGAGACATGAGTCCTGGAGATCCATACTATGCATCAGGTCACATTGAAAAGCGTAGAGAGATGGTTGCACTGAGACTACACAGAATTTTGGCTTTTCCACATGTTGATTTAGACTGCTGAGATCCAGAGTCTTTTTTTGGTACCAAAAAAGGGGAACAACCAGTCACAATTTGGCAGAAGGATTTCATGTGTAGGGATGCTGCTGATCATGGGAACTACACTGGGCCTCTTAGTGGGCAGCTGTTGCCCCAACGTCTGCCGTTAATGCTGTTGCTGTTAATGTTCTGGAAGAGATAGTGTCTGTCTCCTTCAAACTTTCCACTTTCTGAGGGGGCTGTGACTAGCATCAGAATCACATTTAATGTTTTCTATGCTGTGTTCTTGTAAATGTTCTTTAAAGAGATTGTAATTTCTGACTCACAGTTGTCAGGTGTTTTCCATTCTCTTTCAGACTTTTCATTTGCAAGGAGGTTCTAAAAAGATACAGTCCATAGTGCATAGTTACTGTCTTCTACAGAATCCATGAATCCAAACCTTGCATGCCAGTGCATTTGTATGTCTGCTGACATGGTTTAGGCAGAACCATCAGCCACATCATGTGGTTTGTGACTCAGGAGGACATTTTATCTTGTGCCTTGAGTTTTATCTTTTTTCAGTCACTTCTAGCAGGATGCTCAAAGTTAATATTTCATTGATAAGTTCCCATTTGTTGTATACTATGTATGCCAGGTAATAGGAAGTCCTCAAGGATAAAATGTAGGATGCAAATATATGATTCCCTGCCAGCTTATTTCTCTGGAATCTTTATCCAGTGAATGGACAATAGGAGTCTATTGGGATAGGAGCTCTCCTTAAGGCTTGGGTTTTCAACCAAAATGCCCAATCCTTAGATGCAAAAAATCTTGTCTATTTTCTTAAGGACAGGAAGTACTGCCGTGGGATTGTCTCACACCACCTTGAGGTCATCTATCAAAATTGCCTACATGAATATGGCCATCAATGAGGTATGTTGAATAAACATGCAGGATTTTACACCCTTCTTTAGAATTAAGGAACCAGGTCTGTAGGCCACCTTACTTTCTCATAAAACATGTGTAGGAATTTGCCAAACTTGGTGGTCATTCGTGATGAACCTGGGGAAGCTAATCACTTTTGATCTTGATGTCACTGATGTGCGGTCCTGCAAAAGACTCTTATTGCTTGACCTTGAAGTGTACCCTGCTGGGCCTTTTGTGGGAAGTCTCTGACTCCAAAGATGGCAATAGCCTCTTAGCAGCTTGAGTGCCAATGTAAGGTTGCAGGAATCCTTGTATGGAAGTTGGCTGGATAAGTTAAACATTAGTGACATAGCACAATGGCATTTTCCTGTTTTTGGCATCAACACAGGCAGGGTTCCCCAAGCAGTTATAGAAATACAGTGCGTGTTCAGGGATGACAAGCTCAGAAGTTTAAGGTGGTGCTGGAGGCTTGGATGGAGAGGGCTACAGCCAAAGTATGTGAAGTATGGCATCATGAATGGTCCTTGCATGTAGTTTATGTAATACTGGACAGAAGCCTGAATCCAGGGTAAATTCTTGGCTGATGAGGTCATTGCACTGCCTGAGCCCAGTGGGTGAACAAGGATGGCATTTGCTGCAACACTAGTGTGGGGAGAGACTCACTTCCAGTAGCTTAAGAACAGGAAGCAACAAAGCTGACTTAGGCAAATGTTTGGTGTACAGAATGAGAACATGGGTAACTCAGGTAGTATGAGTGTCTCATCATCCCTGGAGTCTGGTATCTTGAGGCTGGTCTGCTAGCCTTTTGTTTTGCATTTTCCACATTGCACTCAATAGTTTCTTACAATCTAACTTTGACATAGCTGGGATCCAATGTGAAAATATTATTGGTACCAGCTCACACTGGACTCACAGAGACAAATAATCTGATACCAATCTTCTGGTCTTTGGAACAATTTCTGAGCAATGGCTCTACTCTTCACAGACAGAATGGAATCAGATTTATACTGAAATCTGCACTGACCTAGGAATCGTGAAGGTTAGATTCAAACCCTTCAGTTTTGGCAGCTTAGATACCTCTGATGTTGAAGATTCCTTTGACAACATTGTCAAGAAAACCTGTTTAGTGACCAAATTGAGCCTTTTAAGGGTCTTGCTAAAAAAGGAAGACCTTGGGGATGGTGAGACAGTTGTATTTCAGCATCAGATTCTTTAGTAGCAGGACAAGAAGACAATTTTTCAAAGAGGGATTTCTAAATTAAAAGCACAATTCACTCTGCTTTCTTCAATTTTTGAATGACTTTGTTGAAGCCACAACACATGGGATACCTGTAAGTACAATGTAGTAGGTGTGTCTAAGGCACAAAGCACATGCTGCAAGGCCAAAGGTCTAAACACCATTGACATGATGCAGTCAGAAACAGGACACAAAATAAGAGGGGAAAATTGAAAAAGAGCAAGAGAATAAAAACATGAGAAAATACAAAAAAGACCAAAACTACTTGTAGAGGCAATTTCAGGAAGCAATATTTTCTGACAAAACCAAGACTAGCTAAGCAAACGTCTAGGAAATAACTATGAATGAACTCAAATTATAGCAAAGGAGATCAGAGAACTGATAATGCAATGTTATCATAGTGTATGAGATGGATTCACTAAGGAATCTACAGATGCTGAGCAGTCTTACTTTTCAGACATACACTTTGAATCAGATCTTTTGTTTCTAGTTATATGTCTGTATTCCTACTCAGGTCTGCCTATACAGAAGTGATAATTCAGACACACTTGGCGAAACTCACTCCTTTGAGCTCTTCAGATGTTTTTATTTTACTCCATATATGGATAGTATATTTCTGAAAATGATTTTGTTGGCCTTAAATATCTCTACGTCCCCCATCAAGCAGGAAGTGACCATGTTGCCTAAAAGCTTTCACAATGACCTGATTCTCAGGATCAGTGAAGGATGGTTTTTGAGGATTGAGGTGCCGGATTGCTATATTCCTAGGTATCCTAAAAGACAACAGAAGGATAATACACATAACTATCACATAACTACAAAATAACTGTACCCAGATAAAACAGAAAAGGTAGCATTTCAATATTGCCCACTGGAGAAACATAAGACAGTCTAGAGATTTAAAATATGAACAACAGGCCCGATGCAAAAAAGGATAGTAACAATAGCAACATATCCTTGCTTATGCCATAGCAGAAATGCAGCTTTGATCACCAACCCCAAAATAACAGGCAAATGACCCATTTTGCTAATATACCATCTTTAAAATGCTAAAAGTGCTATCAAATAAACTATCCATGAAACATGTCTACAGATTTAACACAAAACATTCCATGTTAAGGTATCACCAATCATGCATACCTGTGAAATGCCCTGACAAACATGCCCATGCCATTGGTACACGTGTAACTAATATAAACAGATAAAAGTGTAAAGCCTTTGTTAATCAAAATATTTATATATATGAAACTATTAAACAGAATTTTTCTTAATTACATTTCAGCATATGCAGTATATACCTGACAAAATGCAAGCATACATTCTCAAGTTCAGTAATCTTCTGTGCAGATATACCCTAAAGTAATAGCTTCTTTTCTGTGTTCTCCACTCACCTTCAGTTTTCCCAGCTACATGGTTGCCTTTTTATGGTGTAGATTCAGGGTTGTCAGCATGGTGAAGAAGCAAATGGGGTATGAATGCATTTGAATTGCTGAATCCCAAATACTTGGCTCCATGTACCAGATGTAAACATAGTGCAGGCACTCCGTTGGTGTTTGTTTCTAATGAATCACAACTGAGAATGATTACTGGTAGGGAGAAGGAAAACACAACAGCAATGCAGACTGCCCTACCTCCAGTGGGTGAGTCAGGTTAGACTTACAAAGTGTTAGATGCAATTTTGTCAAGGTTGGAAATGTAAGTAAGCAGAACACAATTCCAACCTCCTGTTCATGTGCTGGCAACTGCATATTATATTATTGCCATTGAATATCCTCACACATTTTAAGGACACCAATATAGGATGGCTTACAGACTGCATGTCTCAGGTAATTGGTAAAATAAGAGAAGGATGAGCAACAATCACAGAGAGGTAAGGCAGAGCTGCATATTTGCAAGCAATACTCATAACTGGTTGTGTGATCACTTACTGTGCTACATCCAAAATTAATAAATGTACAAATAACACATATATGGTGTCATATTACTGTAGATGATGTTGCAGTTGGTTGTATGCAGAATGATTTCAGTTCCTTGCTGCAAAGGTGTTTGTGTAGCAAATAGGGATAAAGCCCCCTTACAGTGTTCTGAAGGTTCATTGGTGTGAGAGTTCAAATCCAATGTAGAAATATCTCATGTGTACCAACATTTTGTACTGTTCATGTCATAGATTGCTTTTCCTCATTTCAACTAATTTCAACTACTTTTCCATTTTTTTTTGTGGGAGCAGTGTTTTCTCGATGAGTGGCTTACTGCAAACACTGGAAATAGAGAAAATGAGCGCTAAGTCTCTGCTTATCTAGTTTGCGCAAATTAAACTAGTGGCCCAACCAGGAAGTAGACAGAACACCTGTAGAACACCTGGAAATAGGGTGTCTCTAAAAGGACAAAGGTCAAAAACAATACACTGTTGCAATTTTTGTGTTTCAACATGCAATTGCACTTAGTGGCATTGTGCAGCAGTTATCAAGGATCTCCAGCAGCTGCAGTCATCGAACACCTGCAGACAGGATACATTCAATTAATTATAATGGGGACAGTGCAAACCCACTAAGTGGTGTTGCATGGAGGTGTAGATTCAGGGTTAAGAATGATTAGGAAATTAGAATATGTCATGTAACTAGTCCTCTGATAGTAGGTGTAAGCATAGGGTTGGAGTAGAGATGGTCCTGGGTTCTAGTACAAAGTGTGCAACCTATTTTTACTGTTGAGACAGTGCAGTTTATAGCAATGAACTGAAAAATAGTTATTTCAACATTCTTGTGGCAACAGGTATAAGTGTAGGACTGCCATACACATGGTACTGTATTCTAATACAGGATATTCCATACATTTTTACTGTTGTTCCACTTCCCATTATATTCACGCTCACTTATTGCACTTTATATAGGGAAGATGATATGAATTATATGTATAAGGGATGAGACACCACTATTGTGTTTTCAGATGTATGACTGAGGGTATACTGTCTACTATATTTCTGTAAGTAATTAAAAAAAGCTGAAATATAAACAGCTCACAAAACAATTCACTTTATTAAAGCAATAAACATGTTATAACTGGTAAGTGCTTTTGTTCGAAATTAACTTCATCAGACCAAGTTGCATATTCAAATACACCATCAATAAATTCCTTAATTCAAAATCACATGACTCAGCTGCTTCAATGATTTAACCCCTTCCTTTTCAAAACTATCTTAAAATTCTCTCTACCACTAATCCCCAGATGTACACATGTATTAAGCCTGACCGATCGACAGTGTTCCTTTCAACCAAGATGTTTGTCTTTTTACTTAATTGACCTTCTGTTTTGTATTGTGCTTACCTTATAATTCTTCTTTTCTTTCTTTATTCTTTCCCTAGCTCTACCAAAGTCATTTCCTAGCTGTAACCCAGTCTTCTACACAGAATCTGCAGTCCCACATAAGACTGACTCCTGAACTACTCTTAAAAGGCCATCTACACACCTTTTTGTAACAAAGTATATTAAAAATCAGGTTTCAAAAGTGTTTTGACTTTTCTGTTTCTAATTCAAACTGTAAGTGAGCACTCTACCAGGAATGGCAGCTGCCCAGTTTCCCTGCCTAGCGAACTCCTTTAGGCCCCGTTAGTACATTTCTGGGAAGCCCCTACCTCTTTACTTCACCTTGTCCAGGTCCCTTTCCATGTTTTTAACTGGTATTAATTCCCTACAATTTCATGTACTGCCTCTAACTTTATACCACTACTAAACTTTTAACATCTGTACTTGTTCGCTCACAATCAGGGTTTATTTTTAAATAAGCTTTATTTGCTCTTGGTTTTTCTCGGCACATTACCTGATCACTGGCTCCTCTCCAGTCATTTTACATAGCACGGGAGATAGTTTTTCTCACAAAACAGCACACTGAGAATCATGCTAACCCACTCCATTCACCCTCACTATGCTTGGCCTCATTCTGCTCCCCTGTTCCAACCCCCATTTCCACCCACCCCTGACTACTCTAGATTTATAGTCTAACCCTATTGAAGGGACCCTCCCCCACACTCCACTTATTCAATAATCATAATCTCCTGCCCTAGATGGACAAACTCCTCCCCAACCTGATCTCTACTTTATACCTCACACTCCTACTTTCTTCTAGCACCACAGAATAAATCAATTTTCTCCCTCACCACTTTCTGTCAACCCTGATTTACTATCACTTACTCTTCTACTCTTTCTTCTCACTAACTTTCTTTCTACCTCCTCATACCCATTGTACCTCCTTATACATTCTTAATAAATTCTTTAATACAATCAACAACTCCACTCCCCTCATCTCTATAATATACCCACATAAAACAACAGCATGCTAGTGTACCTCTTCTTAACCCTTATTCTGCTCCTCATCTCTGGATTATCATTTTATCACACTAACCTACTGTACCCTCCATTACCCACACTCTTACCCATGTTACATCATCTTGCAATATAACCCTGGACTTCCCTATCTCCCCCTCCCTCTTTAATACCTCCTACATTCAGTTTACAAATTAAAACATTTCAACCTTTCTCCCACCACCCGCCAAACATAGGCTCAGACTCACTAATTACTTTTCTTTCTTCACCAAACCTAACTTATTTCCTATTACACTCCTACCAGATGGGGACATCCAGCCCAATCCTGGTCCATCACCTCCCACCAACTCTAACATCTCCACCACACCTATAAGGCACCAACTGTCCACCTCTCCATCTAAATACCTGTCAATCTACTACATAAACCTATGAAGTCTTCCAAACAAAATAACAGAATTTCATACTTGGGTTGCCTACCACTCTCCCCACATCTTAACTCTCTCAGAAAACTGTTTCAAACTGCATATCACAAACTCAGAAATTCTACCACCCGGCTATAAAATTTTCCTGCAAGACAGACTTTCTAAAAAAAGGAGAGGTGTTGCCATCCTGTGCTTGAAACAGCTTAACCTCTCCTCCCTCTGCCTACCCCTCCCTGTCCTCTCCCCAGCAGAACTTATCTTTCTAAACTGTCACCTTAACTCGCACAAAAAATTGCCATAGTATCTATCTATATACCACCTGCCAAGAATATTTCACTTCTCGAATATATCTTATCCTGGCTCTCCCAGCATATATCATATGAGACAATCATACTAGGTGATGTCAATACTGATTGGAATAAACTCTCCCCCAACTCTCCTGGTCTTAGTATTAACCTTTTCAGCTTCAGTCAACTTATTTCTTCTCCCACTCGCATGCACAAAAACTCCAGCTCCACGCCTAATCAATACCATAACCCCATCACTTTACCAGACTCAATATTGAGATAGGGAGGTGATCACTTAATAATATTACTCTCTCAAACTACAAAAAACTACCTCTATAGAAATTACCACAACCTGTCCAACTTCAATGCAGAAACTTTCAACAACCAATTTTCCCAGGTCATTTGGTCTCACCTGTATTACCTTCCTCTAAATGATGCTGTTCTTGAATTTCAAAGGATCATAGGATGTTACAAGGCTATTGGCCCTGAGACCGTTATAAGCCTAGCCAAAAATTTAGCCCATGTCTAGATAAATCAGCACCTGATGCTCCTGTCCAGCAGGGACATGGGTGGAATCCCTTCTGTTTTCCATCTAGTTATCCAAGTTGCGCTTAAAAAGGGGTAAAGAGGTACTCTACTTGATGTGGAGAGGGAGTCTATTCCATAGATGGGGGAGTCTCTGGGACACAAATCTGTCCTGCCAACAAGTCTTTTTGATGTTATTTTTGATGTTACAGACCAGGTTAAGGATGCACGTGTGGGTTACTCGAGTGGAGCTTCACTTGCAGATATGAAGAAGTCCCATCAAGGTGGGGTCCGTGATCGCCTTGTATGCCAGACAGAGGTAACCTCTGAGGAATCTGTATGAAGCTAAGTAGAGGGATAGGGCTTTTAGCCTACCCGTGTATGGTAGATTTTTGAAGCCCTGGATTCTCCTGGTAAGGAACATCTGTGGTGTCTCCAGCTGCTGCATGTGCTTTGTGAGGTACATGCCAAAATGGGCATTGTGCTCAATAATGGGCCTTATAAGGGAAGAATACAGGGATGTTATGACCTCCTTGTCCCTGAATGAGATACCCTTACTTATGAGGTGGGCCATGTAGATGGCTTTCTGTACAATGGAAGCAACATGGTGGTCAAAAATCAGGTTGCTATCAACATGGGTCCCCAAATCCCTCACTACTGATTGAGTGCTTAGGAAATTGTTAATACTATTTTCCTAAATGCCCTAGCTCCCATCAGGAAAATTAGGATCAAGTCTAATCCTGCTCCCTGGCTCTCTAAAGATACCATTTCCACTGTGAAACTTAGAGACAGCACCTGGAAACAATGGACTATGTCAAACTCTTCTACTCTCCTCCTTAAACACAAAGAGCTAAGAAAGCTTACTAAAAAAATGTATTATCCAGAAACAAAATAAAATTCTACCCAGTTTTGTAACCCAAAAAAATTTGGCACACTATAAACAATATACTCCACCCTGGGAAACCTTCTACCCCTCAACTCCTTCCTTAATAAAACACCACTTGAAACCGCCAGTCTACTAAACAATTACTTCATAGACTATCAGTAAATCAGTAAACTAACTCCCCCAGACAACAACCAAAAACAACCCTCAACATCCTCCACCACCTGCCTCCAGTCAGCCTTCTCCCTGAAACCTGTTTCCACAGCCGATATAAAATCCATTTTGCAGAAACATAAACCATTTTCCTCTGACAACCTACCCCCCCAATTTCTCAAACTTCCAGCCAATTATATAGCATATCTCATCTCAATCCTTATCAACCATTTGATCAAGGAATCCACAGTCCCTAAAATTTTGAAACATTCTGTACAATTCCACTTCACAAAGGAGGCAGCTCCACCAACCCTTCCAATTAACAACCAATAGCCATCTTCTCCCCTCTCTCATAAATTCTAGAGAAATGCATTCATGGACAATTTCTTGCCTATCTATTTCATGAAAACCTCCTTACCCCCTCTCAATACAGATTTAGACCTCACCAGAGCACATCCACAGCCCTTCTATCTTTCACCCAGACTATAGCAGAGGCACATGATAACAATAAACTGGTGTCATGTCTATTCCTTGACCTCTCCAAAGCTTTCAACACCATCTCCCACCCTAAGCTCCTCTCTAAACTAACTGAACTAAACCTCTCCACTTCCACCATTCTGTGGTTCTCCAGTTATCTTAACAACAAACAGCAATCTGTTAGATGGCAAGCTTCCTACATGCCCCCATGTATCCAAACAGGTACCCCACAGACCGATTCTAGGCCCCCTTCTCTTTAATATTTTTACTAACAATCTTTGCTCCACCTGCAGCTCCACATCACTAATCCAATACATTAACGATTCTACTCTTATCACCCTCTCTGACAACACTACTGATCTTCACTCCTTCACACAGACTTCTTTTAATATTATCAAACATTGGTTAATCGATAATCAACTCATCCTTAACCCAAAGAAAACCAAACTTCTTTTTCTTTCAAAATCTATACCCCACCTTAAAACTTCCTTCAGTCTCTCTTCCCTAGACAGTGCTATCATTCAGTTCATACTGACACCTTTACTAAACGTCTAGGAATCACAATTGATGGCCAACTGAAATATGACCATCACATTCAACAATCAATCAAAAAGACCAATCAAAAAGTAAGTTTACTGTATAGACACAAAAAATTATTATCCACTACCTGAAGGACCTCACTTTCTTTAACCAGGTCAAATCCAGGCAATTGATATACTCTAAATCAAAAGTAAAAGTACATTTCAAAAAATCTGAAATAGAATTTAAATATCCCATAAAATGTAATAGTGCAGCTTTTGTTCCATTCCAAATGAAAAACAAATAATCTATAAAATGTGTATAATGCACAATATTACTAAAAACTCTGAATTAAAAATAAACTCTTTTTCCCAACCCATCATAAAAACATTAGCACAACTGGGCGGCTGCCACTACACCATTTTTCTGTTTATAAATAAATAACATTACCAAGCTGAAAAAAATATGTGATAAAATGACATTGAACAAACTAACAATCAAATCCACTTCATTACTCACAAAGCATTTGGATTCATGAACACTTGATTAACTATTTCCAAACTTTAATAATTTGGTATTGCAGTGTACAAGGAAACCACATTGGCTGTGACCAGCCACATATCCTTAACTACATAACTTCAATACAGAATGCCAGTAATTGGATATCACAATACTCTGCAGATACCCTGTCCTGTAGTGTGTTTTGACCATATACTTTACAGTCATACCTCTCAACTATCCAGATTTTCAAAGAATGTTCACATTTTTGTCTTACATATATTTTGGTGTGTTTCTAATCAAAGTTGTGGTTTTCTGCATTATCACTGAGATGATCTCAGGACTGTTGTGACTCAATAATTACATACATTTGAGTTTGAGACTTCATGTCCTTTAGAAAATGAATCTTAACACAAACCTCTGGTTATTCTAGCAAATAAGTCAAATATGTCCCATTTCTGAGTCATTGTCCCACCATTATGTTGGCCTTTGCACAGATGTCTTGTAATAAGAGATTGAGAGCTATCTGTTAAGCCCTGGTGATCACTGTTGCATTCCACTCATAGACATGGGTCTTTAGTGCTCCAATTTAAACAAAATTGCTATCCGTGTTGGTTATGTAGTTTTCTAGCTGGCAAACTGTTGCTAGACATGAAGCCTTGCTTATTTACATTTGAATGTGGTGCGCAGCATGAATATGCAATGAGCGTTGCTGCCCACCTCGCATCGATGCCCACACTTGTAAACTCTGTGTAGGCTTCACATGAAGTCTACATGAACTTTACTGAATCCCAGGCAGTAACTATTAAGATTATAATATTTTGTAAACAACTTTAAGGATCTCAGCAGCTGCTCAAGTTACACACATACTGTCAGCAGCAATTTGTTCACCCAGCTGAGCGCTTTCATATGAGGCCAAGCAGTTCTGTCTGTGCAATTTGGTTGCCAAGAAATTTAGAAAAACATGAAATTTATGGCAATATAAATAAATATTATATGAACAGCAATTAATGTATGTTTAACTGCATTAGACAGAGGTCAACTATCGATACAGTTGTGCTTGCCATCGTGTAAGCTTTAGGATTTTATTTTGAAATACATTGTATGTAGCATGGTTTTGGAATTATTAATGCAAATATGAATAAGCAATATCTGATGCCTGGAGGCGTCAGTAGGATGTAACTGCAGAAACACTTGGAGGCATCACCAAAGTTTAATGAATTAAGATGAGCCCATTTCCATTTGGCTTATAACATAATTTTAACTTCTCAGTCAAAGAAGAGGTAGAGTTAATCACCACTTTTTCTACGTTTGTCTTCCTTAACATAAACTGTAGTTAACGTTACTTCCAATGATGCACTTTATGTAGACTGAACCTAACATGAAGAGCAGTGAATGAAGCTGCAGTTAGCACTCCTACTCCTAGTAGTTTCTTTCATTTCTTGCTTTTTTTTTTTTATTTATCCAAGTACTCAAAAGACTTGTGTGGCAGTATTATGTATTCTACAGTTTTCAAACCAGCAAAGCACTTGACTTTCCAGTACTTCCCACTCTTTCTGTTTCTTTCTCCATCTAGAAGCTTTACATACCAGTAACAAATATGACTTATGAACAGGTCTCTTCAGCCACAGGAAAGTAGCTGTATGTTCATACAATCGATGTCTATTCCACTTTGCTTCACTTTGAGGTGTATTTCTTGTTATGCATTTCTCAAGCATGCAACTTAGTTGTACTCGGAGATTCAATCATAATATTCTAGATTTATAGCATGAGTTATAGAGGGTTTGTTTTTGCATTTGAGAGGTAGATTGCACTTCTGTATTCCAGAGAAAAAGAACATATGTGCCAAGCTTCAGTCACCTCAGTAATCCAAAGAAAAGACGGTGCACTGTGTGACCTTTTGACTTTTCTTAAATATATTGCACTCATTTGTTCTTTTGTGCTCATTGCAAAAGATTAAGCTGGGTTGTTACAGATTAGTGTATGTACCTTGCCATAATACATTTGCAAAAACATTGCTGCACCCTGTCTAAATTGATTAAAGAGATGTCAGGTATACCTGTCATGTGAAATGACAGTAACATTTATCTCTGAAATATTTTGATGTATGTTCTTGAAAAATATGTTCCTTTAATTTAGATTTAAAGGCTCACACTTTGGACTGAATGCATGAGTCATTTAAAAGTTATTACTTCCTACTTGTAAAGGAAGTGAGATGGAAAGAGGCACTCATTACATGTCAGCAATGTCATCAGCCTCTGTCAGTTACTGTATTCACCATTCCAGCCTTTTACTGTTAATCCCTTCCTTCTCTTACCTCCCTAATTCTCTCGCATTTGACAAGTGTTAACAAAAGAGGAAAGACATGCTAAGAATAGTAGCTTGTTTCTAAAGCACCCTCTAATTATTATATTCAAAATTTAAAAAAGGTTTTATAAAATTAGAATAGAAATGGAAATGTTGAATGGAAAGAGCAAACTCTGCATTGCACAGATGTGTTTTGTAAAATACATGCACACTTTTTTACAGATTCATTTGTCAATATCTGCCATAATGAGCAAAGATTCTCAGTAAGATTATCAAAACTAAAAGCATTCCAAAATAAAAAAAAACTGAAAATTAAAAAGAGAAAGCATGTGCACTTAATCATGTCAAATAAAACAAAATAAGACAGCAAAATGACTGAAATATGCAAAACCAACGAGTTAACTAACAAACGTACATAGCTCACATCTGAATACCATATTAAGCTTGGGGGTGGTAACATATTTTGCTGTGCTTAATTAAATCTCTTTAGTGCTGCACAATTGTGAAGTAAACGTTTACAACCACATAATGGACTTTGTCCTTTTACAGCTTCAAAATCCCATAAAAAGCACATATGTAACAATACAACCATTCATAACCTGAAACATTCCACAACATTGTATATTAGACTACATACAACTCAAGAACACACATAAAACTTCATATACATATCATAGTCTGATATGTAAACCACAACGCTAAATATTGGACCCCATTCAAAACATTTATTAGAGTGCCTATAATCAGATGGTAATAAGACCATTCTTACATGCAAATTTAAACTTTCCTTTGTTTTTTTCCACACTTAAGAGTATTCATAGACATTATCATTACAGTACTACAAGTACTTTACTGATAAGAGTATTAAGAAATGTTATCATTGGTGTCTTCAGAGATATTATCATTTTAATCCACTAGTATTTATCTGGTCATTCAGAGACATTGTCATTGTGATAGTTAGAGACATTATTGGAGTATACAGATACATTATCATTGTAGTGATATTATTATTTCACTAGAAAGGGTATTCAGAGACATTATTATTGGGGTCTTTAGAGTCATTATCACTGGGGTATTCAAAGACATTGTCAGTGGGGTATTCAGAAACATTATCATTGTAGTAATATTATTAATTCACTGGTGAGGGTATTCAGAGACATTATCATTGGAGTATTCAGTGTCATTATCAGTGGGGTATTCAAAGACACTATCACTGTAGTATTATTATTAATTCACTGGTGAGGGTATTCAGAGACATTATCACTGGATTATTCACAGTCATTATCAGAGAGTTAATCAGATATATTATCATTGGGTACTCAAAGTCCTTATCAGTGGGGTATTCAAAGATATTATCATTGAGATATTCAATGTCATTATCAGTGGAGTATTCAGAGACATTATCACTGTAGTACTATTATTAATTCACTGGTGAGGGTATTCAGAGACATTATCATTGGGGTATTCAGAGTCATTACCACTAGGGTATGCAGAGACATTATCATTGGAGTATTCAGACATTGTTATTGGGGTAGTCAGAGACATTATTGTTTGGGTTTTCAGACACATTATCACTGTAGTACTATTATTACTTCACTAATGGTATTCAAATACATTATCATTGAGGTATTCAGAGATAGTATATGTGTATTCAGTGGCAACATCATTGGGGTATTCAGAGACACTATCATTGGGGTATTCAGAGGCATTATCATTGCAGTATTCAGAGACATTATCTTGGAGTATTCAGACATTGTCATTGGCGTTACCAGAAACAAAATTACTGTGGTTTTCAGAGACAGTACTGGCATATTCAGTGACATTATGATTGGGGGTTCAGAGGTATTATCACTGTGGTAGTCAGAGACGTTATTATTGGGGTTTTCAAAGACACCATCTTTGTACTGCTATTATTACTTCATTGGTGAGGGTATTCAGAGACATTATGATTAGAGTATTTAAAGACCGTATTGGGGTATTCCATGTCATTACCACTGTGGTATTTAGATTCCTTATCAGTGGTGTATACACAAATATTATCACTAGGGTATTCAGAGATATTATCAGTACAGTTCTCAGAAACATTATCATTGTACTACTATTATTAATTCACTGGTAGGGTATTCAGAGACATTGTCATTGAGATATTTGGAGTTTGTTATCAGTGGGGTATTTAGAGATATTATCCTTGGGGTATTCAGAGTCATTATCACTAGGATATTCAGAGTCATTATCACTGCCGTATTCAGAGACATTATCATTGGAGTATATAGACATTGTCAATCGGGTAGTCAGAGACATTATCATTGTAGTATTGTTACTTCACTAATGATGGTATTCAGAGACATTATCATTGAGGTATTCCGAGATAGTATATGGGTATTCAGTGGCAACATCAGTGGGGTATTCAGAGACATTATTATTGCAGTATTCAGAGACAATTTCTTGGAGTATTCAGACATTGTCATTGGTGTTGACAGAGACATTATTAATGGGATTTTCAGAGACAATACTGGTGTATTCAGTGACGTTATGATTGGGGATTTAGAGGCATTATCACAGTGGTAGTCAGAGATGTTATTATTGGGCTTTTAGAGACACTATCATTGTAGTACTATTATTACTTTACAAGTGAGGGTATTTACAGACATTATCATTTGAGTATTCAGAGTTATTATCAGAGGGCTAATCAGCTACAATATCACTGGAGTATTTAGAGTCCTTATCAGTGGGGTATTCAAAAACATTATTATTGTGGAATTTAGAGACTTTTCAGTGGGGTATTCAATGTCATTAACAGTGGGGTATACAGAAACATTGGGCCGAATTCACGAAGGCTTGCACGGAGTCTAAGAGTAGAGTAAGACTCCATCCAGCCAACATGTCTGCCGAGTGATCCAGGAACAGCCAGCAGGGGCATGCAAGAGAGCTCCTAAAATGACTCTTGCACGGACAGTGTTAGTTTATGCAAATTGCCTAATTTGCTGCTGAAAGCTATGCAAATGAGGTACATTTGCGATCCAGGAAACACTAACCTGTCCGAGTAAGAGTAGTGTTATTTGCAGAAATGTACTCGGTTGGCAACTGAGTACCATTCTGCAAATAGCAAAACGGAGCTATGACAGCTCCAAATAAAGGATGCATCCAGTTGAGGAAGCATGCCAATGGCCAAATATATGGCCATTGGCATTTTATCCGTTGCAAAATAATAAAAAAAATGTTTTTTTCCCCTCGATCTCTGATGTTTAAGCGTAGCGCAGCGCAATGCAAATGTGCGGTACTCTAAAAACACTAAAAACCAAAAATAAAAGCCACAAATGGGTATTTTATTCACAATATTCATCTGCCATGCAGGTGAATGGCAGGCTGAAGACAACATGGCTACTGAGTAGTGGTTGCTAAGGGGGGAAGCTCAGTCTGAGAGATGTAACCAAGCATTAGTAGGCAATCCTATGCAAATGAGTATAAGGATAGTGAATCCCAAATTTCCCTGCCATGTGAAACATGTCCCTAGAATGTAAGAGTAGGATTAGGGGAGTAACAGAGTAGAAGATAGGTGACATCATGAGGGGGTATGTATCAAAAAGACTTTAAGCTTATTGGAGCAGAGTGGCATGTGTTTGCTCTGAGTTACTCAGGACTGGAAGAGGCGTGTCTACAGTTGTCTAAACTGAAACCCAGAAACCGAAGGTGTACGCCGTGGCTATCACTGAAGTTTCTTGCAAAGCTGCTTACACTGTGTGCGCGCCTGTAAACCTGTCTAAGCCTGTGTGCATGCGTGTGTGCCCGTGTAAGCCTGTGTAAGGCTGTCTAAGCCTATATGCACGAATGTGCACCCGCTTAAGCCTGTGTAAGCCTGTGTGCATGCGTGTGCACTCGTGTGCGCGTCTTTGCACTTGTTTGCGCGTCGCTGCCCCCTGTGGAAACAGAAATGGGAAAAAGAAGGAAAGGAAGTAGTAGGAAGTTAACCAAGGAGAACTAGCAGAGCTGCCAGGTGAAATCAAACAGAATCAGCCAATTACACAGGCAGTGCACTAGCCCAATCCAGCCCAGCACTTAAAACTCTGCAAATAACACCCCTCATGTTTTTCTCAGAAACACTGCAACACTGCAGTCCACAAAGAGAAGTGAAAACTTAAGAAGCTTAACTGAGACAAAAAAAATGTTAGGGGCTGCCATTGCTATTATAAAGCAACATGTGCAAGATGCTGAGGGTGGTGCCATTGCGAATGCTGCTGAGCAACCCACAGTGAGGAGACAGAGAAGAGTGTACAGATCCAGGGTAACCTACCAGGGGCTACATGAGCTGGAGATACTGGAGTGCTATAGAGTGGACAGAGAGCTCCTGCAGCAAATTGTTGAGCTGTGCAGGCCACGCCTCACACACAGAACCAACAGAGGGGAACCCATCCCAGTGGAAACCAAGGTATGTGTTGGCCTAAGAATACTAGCAACAGGTACCTTCCAAACACCGACTGGTGATATGATGGGGATTTCACAGGCATCAGCATCCAGGGTACTGCACCAGTTCCTGAATGCCATGTCAGCACATGTCAGTGATCATGTATATTTCCCCAATTGTTGAACACGAATTCAGCAGCACAATAACAAGTGCCGGACAAGCGATTTCCAAAATGAATTTATTGTAAAATGAAATAAATAGTAAGCGCTTTCGGCTATGCAATACAAGCCTTCATCAGACAATCTATAAAACACATTTTTTCAATTTATAAACCTTGTGGCATGTGACCAATTAATTAATTAGTTAGCCAATGGTATTCAGCTCGTTAACATTGAATGAATATCTATTCCTAGTTCAAACATAAAATGTTTCATAACTAAACCATTATAATTATACATACTATAAATTTATTTAAAACATATATATATAAAAATGAATGAATAGTACTTAAAAACATGCTAATATGGCTTATATTCTAACCAAAGAATATATAAATAAATATATACAAAATTATCTATTAAAAGCTCTGAGCTTTAATATACTAGTGATGGAAATAGAGTCATTTAATCCTGGAAAATGTGTGGCATTCAGATAAACTTGCCACCAATATTCCTTAGACTCTAAAATTAATTTCCAAGGACCTCTCCTAGGAGATGGTCGTACTTGTTCTAGTATTATGAAGCCAAATCTATGTGTATCGTTATGCAAAATATGCCTAAATAGAGCATTATTAGTTGATTTTCTAGCAATGTCATAAACATGCTCATAAATACGTTGTTTTAATTTTCGCTCAGTTTTGCCTATGTAGAAAACCGAGCATTGTCCACATATTGCAGCATAAACTACTCCAGAGGCATTGCAATTATATTTGCCTTTTTGATGTAATTACCATTGATATAAACATGTTCAGCCTCAATAACATATGAACAATAATTGCACATATTGCATTTTCTCATACATCCGTTATTGAAACCTAATGTAGCTCCAATATTGCACCAGGCCTTTAAATTTTTATCCCTTTTATATACAATTGAAGGCTGCTTTCCTAATACATTTTCCAATAGCATATCACCACAAAATATAGTCCAATTTTTCATGACTAAATCTTTTATACAATCAGAATCTTGTGTGTATGTAGTGATGAACGCCAGATTACATTTTGTATTATGCCTGTCATTAGTAGTGGTATCAGAAATTCTACCATTATTATTTTGTGTAATTGTTGTATATTGATTCAAAACTGTAGAATCTTGCTGACTACCACCAGCAGTGACTGTATTTTCTAACAATGGTTTATAAAATCCGTTAGATCTTTTAATTATAATTTCATTTAATATTCCATCCACAAACTGTTTTGGATAATCTCTGTTTAAAAACATGTTTGCTATAAATTGACATTCATTTACAAATTCATCGAATATTGTGACAATACGTGCAACTCGAACCATTTGTCCTTTTAACACTGCTTTTTTTATGTGTGGAGGATGATGGCTGTCAAAATGTAGAAATTTATTAGAATACGTTCTTTTACGATAAATATTAGCTTTTAAGCAATTTTTATATGTATCTTTCTGTAAATGTATGTCCAAATAAGCTATACTTTCATTTCCTATTTCATGAGCGAAAGCCAAAAAATTCAGTAGTGTTGTTTATATATTGAATGAAAGCCTCAATTAGTTGTGCTGGACCCTTCCAGATGAAAAACAAATCATCCAGAAAACGGCTATACAGCTCAACATGCTGCATGAATTCTGATGGAAATAGATATCTATTTTCCCAAACTGCCATGATAACATTTGCATATAAAGTACCTACAGGAGAGCCCATCGCCACTCCCTTTATTTGTTTGAAATATTGACCATCATGAAAAATATAGTTGTTAGTTAATACCGATTCTAACAGATCTACCATAGCATTAAGCTGATCCTGAGGTATTGGTGCTATTTCAAAAAAGAAGTCAGAAAACCAAGTGATACCTAACTGATGAGGTATACAAGTGAACAGATCTTTGACATCAACTGTGATGAAAATAATATTATTCACATTATTGATGCTTAAATTGTTTATCCTAGTGAGAAAATCCCAAGAATCCCTACAAATATGTGCTAAACTTTTTATTTTTTCTTTTAATATAGTATCAATGTATTTTGCTATGTAATAAGTTTTAGAACCACCTGCATCAACTATAGGACGCATTGGTGGAGTCTGCAAATTTTTATGTAATTTAGGTGCTCCAAACATTATAGGAATCTTGGGATTATTCACTTTCATATACAAATATGTCTCATTGGTTATTTATTTGCCCCTGCCAAAGCATGTCCTCAAGACTATAGTCAATTCTGGAATAAGAAATATTAATTTCATTAATTGAGACTTCTATATAAGCTTCATCAAACAATATGTTTGTTAACTGTTGATTGTAATCATACAAATTCATTATGACAAGTCCACCACCTTTATCCAGCTGCATAATCCGGATGTTATCATTGATTTTTAGATCATTTATCATGTCCCTTTGAGTTTTCGTGAAATTTGTTGGCATCTTTTTGTTGCTTCTATTTTCTCTTTTGTTGTTAAAACTAATATGATGCCTGAAGTCAAGTTCACATATATCCTCAAACAACTTTATTATGGGATGAAGAGGTGGATTCATGATGCTAGGCATACGACAAAAGTTATTATTATTTGTTTCCATAAATGTAGCTTGTTGTAAAACAGCTAAATTGATTTTCCTGGTAAATAATTTTAACTCTGTGACCAAATCAGTTATTTTAGCCCTACTTGTAGGAACAAAAGTGAGGCCTTTACTGAATGTATTTGCTTGTTCAGTTGTAATCACAGCCTCACTATAATTGTAAATATGGAAGTCACCCTTAGTATTCAAAATGAACTGATATGAATTTACTGCACTTTGACTGCTATTTAAACTGTTATATGAAACGTTGTGTGAACTTACTGGACTTAACTGCGATTGCTGCGTGAACCAGTCCTCTGCTTGTTCCACACCCGGGAGCTGTTGTTCCTCATATTGTAATTGCCCTTGTTGCGAAGACGTTCCGAACGTCGCAAACTGACATCTTCTAAAGGGAATTCTTGGTTATTACCATTTTCTTGCATGAGCGGTTGAAAATCATCCCCAAACTGTGAATTGTTCCGTGTTGCTTCCTTGCGCCATTGTCCTCGCGATGGTTTCAGATAGGCCAGCCCCTTAGAATAGTCCACTCGATCTCTTTCTAGTTTGCGATTTTTCCTTTCAACCACAATGACACTGTACTTATCTATTTTATTGAACACATCTGTGTATTGATGATGACATGCTTTAAATGCCGATTGTTGTTTTATTTTTGTATCCATACTTTGAATTTCTGCATTAAGTTGTTCCATTTCGATGTTATTATATTTTATGAGAATCTGTAAGAACTCGCACCCCTGTCGATCAAATAACATTAGTAGCTCCTTATGAAGTGCACTATTCTCCTTTAAACCTTTAGGATATTTCCAATATCTTAAGCATTTTGGAATCTGTTGTCTTTTAATGCATTCTTTGAAATAGGTATTTTCATGTACTAATCTACGATAACGCCATACCAGGCCATGGAAATCATCCACCATTTGTGAAAAACTAGGGGTATTAGTATTCTTGTCAATACCATTGAATTTGACTTGGTTAAACCATTGTTGCAATTGATTGACATTAAATACCGCATCATTATTATGTAACTCATCCTGTTCATTTACTGGTACTTGCCTGGAGGAATACTGTCCATGCTATCGACATGGTCATTTCTGTTATTACTGAAGTTTGGTAATCTCGGAGTTCCACTATTGCCAGACATTTGTTGAATTAATTGAGAAAGACTTAGAACCGACTGCTGTAGTTGATCAAATTCGGTTCTTGTGACCATTATGTCTGCCTCTTGCATGCTGCCATAAACTACTAAAAAACTCCAAAATGACAAACTGTTGAAAACGAACCCAGTAGCACAATAATAAGTGCCGGACAGGCGATTCCCAAAATGAATTTATTGTAAAATGAAATAAATGGTAAGCGCTTTCGGCTATGCAATACAAGCCTTCATCAGACAATCTATAAAACACATTTTTTCAATTTATAAACCTTGTGGCATGTGACCAATTAATTAATTAGTTAGCCGATGGTATTCAGCCCGTTAACATTGAATGAATTTCTATTCCTAGTTCAAACATAAAATGTTTCATAACTAAACCATTATAATTATACATACTATAAATTTATTTAAAACATATATATAAAAATGAATGAATAGTACTTAAAAACATGCTAATATGACTTATATTCTAACCAAAGAATATATAAATAAATATATACAAATTTATCTATTAAAAGCTCTGAGCTTTAATTTACTAGTGATGGAAATAGAGTCATATTTCCCCAATTCCCATGAGGTATTGGCTAGCAACATGCATCTCTTCCATCAAATAGCGGAATACCCTGAGGTAGTGGGTGCAATTGACTGCACGCACATACACATCAAAGCACCAGCCGGTGAGCGGGGTAGGGCCTACATCAACCGCAAGGGCTTCCACTCCATCAACTGCCAGGTCATGTGTGATGCCCAGGGCATAATACTGAATGTGTGTGCTGGCTGCCCTGGAAGCTACCGCGATTCCCATATCTGGCATCTGTCGCAGCTGTACCAGACATTTGCCAATGGGGACATCCCTGACGGTCACCTAGTGGGGGATGCTGGATACGCACTGGAGCCATGGCTTATGACACCCATCAGAAATGTACAAACACCTGGACAAGAACTCCATAATGAGGCACACGCACAAACACGAAATGTAATCGAGCGTGTGTTTGGGATGCTCAAGTCACGGTTCCATTGCCTGGACACATCTGATGGAGCCTTGCAGTACTCACCAACTACATGTATCCAAATTCTCATGGTATGTGCCATGCTACACAATATGATCCTGCAAACACAGCTGCAGCAGGAACAGCATGGGGCAAGGCCAAACAGCCTCCCACCATTGCCAAGGCCTGCACAGGCACAGCATGACTCGGAGGAGGAACAACCTGAGCCTGCCCCAGTAGGCAGAAGGAGGAGTGCCCAGTATGCCTTGGCCTTGGCAAAGAGGCAGCGCATAGCACATACACTGGCTCAGTAGGAACCCTGGAAATGATACCTCCCTCTGACTCGCACATAAAATAATATGGATGCCTAACTTGACACTACCTGTTTCCAAACATGTATAGGGAGTGTAGTATGTGCATCCGATATAGGCAGCCCTACAGCACCACCTGAGGCATGATTGCCATGTTTCATGCAATATAAAGCAGTGCTAAGCAGCTTTTACCAATATCTAGTATATGCAAACAAAATTGCTCATGCCAACCAGCGCAACGTCGAGCAACATTGAGCAATGTTGGGCAAGGTCAGTTAAACATGCTCATATCTGCTTTACTGTTCCTTAAGCAGTCTGGTCTGCCCAGCATGAAAATAAAAAGCAATGACAGGGCTTGAACCCAGGATACTGTGCACTATAGTCACAGGACTGAACCACTAAGCCATGATAGCATTACAGTGGTGCAGACACAGCAGGACAATTGTACACAAATGCAAACGCAAAGAAATGCAGTATCATGCCCCTAAAGAGGCAAATGGGTAACCTCCCCCACATGCCTATGCAGACAGAGAACATCAGGCTAGGCGGTGTGATGTGGGTTGTCTAGGCTATGAAGTTACAGTGTAATATACGTGTCATTGGACACTAACATCTGTAGTATAGTAGTATGCCTCAAGCCACCATGATAGGCAACAGTACAGACTGAAATGGTGTCCTGTACATAGCAGTGCAGGCATAGCAAATGTGTATAAGTGTCAGGTGAAACCCACATCCTATGTACACCCACAGTAACAATCAGGTGTGCCCCCCGGGTAGAAATGTACAAAGAATAGCTGTCCCTCCTGTATGTAGCAATGTTGATAAGTCTATGCAAAGTGTTGCATGGAAGCCTTGCAGGCACAGCATGATCCCTGTTGATCTGACAGAAAGGTGAGCCCTGCTGTAAATATGCAACTTGATTTTCCGTACACATATAGTATAAATGTCTATACTGGGCATGCTCACACACTCCAACAAATGTAGTGGATTCCATTCAGCATCACACTGAAAGGTCATACTGGGCATGCTCACACACAAAGAAATGAAGCAAATGTCAGGCAGCAACATACTGAAAGGTCATACTGGGCATGCTCACACACTTAGGCTAAATACGGATGTGATAATAAGGGATCTATGGACAAATGTGGATAGTCATCTCTACTTCCAGAAACACATTCACAAAGTGGTTGGAAATTCATGCTATGTGTTTACACAAACTGCCAAGGTCTGTGCATGTAGGTCAAAGGAGGTTCCCACTACTCAGCAGTCATCAGACCTGTCAGAGAGTACCACAACACACATGGGATGAATCCGACTAGGCACGTTCAGCAGCTAGAAAGACCAATGAAGTACCTTAACAAGAGGATTACTGGCCTCAAATAGTCGCCCCATGCAACAAGACTGAATGTAACCCAATCTGTACTCTGTTGCATACTGTCTACTCAGGAGATCTCTGCCCAACAGACAGGTTCATGTCATGGTTACACTCAGATCTGTTCTGAGTTACAGCTCAATGGCAGTAAATGTACAGAGCCAACTGATATTGCCAACATCCTGGCAGATAGGATCACTGTTAACTTTACCCCCCTCCCACCCATGAAAGAGCACACCTCTATAATGGAAGACTGCAAAGTTGCTGTCATCACAGCTGCACAGGTAATAAACACTCTCCAAAGCCAGTATCACAGCAGCCATGGGACCAGGTAACTTCCCAGGCTGTGTAGTATCTACTACCCTGAAACAGTCATTAACATGGCAGGTCTGTGGCTGCAGAAGTCTCCAGAGGACTGCAAACTAGGAGCCCTAATTGTAAACACAAAAGATGTGGACATCCTACAAAAGGGCCTCACTGAGACAGATGGCTGTTGTCAAAGCCATGGGATTTAGCTCAATGCCAAAAGGTGCATTGTCATCCACTTTGTTAAAAACTCTGTAGCCAAGAACTACAACGGAGGTGGTAGTATACTTCACACTGAAAGTGTGACATGAGACCTTGGGTCACAGGTGGACAGTGGATACAACTGTGATAATCACATTCCCACAGCAGTCAGGAAACCCTCCTATGTGGCACACCTCATCACAAAATGTGTCTCATGCAGAATAGAAGAGGACAATGTTCCCCTCTACTCATCACTCACTAGAACTATAATAGAGTACAACACCACTGTTGCTATGTACCTCACAAGACAACTGCAACAACTGGAAAGCCAGCAGCAATACCACACAAAGAGTAATAGCAGCCTGAAATACATGCCATACACAGACCATCTCAAAATGCTCCATCCGTACTCCCTTGAATATCGCTTACTCAGAGGTGTTCACTGCCTAACATGCAAAGCTATGTCAAACAGAGCTGTTGGATATGCCCCATGTAAAACACTCACAATCCCTCCGACCTTTGGACCCAAAACCACAATTTAAATACAAAAGGAAGGGGTGTACCCATTTACCTTATGGATACCCACACCTGCAGGTTAGTGGCACAGCATGAGGCCTTGGAGACCATGCAAGTGCAACTAACATTGGCCAAAGCCGCCCATCAGATTTTAGCCTGCTACAGATCATGTACCTTGTCTCAGGAACCTCACCCAGTATTCTGGAGAACAGTGGAAAGTATAAAGGTCCTATCAAACACCATTATATGAGGAGATTACAACTACCCAAACAGTGAGTGGTGGAATTACTCGTGTACAACGTCCCTTGCCCAATGTTTCCTAGAATTGAAAATCCCTAACACCCTGGAACAGCTGGTCACCATGCCCACTACAGGTGACAACATACTGGACATGATCATCACCAATACAGGTTACCAATGTTCCACTACAGAGATAAACCCCTCGCTGGTAATATCAGATCAGGAATTAATCACACTGGACATCCACATCCACCCCACCCAGTCAATGAAACCACTGTGAAGACATTTGCAAAAGCAAACTGCACACTTCCCAAGTCCAAAGTGGAGTGTTCCAAAGCCCTCTTGCTATAGGATAATGGTATACAATCTGCAGAATCATTTACAAGTGCATCCTATGAGCATCTGCAGGGATGCATGGAATGAGACATCACAAATAAAACCAAGATGCACTCCTCCAAAAATAGGACAACAATCAGGTGGCTGTTGCCCATAAAAAAAGCTAGAGAATAGAAGGAGGAAATGAACACATGATAGAGCAAACTTCACTAAAAGAAAGGCATCACTGATTATTTTCAAGAAGAAACAATGATCACTCATAAAATAATCCAAGGACAATTTCTAAAGACAAATAGCCAAGGAATATAAGAATAACAACCACAAAGCCTTCGGTAGCTATACCAGACATGTAGGTGTCAACTTCCAAATATGCTGTCAGCTACTGAAAAAAAGAAAGTAATACACCAAACCAACTTTCATTGCCCATATCCAGGGGGACAAGTTCAGTGTAAACTCCCCCCATCACCCCCAAAAGGGCCTGTGTCCATCACAGAAGGATGCGAAGTCCCAGACATCATGGGCATGCAGGTAAACACAGCCCTCACCAAAGCTAAGAACACAGCATCAGTGTGACTAGATGGTGTCCCAGGCTGCGTTGTACACTAGGCCCATTAGGAACTAGACCCTCACCTACATTCACTGTCCAGACACAAGTGTAGCACAGGCTATGTACCCAAAGAATGGCATACACAAACAGTCATCTAGCTCCACAAAGGGGATGCCACAACAGAACATGGACACCATTGCCCAATATGTCTACTCAGCCTGGTCTACAGAGCTATATAGCAAATTGTCATGGAACCCATGAAGAGAGACATTGGAGACCTCCAGACACTGGACTCTCCACAACTTTGCCTTGTTAAATTCAGATCCTGCCTCCTAAACCTAGTTGACTTATTTCAAGCAGTTACCAAGGACATAGATGGAGGTGAAAGTAGTCCACACAGCCCACATGGACCTCACTAAGGACTTTCCACACCATTCCCCACTCTGTCATCATGGACAAGCATACCAGCTGGAACATTAACAGCTATGTCACAGGATGGGTAGCCAGATGGCTCACAGATCAAATGCACATGTTCAGAGTTGGTGGTGCCATGTCCAACTCTAAGCCAGTCACAAATGGCATCCCACAGGTCTTGGTCCTGGGACCCCACCTGTTCAGTGGATACTGCTTAGAGGTACAGGCAAGCACGGGAGGTGTATGGCTGAACAGGTCTGCAGATGAATGGTAACTGTGGTCCATAATCGACTGTACGGCTAACATAGACATCCTCCAGAAGTTTCTTACAGAGACAGATACCTGGTGTCAAAACAATGCCCTCAAGCTGAATGCCAAAGAATGCATAGTCATCCCATTTGGGTGCAACAAAGTGCACACAAATTACCACATAGGTGGTAATCCAGTATGTACAGAGAAAGTCATCATGACCCTGGGGACACAGGTAGATAGTAAACTCCCCTTTGATGATGACATGGCCAAAGTGTTTAGCCATTCCTTCAATGTAGCCCACCTAATGTAACCCACTTTCTATAGTCTGATGATGTCACCATCCTACAAATAAACCTGTGGAAAGGATAACTCACAGTAATGTGTATAGCATGGCATGGAAATGTGTTCTTCTGTAGTATCATAAAGTAGTTATGTAGTGGTTTGAATCCTGCACTTGACAAGTTTGTGTGTGGTGCCCTTGGGAAAGAGCAAAAGTTTTGGAGAGTAACAAAACACCTTAAAAGTCTAAAACCCATATTTGTCAAGTCTGATGATGTCACCATCCTACAAATATACCTGTGGAAAAGAGAACCCCCCCAGTAATGTGTATAGCACTTCATGTTAATGCGTACTCCTGTAGTATTATGAAGTAGTCAGGTAGGAGTACATATCCTGCACTTGACAACTGTGTGTGTGTTTGTGTGTGGTCTCCTTGGGAAGGAGCAACCTGTTAGGAGAGTAGCAAAACACCTTAAAAGTGTTAAACCAATCTTTGTCAGGTCTGATGATGTCACCATCCTACATATATACCTGTGGAAAGAAGAAACCCCAGTAATATGTATAGTGCGTCGTTTTAATGCATACTTCTTTAGTATCATAAGGTAGTTAGGTAGGGGTTTAAAGCCTGCATTTGACAACTGTGTTTGTGGGTGGTCTCCTTGGGAAGGAGCAAACTTTTAGGAGAGTAGTAAAACACCTTAAAAGTGTTCAGACAATCTTTGTCAAGTCTGATGATGTCACCATCCTACATATATACATGTGGAAAAGAGAACCCCCACTAATGCGAATCGCACATTGTGTTAATGCATGCTCCTGTAGTATCATGAAGTAATTAGGTAGGGGTTTGAATCCTGCACTTGCCAACTGTATGTGTGCTCGTGTGTGGTCTCCTTGGGAAGGAGCAACCTTTTAGGAGAGTAGTCAAACACCTTAAAAGTGTTAAACCAGTCTTTGTCAGGTCTGATGATGTCACCATCCTACATATATACCTGTGGAAAAGAGAACCCCCCCAGTAATGTGTATAGCACATCGTGTTAATGTATACTGCTCTAGTATCATGAAGTAGTTAGCTAGGAGTTTGAATCCTGCACTTGACACCTGTTTCTGTCTTGTCTCCTTGGGGAGGAGCAACCTTTTAGGAGAGTAGTAAAACACCTTAAAGGTGTTAAACCAATATTTGTCAAGTCTGATGATGTCACCATCCTACATATAAACCTGTGGAAAAGAGAGCCCCTAGTAATGGGTATAGCACGATGTGTTGATGCATACTCCTCTAGTATCATGAAGTAGTTAGGTAGGGATTTGAATCCTGCACTTGGTGAGTGTGTGTGCTCTATGTGTGTGACAGTGTTGGGGGTTTTGCTTTTACCACCGTATGACATATAAATAGGCATTGCACATGTGAGGTAGCTGTGAGGCAAATATATATACGTACATGTTACCTCAATTATTGCATGTGTGGGAACTCTGCTGTATCCAAGTGCACAGTTGTCATCTTTGCCAAACTGTGCTACTGCTTCACAGACCTTAGGTTTCATCTGTATGCTTGTGACAAGGCCAGCCACTGCAGTGATGCCTGGCCTAGGTCATCTGTGTCCCACACACTCATTACGGTTTCTATTGAATTGTGTGAGTGAGGGTTTATGGCCGAGGTATATGTCAGACCTGTTCAAACGCAGCAGAGTCTGTCAATGATGACTATGCATTATAGGTGTACAACAACCTTTGTGGACATGCATGCAGACCCCGTATTGCATATGTGATCCACGGAGGGATTTCAAAATACCTTAGGGAATGTGATTATCAAAGGAGAGATGACGTAATACTAGGTTGCATGTACACATCGGTACTTGTTTATCATGTTGGTGGCTACTACCTATGTGGTACTGTGGGGATACTATGTTCCATAAATGTGGATGACTATGTTTAGTTTCGCATATAGCTTTACAGCATGGGTTTAACAACAGGTATCTGTCTGTATGATACCCTTGTGGAGGATGTGTGTGTCACCTGGAAAATGCAGTATAGGCCACAGTATGCATTAGCACACGTGGACAGACGTATCCCTACTGTGATTGCTTGTACCTAAGAGAGCCATATGCCGAATAGGAGTGGTCTCAGTAATGGGTGTAGCTGAATACCACTGGTTACTGGCATAGTATCGTACCTGAAGGATCCAAATGTTGCTGTGTGTCCAACATCTGTGTGTCAGTTGTCAAGACATCATCTAACAATTGGTTATAGTCAGGCTGTTGAAGTCATGTATACTACTTGAATGCAAAGCAATGACAAATAGTAACAGTATCACCCACAGAACAGTGTCAAACCATGTCATACACACATGTGTAGTCAGGTTCCAAAATGTTTGTAGTACAATGCATACTGGCCACCAGTAGAAACTATGGAGTGTTACTGTGTAATACAGAGCATGTCACCCTGCCCATGTGTCCACTATGCACGTACATGCAGACAGTGCAACTCCACCAATTTCACAACTGTACACCTGCAAATATGTGCTACACACATCTCACACATACTGTCCACTCTCTTACACATGCTGCCGATACTGCACACATCAGCCAAGTGGCATGTGGCCAGACAATATACAATTGGAACTAACGCTGGTGTAAACAACACTACAATGACAATCATAGCTTTAATGCATCATGCCTGCTCAGCTACACCTTCAAGCATATCATTACACTCTACTGCTGACAACATGCTAACATTGCTATACTGCTATAAAGACACCCTGTGCATCAGCACCATGGTAGCCTGTTCCTGCATCAATGTTACAGATGACAGGAGGTGGCACAGGTTTCATCATATGCACAGGGTGTGTTGTTGGTCTAACAGAGGCCTACAGAGAGCCATCCAATCGACATGTATGTGTGTGTGTGTGTGTGTGTGTGTGTGTGTGTGTGTGTGTGTGTGTGTGGCAAGAATACTGGAATGGGCCAATGTTGGTGTAATGTGTGTGGGTATGTGTTAGCCCTAGGTGTCTGGATTATGCATGTGTGTGTCTGCATGCACACAGTTCCACCATGTGGCTGCCACATACGGGTATTTGTGGGACAGCCACAGACTGTGCCTGCAAGGCTTTACAGATCACTGTCTTTGGCCACGGATACGGTACCTGTTCCTTGCAGGGGTGCTACTGACACTATCAGGTACCAAGCCAAACTGGGTACTGTCCCCAGAGGTAGATGGATGTACACTGGACCCATGTCCCTGCTGGGACTGTTTAGAGCTACGTGCACGTGGTCTTCTAGGATGTTCTATGGACAGCCCACCCCCAACATTGCTGGGGCTGGTACTGGCACTACGGGAGCAGCTGTTGCTTGAGGGACATCCGCGGTGACTGCCAGCTGCAGATGTTGCTGGCATACGTCCACGTCGACGACTCAACCATCTCGCACTGTCCTGACACATGGACATGACATTGCAGAGGACATCTAATGTCTCTCACCAATGTCTATCGGTGACCTCAGTATAATTACGGATGGCACCAGCTAGGTCACGGATACTGTCTATTACGGCGGTGTTATGTGCCCTCTATGCCCTCAGTCCCTGTCTGGTGTACCGTTCCATACGTGCCTGTGCCTCCATGACAGCCTGGAACATGCGTGAGGTCATAAGACCTGTGGCACGTCTGCCAGTGGCATTATGGGCAGCAGTGCTTCGACGAGAACCCCTGGACATCTGCCTATGTGGTACCCTGCCAGACATCCGCGTATAGCTGCTGTGTCAGGTTGCACGTGCCATGGATACCACACTGTCCTGGCCAATGCCGACTGTATGCTGTCTTGCTGCTAAGGGCATTGGTAATGGATGTATTGGCAGTATGACTGTGTGCATGGATGGAGTGGATACTTGTGTAGTGTCGATTGGTGGCCGAGCGATAGACCCTGGCAAACATGCCTGTGCCTCAACACACCTATCATCATTATCACTAGCATGCTCAGTGACAGTTTTCCTGCTGCATTGAACCAGCCCAAAATCAGCACCTGTAAGAGGGAGACAAGAAACACACTTTACAACCTGTACATGATGTCGGCACACATGCACACATGAACACATGCACACATGAACATATGCACACATGCACACAAATACAATCCTCACTAAAACAGCCACACACAGACACACTCACACACACACACACACACACACACACACACACACACACACACACACACACACGCACACACACCACCAGCAATCCCAAACATACTCAATAGCATGTGATGTTGGGGTACAGTATCACAAGCCAAACATTTATATCAAACGTGGCAGCATGCAGGACGTGTGTTGCTCAACAGCATGCAGTGTGAGTGTAGACAGCCCTTGCTAATAACAGTATACATGGCCTTGATGCATGTGTGTTTTGTCCAGTGAATAGCCTCACCCTGGAACACAATGTGTACATGGACACAACATTGCTGTGCTGGTATTAAAAGCCTTGCAATGTTTTGTGCACCATCAGTCACAGGTATACATACCATGGCTGGATGTGTATCAGTGTGTCACATAGATATCCATTTCTGATTAGAGTATCTGTGTGTTTAGCAGATAATTGTGGACACAGGTGTAGCACACGCATGCTATGTATACTCACAGGATGAGTGGTGCATGTATACCTGATGACATACCATTGCTCAACATAGCCATTGTACAGTGGTTATGGTGAGTGTAGGACATATTGTAGACATGCCAGTGCCAGCCATGACATGACATGCTACCACACAACTGCAACATGATACATCACACATACACAATGTGTGTGTCATGTGACCTATACACTCCATAGCATTACAAGACATATGTGTGTCACTTTCTACAAATGGTGATTGCTATGCATGTTGGGTATAGGTGCATATGTTTGCACACACACAACATTGTGGTGCATAGCAATTCATGATATGTGTAGTACTGTGGCCACTGTAACTGGATCGGGTGTAGTACCATGAGCCATCATCATGCCGCATTATGTGTTCCCTCAAGGCTACTAATGTGTACCAGACCAGCACATACCATGCTGTACCTGAACTGCAGTAACATGGCTACATTCACCATTACACAGCCAGTTGTTACATGGGTTTGTGAGGTGCCCAATAGGGGTCATTGCCTAACATGAATGTGTTATGTGTTAAAGAGTGTTGCACAGCCACATGTGAGGCATCTACCCCTCAGGTATATTATGTGTGCTGTGTGGATGAGGTTTGGGATACTGTAGTGTGTCCTTACAGCGGGTGTCTGAATATGCCATGTGTAGCATGTTAACGTGTACTGCGTATGACAAAGGTGTGTATGTTGTGTGCATGTGTATCGACTCTGCCTATCCAATGTCCACTACAGTGTTGCCACAATTGTGTGGGATGCTCTATGTATTGTGTGTGTTTTAGGCAGCTACCCACTTTACTATGATTTGCATAGTCTCACAGCAAACATGCACAGCATGCATTATGCATAGGTGTGTTACGTGTACATGGCCTACACCTCACCTATGACATGCACATTTAATTAGCAATATTAAAGGTATAACACACACAGCAGCATGGCTCTGCTGCCTTGCTGTCACACCAGAGGGACCTACAAGGATATCAGACACTTTGTTAGTGGCAACAACTGTGGCATTGCTACTGTGTGTTTGCAATCTTACAGTAGTACAACGGTTGACAGTCACAGGCCTACAGATTATATTCCTAATTATTAGTATTGCACAACACTAAGCACCACATAGTCTAACTACACAGTACACATCTCACATAAGCTAATTATTAGTATTGCACAACACTAAGCACCACATAGTCTAACTACACAGTACACATCTCACATACGCATGATTTAGCAATAGAGGTAACAGTATTCTACAGCTATGCCATGTTACCTGCACGCTCCATGTCAACTTGCTGGGTGGCTCTGGCCTCCATGATGATACATGTTACTTCTTGTGGCTGTTGTTGGCCAGGAGCCACCTGGCTCAGGAGCAGCTCCTCCACTCTGGTGATGGGGGGATGGATGGCTACCCCCACCACCTGTGGCAAGCTGTTGTCTGCAGATATCTGATGCATGCTGTCGGACATGTCTAATTAAATCACTGCAGTGATGGCGTACCTGCTCATTTGTCCAGTTATGCATGCCTACGTCATTTACCCTATGGACAAGATCTTGCCACAGCGCAGTCCGCTCATGCTGGTCCTTGCTGGTTCTGGAGAACAGTGGCGTATAGTGCTGCACCAGGCACGCTGTGATGGCTTCTTCCTCAGCCGTGCTGTATGCAGGATTGCGATGGTGGGACATTACCCTGGAAGGCAATGAAACAATATGTGTGAACAAGTCATCTGGCACATGTACCATTCCAAAGTACAGATATAAACTAACTGCCATATATAGCACCCTATTGACTGTCAGAAGATGCACACTTTCAATACCACATATCAGTTCTCAACTCACAGATGCCTGAAAGTGCCTAGCACACTCTATATATCAAACCATGTTCTGCACAGCAATAAGGTTATAACAATATGTAACACTATACAACAGTACATGGTACACTGTATGTGACACAATGCACCATCTAGCCACAGGAGGTATATATTATGCTAATACACCATTAAATATGTAATCCATTGTAATGATTGTAAAGTCCACTGACAGTATTACCAGTATACCACACTAGTCGTTGATGGCAGACCCCTGCCTAACATATGTGCACATTCGTTAATATAGGTGGCATACTGCTGTACTAGACTGTACATGTTGCTAGATAAGCAGTTATATCCTGTAACACACATATGACTGAGGCCATGGTACAGGCATACCCACACACACAGCAGACATACATAACAGACACAAAGGTATGGCAACCCAGGTGACATTATCTGTGTACCTTACAGTACTGTGTGTCAGCAGTTACCAGACCTTATGCCTGAGGTATGTAATCTGTGAGTACTAAAGAGTACACACATAACAGTGGTTCCAATACATGTGCACGTACACCATACTGTGCTGTTTAGGCATATAGCTTCAGGTAGTACTACAGTTCATACAGGAGTTGGATTCACCAGCAGTAACACCCAATAAGCATACATGTACTGCTTTAGCCTACAATGGGAAACCACAGTCAACAAGGGACTATGTCAGACTGTATGGCATACTGCTTTTTTTGCCTAGCGATTGCATACACATCTTTTGCTGGGATCACACCTAGGACAGATAATACCATGACAAAAACAGTTTCCCACTAAGCTATCACACATATACTGAACTCTGACACATTCACCAACACATTCACCATCACACTCAGTCAACCTCACATATCGATTATTGTAACAAGTACGTGTGTGTGTGTGTGTGTGTGTGTGTGTGTGTGTGTGTGTGTGTGTGTGTGTGTGTGTGTGTATCACTTCATAGGTAGGTAAGAGGCTATTGCCCTAGTGCCTATAGAACTCTAGCCATAAGCTACCCTGGCCTTTGACACACAGGTAATTACATTTCACGTGGCCCTGTCAATCAGAGACACTGAGGTGATTGCCTGGGTGTATTCACTATCTCCCATACAATCTCCAGGATTATTTATGGCGACTACTAATTAGGAGCTTTGTTTGCTATGGATAGTTGGTTTGTTCCAGAGTATGGGATGTCTGTGAGATAGGAATCTATCCCTCCAGCATATGCTGTTTATTGTGGTCAAAGGGTCTGGGTCCCTAGAGCATGTAGCTCGTAGAGATTGCGATCTGTTTACGTGGAGCATGTCCAACAGATCTTGGTTTGACATAGCTTAGTATGTTAGTCAGAGGTCACCTCTGGGTAAGCGGTATGCGACACAGTCTAGTTGTGGGTTTGTGGGATGGTCTGCATAGGGCATCTGTTTGACACTGGTATTACTCTTTGTGAGGTATGTCTGTCTACTTTCCATTTGCTGTAGATGTCTTTTGAGGTACATACCACATGGGGCATTGTACTCTATAGTGGGTTTTATGTGTGTGAAGCAGAGGGGAACACTGACCTATATTTCCCTGGGTGACACACCTTTTGTGATGCTGTGTGCCATGTAGACGGACTACATGACTAGTGTGGAATTGTGACTATCGAAGGGGAGACTACTGTCCACCTGTGTCCCATGGTCTCTTATCACACCTTCGGTGTTAAGTAGACTACCACCTATGTGGTAGTTCATGGGTACTGAGTCTTTGCAAGGAGGGATGCCAATGCAGTGTCAACATTGAGATTGAGTCCATGGCTTTGTCACCAGGCATCTGTTGTAGTAATTATGACCCTGTGTCTCTCTCTCTCTCTCTCTATATATATATATATGTATATATATATGTATGTGTATATATATATATATATATATATATATATATATATATATATACACACATACATATAAACATCCATTGGTGTACATATAGATATATATATATAAGCACATATACAGTCCACCTGTCATGGTGGGAATATCAAGTATGTGAAGGTTTTGAGGTATACAGTTATGTCAAAACATTGCACAGTGTTGTGCGGAATGCATTGAAGGTGTTCTCAGCCCATGTAGCTCAACTAGGCCTCACTGGCTGCAGCACTGCAAACCTGACGAATCATACCCACAGCGTTTAACCACCACATGTCATATACCAGCACTATATGCTGTCTGGTCTGCCACATACTACAACCTACATAGAAATATGCACATAACAACCTTCAACAACATATATATATATCCACCTTTCACAAACAGTTGCAGTATTTCCCTTGCTCAATGCACATGTACAGATGCTAATATATCTGACATGGACAGATCTCTCCATATGTGTGTGCCATACACACACAAGGACCACACTGTTGTAGGTCCATGTACCTCACGGCTGTCCTGTTGGGCCTGCAACATGAACAGGTGTCACATGTGAGCACACAGTAATATTAGAGGGTGTATACATAGCTGCTAATGCTGAATTAGCATACTAGCCTGGTACAGCTGTTGCCAATGCTAAGCTACACGTTAATATGACTATCATGCATTTGTTACTCTGTCACATCCATGTTTGCATAACCGTATGGGCTACTACCCCAAACAGACATTGTACACACTACTGTACAGAACACAGATAACATGGATCAGATGTTTGACATTTAATGCTGAACTACATATGCCACCATCACATCCCACTGCACACAGCTACACACTCATTTCTCCATGCCAGTAGTTATGCAGGGCATCTGTGCATTGATACGTACTGCTGCCACATATGGATGATTCAAACTATGTAGAGTACTCTTCATAAACATCTACTATATTCCAGTAAATACATAGCTGTTACATTCCTTTCCTTTGTATGTGTCATATTTGTTGTTGTATATCCTGGTATATTTGTTTCACAATATACATTTTCCTTTCGCTGTATAATGTACTTTTCTAGATATTTCTTTTTTCAATAGATTTTTATTTCAAAATATATTTCTTTTCAATATATTTTTTATTTCAATATATTTTTTTTCAATATATTTCTTTTTCAGTATATTTTTTTTCAATTTTTTTTTCAATATATTTTTCTTTCAATATATTTTTTCAATATATTTTTTTCAATATTTTGTTTTTCAATATTTTTTCAATATATTTTTTCAATATAATTTCTTTTGCCAGTATATTATTTTTTTCAATATATTCTTTTTGTTATATTTTCTTACATTGCATCATTTCCTTCTCTCTCTCCCTCCGTACATGCAATGGAATGATTGCATGTGTAGATAGCAAGTACACACTGCTTTTATAGGTATCTGCAAATGTGCATGTGATGGCCTCTGTACCAATTGGTGGCCACCATTTGGAAATTGCATGCAGCCTGCTGTGTGGTTCTTGCAATACTGTCATAGCAATCCAGTGCTATAAATTGCTAAGTCAGGTAGGTGTAGCCCTTTTAGAATTCCAAAGTGGGGACCATGCTTGTTTGCTGTGGACACCGTTGTGTAAGTCAGAAGGTTGGTATACTTCTTCTAACTGTTGCTAAGGGTGTATCCAGTTATTTGTATGTTGTACTCAGACCTGAATGTTGCCACTTCCAGTACACAGTTGACAGTGTAGAATTGTACTCACCCCTAGAAATGCTAACACAGGATACATGGGAGTATGGAGTTTCTTTACAACTTATACAATTAGCTGCCATACATATGTAGTTATTGAGATGTTTTCATTTGGCACATGAACTGTTTGGGAACAGCTATACTGTGGATATTAATGTACTCACTTCTGCACTTTGTGCTTTTTATTTTGTTAACATTATCACAGGATGCTCATGAAATTGGACAATTCCAGTACTGAATATGCCTACCTACATCCTTGCTGTACCTTGAACACACTGGTATTTTGTACATTTGGGTGGGGATTGTCCTGTTATGATACTGTGTGGGAGTTGTGAAGTGCTGCTGTAACATTATTTACTGCTAGAATGTCTGGTTCTGTTATCACAGTCATGTAATGCAATTCCACAACAACTGCTGGTAAAGTTCCACAGAACAGGTTTTTTGTATGGCATTCCTATCTTTCCTTTACATGCACACATTCTGATGCATGATATACATATTTCAGCAACATCCTGTTGTATATCTACTGTGGCCTAGTGATACTTCATGCAGTCTAGTGTGCCCAAGTTCTGGGGTTTGAGACTGACAGTGGTGTTTTATTTTGCTGCTGAGCAGAACAAGGCCCCTCATATGCAGGGTGACTAAGGCACTTTTAAGCAGTTATAAGCGGGTTTGCGCAACGCTTACCAATACTTAGCTAAATGCACACATGCGCACACTCACTCAAACCCGCTTACTACTGCTTAAAAGTGCTTACTCCCACTAACCCCCGTGCTCATTTCTTTGAAAGAAAAGAAAATGGGAGATAGGAAAGTGGTGAAAAATGGGCAAAAAGAGGGAAAGACAGTAGGGAAAACAGCTCGGGATGTGCAGAACGGGTGTAGGAATGGTCCATAACTGCCCATTTCTTTAACAGCAACAGCTGCACATATACTAGTAATTTGGAGGGAATTTTGAAACCTTCCACCTCAGAGAGAGGGGTGAGGACAATGAAGTATGTTGTACTGCCATTTGAATTTCAGTTTCTGTGTCCAGCGGACATTTGTGCAAAATGGGCAGCTATATATGGAGCATAATTTGTTTGTGGGAGCAGATTACCCATTTTTTTTTCAGGTGAGAATGGAATGTGATGTAGGGGAAGTAAGTATGTTTTGGGAGGTAGGTTGGGGAGGTAAACAGACAAGACAAACAGGATGCATACAGGGGCAGAATATGACACATAGGGTGGGTGAACACAATTGACGGGGAAGGATGTTTGGAAATCACAAGCCCATGAGCCCTCAGATGGTAACAGTGGAACTGAGATCCCCACCCATGGGCAGTCACCACTGCACCTTCACAGCCCTGAGGGTGGCTGTGCTGGGGGCTGCGTAGGAGGGGCAGGCTCACCCGTGAGTCTCACCACTCTTGCCTTGAGCTGGCATAGGGGATCAGTGACTGAACTCTGGATCTCCCTACGCACCACAGCCCGGACTCTTCGGAGGGTGACAGGTGGCCCTCATCTAGCCACTCTTGCATGGGGGGGATGAGCCCCATACCCTGCAGTGCTTCTACCCAAAGGTGGCACAGGACCAATGGAGGAGGAGGTCCCGGGCTGGGCACCGGACCAGCTGGTGCCAGGTGCCATCGCCAGCGGAGGTGGGGCATGTGGGTCCGCTGGGACTGGCCTTCCCATACGTTCTGTGTTTAGGTGAATATAATGACAATATAGCCAACAGCATTCCAAATTAGTTGTAACAGCATGCAGTAATATTCCCATAAACCCAACACACCACCGTTCCAACAGTTGAACATCAAGCATAAGACATGCATATATAGAATGACAGTGGACATTCCAACAGCATGTAGGAATGATTGGTAGCAACAGGCCACCAAGATTGTGGTGTTTGAACAAGGCACATGCATCAAAGTTATGAAGATATTTAGAAACCATTAGGGCATATGTCCCAACAAATGTTTTGAGATTACACATACCCATTGAGGTGTGGAATTGCATTGTTTATGCACATACAGTAGGGTGTAAAAAGATACCTCCATTAACAACTTATACGAACTTATAGTTTATACTACATTCCTATTGACTGCAGGTATATATCCCCTACATGTATTATTACGCTAGGCAATGTCCATTACGTTGTGGGATCTGTTTTGCTAGTTCCTTATGTACCTGACCTGTATCTAATATACAAACTGTCCAGGATGCAGATGTTAGTGCTACATATTTATATATTTTATTTATGTTCATATGTCTACATATCTGGATGTGTTCAGGTGATATTATCAGCTATATTTTAACAGCCCCCTACATTTCTAGCAGCACATTGACATTTCCGGTGCACACAATCACAAGCTACTCATGTGCCAGATTTACCTATACATGCCAGCCTTTAAACTACAGTTGAGGACTGTATTTATGCTTAAGAGATTCTGGCACTCCCTTTGTCCTCTTTCTATGGGCCTACCCAAGTGTGGGTTGACAGCACTTAAGATAACACTACTATTTCTATTCTGCAAGAGTACATCAACATTTCAAAGAAAGTGACACGGACACACTACAGGTATTATACCTTTATTAATTACATTACACACTTTTCTATTGGCTCTCTCATGTATTTGTTATTACAGTGCATGTGGACATCTTATTCAGGATGTATTATACCTTCATTTATGGTTTACAACACACTTTTTCAGGCTCTCTCACTTATTCTATATAACAATACATGCAGAGAAATAATTCAGGACTTATTATACCTTTATTAATTCGTTACAACACTCTTTTTCAGGCTCTCACTTATATTACATAACAGTTCATGCAGAGAGGTTATTCAAGCTTTATTATATCTTTATTATTGGGCTAAGACACTTTTAGTCAGGCTCTCTCACTTATTTTATATAAAAGTACATGCAGAAACATTACTAACCTTCCTGGTGGCGCAGCCTTAGCAGCCTATCTGCATAGGCTTTCTGATTTACAGCATGGACACCTGCAGCTGTGAAGCAAATGAAGTGCTATTGAGACATATACCTATCCATACTATCGACTACACTAGCAATTTTTACATACTTCAGTCCATGGCTACCTACTCAGTAGTGGGGCATTTTGCATCCCATGGGCCTCCTGTATTCATTGGTTCAGTTGGTCCTGCTTGCATCTCTTCAGGTCTGCATGGTGAAGTCTAACCTGCTCACCAGTCTGGGGGACACCTGTAGTACTGGTGAGTTCATGTGTGAGAGACGGTTCCAGGCCTCTGCTTTGTATTCCATGCCCTGGAACTGGCCCTGCTAGCATCATGATGATGGACAAGGAACCAAACCATCACTTTTGACTCCTCAATGCCCCACTGTTGCGCTCGGAAGCGGAAGCCCTCTACGACAAGAGCCATTGCTGCCTTCAGATGGGAGTTACAACCAGTTATGTCGAGTATTCCTGCCTATGGAGCTTAAATATGCCTCATTTCCTGCAGTTATTTGTGATTGGTCAGATTTGAAAGTTCTCAGCTTAGTGCACACCTGCTTAGCACTGGATAAACTTTGATTCATATGTATATGTGTGTTGACAGTCCATGAACATCAAATGCTGTCATGGCTTAGTGGATCAGTACTGTGATTATGGTGCACACTATCCCTGGTTCAAGACCTGTCACTGCTTTTTTATTTTACTACTGGCCTGACCGGTAGGGGGTTTGGCTGTGTTTAGCCAACTTTGCTCAACTTTGCCCAACGTTGCTCTACGTTTAGCGATGTTGCCCTAGTTAGCGTGGTGCGCAGCTTCATGCAAACATGTTTGGTTTGCGCTAGTTGGCGCGATGCACAGCTCCGCGCAAAGCCATTGCGCTAGTTAAACCAGTGCTTAGCTATGGGCAGTTATTCTTAAATGTGCTTAATGCTGGTAAACCTTGCTTAGCAGTGCTTCACATTGCTTAAGATAGGTTAGTTATGCATTCATTAGTATGCGTGACTGTTTCACTTTCTTATATATATTTAAAATATCGTTCACTACTACATAGGCCATTTCGATGCATTTTAATAAAATTTAAAAGGTAAATGTCAGGAATTATTTTTATGCACGAATTTCCTACAGAAAATGGAAAGGGGAGTGGTGGGACTCAAACCGGGAATGTCACCTCTTTGTGCGGAGGCTCTACCACTACACTATTGCTATTTGGCTTAATTTGCATATAAGTGGTTTAGTATCCTCTTCGATGTCTAAACTGCTAACTGTAGCTAAGCAAGGGGCACACCCACGCACACACATGCAAATACGGGCAACTATATCGTGAATAATAAAAAAATTGTTTTACATTTTATTTCATTTGTACAGGGCATTTGAATGTGGGGGAGTGTAGTGTTGGGGGTATACACATTTGAGCAGACTCGCTCATATCTGCTGACATTTGCAGATTTAGGCACTTGCAGGAGCGTGGATATTTGGACTGCTCGGCAGTCTGACACACCCCCTGCACTCCTACATGCTCTGTGTTAGCCTGGGAGTTGAGTCAGTGTGTCCTCATGCATATGCATGATGCGCTGACGTCATACTCTTAGACGCCAGTCTCAGAGTAGGACTTCGTTCGTCCTACATGGAGGATTACTGAATCCCCCCCATTATCATTGTAGTACTATTATTAATTCACTTGTGAGGATGTTCTGAGACATTATCATTGGGGTATTCAGAGTCATTATCACTGGGATATTCAGAGTCATTATGATTGCAGTATTAGGAGACATTATCACTGGAGAATTCAGACATTGTCACCAGGCTAGTCAGAGACATTATTATTAGGGTTTTCAGAGACATTACCATTGTAGTACTATTATTACGTCACTAGTGAATGTATTCAGAGACATAATCATTGGAGTACTCAGAGACAGTATTAGGGTATTCAGTGACATTATCATTGGGGTATTTAGTGACATTATCATTGGGGGATTCAGAGGCATTTTCATAGTGGTAGTCAGAGACATTGTTAATGAGGTTTTCATTGACATCATCATTGTAGTACTATTATTACTTCACTAGTGAAGGTATTCAGAGACATTATCATTGGGGTATTCAGAGTCATTATCAGAGGGCTAATCAGGGATATTACCACTGGTGTAGTCAGAGTCTTTATCAGTGGGGTATTCAAAAATATTATCACTGAGGTATTCAGAGACATTATCAGTGCGGTATTCACAAATATTATCATTGTGGTACTATTATTAAATCACTGGTGAGGGTATTTTATTACTTATTTATTTTTATTTTACATTTGTTAACCAGACTCTTCAGTCCAAACTGTTTTTATTCTTCCAACATACAAAGACACCATCAGAATCTAACTGCACTCCATAGTACAGCCTTTAAATACTGTTAAAAATGAGTGATGTCATCACCCTTCACAATCCTTTAAAGATGCAGCTACCTTAATGTTCAAATGAAATGCATTACAAACACCTTTTAACACAAAACATTTCAACAAACATCATTTATAAAAAAGAGCTTTTCAAATTCCAAGACATTCATCAAATGTAAACTTAAAAATTGTTTGAGATAAAAAATCAACCACATTTTGTCCATTGACTTGCTTTAAAACATATATCTACATATATATATACATATATATATATATATATATATATATATATATATATATATATATATATTGTGTAGTTGAACCCCACACACACACACACACACACACACACACACACACACACACACACACACACACACACAGACTAAGATACACAGTACTTATGAAGTAGCTTTCCTCACTAATATTGGTTTTAAGGATACCGTTTCATTAAGACCTGGTGCTTGGGTCGCCACTTAATTTCCCTTTCCTCTATATAATTCCTGTAATCCCCCCTCTAGGATTTGGTCTTACTTGCTCCACAATACCCAATAAGAACTAAACAATATTTGCACATACTAATGAATGTTTATAAAGGGGATTATTTATATTTCTTGTGGAAAAGTCAAACAAGTGAAAAAGATTTTTGAGAATAATTGGTCCATTCTTAAAATTAACCCTCGAATATTGTCAATTGTTGGGAAGGAACCTACTTTTGTATACAAAACTGGGCTCATATTGAAAGGGGCATTTGAACTTTCTAACAAAAATCAGGTAATGGGTAATAGTGGTACAACAAGATGTGGCGCTTGGGCACAATGCAAGTTCATATAAGCTAAGAATATGGTAACCCTGCAAAACATTTTGAAGTCTAAGGTTTTCTTTGAAAAAGGAAATTGGCAAACATCAGGGGTGATATATCTGGCAGCTTATAAAACCTGTCCAGCTTACTACATAGGCAAGACAGAAAAGCTTCTTAAGGGCAGAATATACGAGCACCAATACCAGATTGCTACAAGAAATATAAATAATGCCCTTTATAAATATTCATTAGTATGTGCAAATTTTGTTCAGTTTTTGTTTGGTATTGTGGAGTGAGTAAGACCAAATCCTAGAGTGGGGGGATTACAGGAATTATATAGAGGCAAGAGAAATTAAGTGGCAAATAAAACTAGCTGCAAACCATGCATCAGGTCTTAATGAAATGATATCCTTAAAACCAATATTAGTGAGGAAAGCTACCTCATAAGTACTGTGTATCTTAATGTGTGTGTGTATGTGTGTGTGTGTGTGTGTGTGTGTGTGTGTGTGTTGGGGGGGGTTCAACTACACAGTGTATATATATATATATATATATATATATATATATATATATATATATATATATATATATATATATGGTTCCCTATCAGAAGCCTGAAACACTATAAGCTTGAAAATCAAAATCCTGAAACCAAAAGCCTGAAAACTCAAAATCCTGAAAACCCAAAATCCTGAAACTCAAAATCCTAAAAACACAAATAATGCTAATATGCCAATACAAAGACACTAATATCTACCGACTGACCTTGACCCTAACCCTAACCCTAAGGTCCATCACTATCGCACACTCACCTGACCCGCGCCCTAACCCTAACTCACTTAAACCGCCCCTAACCCTAATTTTTGTCACTATTGCATACATGCCTAACCTGCGCCGTAACCCTAACTCACTTAAACCGCCCCTAACCCTAACATAAAACCAACCGCACACTTACCTAAACCCAACGCATGACCTAACACCACAGGGCTAACAATAGCAAAGCCACAATGACGTCAGTATGTCTATTTTGTGTTATCATGATTTTGAGTTTAAGGATTTTGGGTTTTCAGGATTTTGAGTTTTCAGGCTTTTGGTTTCAGGATTTTGATTTTCAAGCTTATAGTGTTTCAGGCTTCTGATAGGGAACCATAAATATATATACATATATATATATATATATATATATATATATATATATATATATATATATATACTTTAAAGCAAGTATATGGATATAACGTTGTTGATTTTTTATCTTAGGCAATTTTTAAGTTTACATTTGATGAATGTCTTGGAATTTGAAAAGTTTTTTTAATGTTTGTTAAAATGTTCTTGTGCTAAAAGGTGTTTGTAATGCATTTCATTTGAACATTAAGGTAGCTATATCTTTAAAGGATTGTGAAGGGTAATGAAATCACTCATTTTTAACAGTATTTAAAGGCTGTATTATGGAGTGCAGTTAGATTCTGATGAAGTCCATAGTTTAGGGGATGAAAGCGCTCAGTCTGTGTCTTTGTATGTTGGAAGAATAAAAACAGCTTGCGCTGAAGAGTTTGGCTGACTGAAAGTGTTTCTTACTGCTTCACAGTGTATGCTTTGGACTTTTTTAGTTATATTTTACACTGTGGTTACTTTTTTTTTTATTTTTTTTTATTTTACATTTGTCCAACTGGGCACATGTCCATTTTCAGTAGAGGCCCGGGGAGAAAAGCTCCAAACAAAACATACAGAAAAATCATTTAATCAATACATGTTACATACAGTTTGCAGACTCTGTTCAATCAAGCAAGTTATACAGTCTGTCTTATTAAAGTTATGTAAGTATATAGACTAACAATTATGGCACAGATTTTATGTAGCATAAAGTACTGTTTAGCACACATTTATAGAGAAGGACTTAGTCAGGATTAGAACAAGGAAATAGCCAGTGTATTTTAAAATATTGATATTGTTTGAAACTTTTTTTGAATTGAGTTAGTGAGGATTCTAGAATTAGGTTGACAGGAAGAGAGCTCCAAGTTTTGCCAACAGAGTTGGCAAACAGGGAGCCCCCAGCTTAATTGTTGGTTTTGAATATTTGAACCAGCAGTCTATTAGATGAGCGAAGTGGCCTAAGGGTACTATAGGGGCTGATGATGTTTTTAAGTGCAGGTGTATTTTCAGATTGGTTGAGTCTTTATATGCCACTATGAGCTGGTTGTATTGAAGTAGGCTAGGCAATTCTAGCCACCCTATTAGATTTAGTTTATGACAGTGATGTGTCTTATATGCCGTGCCAGTGGCAAATCTAGCAATGTGGTTATAACAGCTAGAGAGTTTGCTAAGATTGGATTTGTTCAGTTTTGTGTATAAAGGGGAGGCATTAAGAAGGTAGAGAGTAGATGGGAGTGGGCAATAGGAGTTCCAGCAAGTGGAGTAAGGAAAGGTTTTATCTTATAAAGGGAGCCAAGTTTTTTAGTAATAATTTTGTTAGTTTGGTTGACATGCATATCAAATTTAAGGTTACTGTCTACTATAACACCTAAATGTTTAGTCTGGGCATCCGGGGAAATAATGGTGCCATTATTAGATTTTTATGGTAAAGAAAAGTGGGTAGGACCTATGAGTTGGGGAGAAAAGTAGCAGCTTTGTTTTGTTTGGGTTTAAGATCAGACAATGATTAGATAGCCAATTTTCAACTGTGTTGAAATTAATCTGGGATAATGTCAGTAGATTTGTTGGGGAGGTGGCTGAACAAGTTAAAGTAGAGTCATCTGCATATTGAATGCAGGTTACATTTGGGATGACAGTGTGGAAGTCTTTAATAAATATAGAGAAAAGAAGAGGTCCTAGAATAGAACCCTGGGGGACTGTTATGGTGATGGGTAGAAGGGTGGATAGTTTGTCCTGCCATAAGACATCCTGCTGTCTACCACACAGGTAAGATTGAAATCATTGGAGAACACAGTTGTCTAAGGAGACGGCCTTCAGAGCATGAATGAGTGGCTGCTGGTTAAAAATATCAAAGGCCTTGGAGATATCGAGAAAGAGGGCTGAGGATAGCTAGTTGTTATTTCAGTTATGGTTAATGACATTAGAGAATGAGAGGAAGGCAGAGGTGGTACTGTGGTATGGCCTAAAGCCAAGTTGAGAGTTAACCAATAGATTATTCTGAATGAGATGTTATCACCGGGGTACTCAATGTCATTATCAGTGGAGTATTCAAAGACCTTATTATTTTAGTGCTGTTATTAATTCACTATTGAGGGCATTCAGAGACATTATCATTGGGATATTCAGAGTTATTAGTCGGGTGTTCAGAGATATTATCATTGGGGTATTCAAAGTCATTATAAGTGAGATACTCAGAGGCATTATCAGTGCAGTGTTATATAGAGACATTATTATTGGGGTTTTCATAGACAGTATTGGGGTATTCAATCACATTATGATTGGGGATACAGAGGCATTATCATTGTGGTAGTCAGACATTATTATTGGGGTTTATCGAGACAGTATCTTTGTATTACTATTACTGCTTCAGTAGGGAGGGTATTCAGAGACATTATCATTGTGGTATTCAGAGACAGTATTTGGGGTACTCAGTGACATTATCATTGTGGATTTCACAGACATTATCACTGAAGTATTTAGACTTTGTCATTTGGGTAGTCAGAGACATTATTTGTGGGGTTTTCAGAGATATTGTCATTGTAGTACTATTATTACTTCATTAGTGAGGGTATTTAGAGACATTGTCATTGTAGCTCCATTATTATCTTACTAGTGAAAGTATTCAGAGACATTATCATTGGAGTATTCAGAAACAGTATTTGGAGTATTCAGTGACATTATCATTGGAGAATTCAGAGACATTATCATTGGGGGATTCAGAAGTATTATCATTTGGAGGATTCAGAGTCATTATCATTGTGGTAGTCATTTACAATTATCATTGTAGTACTATTATTAAGTCATTGATGAGGGTGTTCAGAGATATTATCATTGGGATATTCTGAGCCATGATCACTGGGATATTCAGAGTCATTATCATTGCAGTATTCGGAGACATTATCATTCAGACTTTGTCATTGGGGTAGTCAGAGACATTGTTATTGGGGTTTCAGAGACATTATCATTGTGTTACTATTATTACACCAATAGTGAAGGTATTCAGAGACATTATCACTGAGGTATTCAGAAACAGTATTTGGGGTATTCAGAAACATTATCATTGGAGTATTCAGACATTGTTAGTCATAAAGTCAGAGACCTTATTATTGGGATTTTCAGAGACGTTAACATTGCGGTTCTATTATTACACCAATAGTGAGGTTATATAGAGACATTATTATTGGGGTTTTCAGAGACAGTATTGGAGTATTCAATCACATTATGACTGGGGATACAGAGGCATTATTGTTGTGGTAGTCAGACATTATTATTGGGGTTTATAGAGACATTATCTTTGTTGTACTATTACTGCTTCAGTAGTGAGGGTATTCAGAGACATTATCATTATGGTATTCAGAGACAGTATTTGGGGTACTCAGTGACATTATCATTGGGGAATTCACAGACATTATCACTGGGGCTTTCAAAGACATTATTATTGGAGTTTTTTGAGATAGTATTGGGGTATTCAGTGATGTTATCATTGGGGGATACAGAGGCAGTAACATTGGGGGAGATTCAGAGGCATTATCATTGGGGTAGTCAGAGAAAATATTATTGGGGTTTTCAGGGTCTGTATTGAGGGTATTCAGTGACATTATGATTGAGGGATTCAGAGGCATTAAGAGACATTATTATTGGGGTTTTCAGAGACATCATCTTTGTAGCAGTATTATTAGTTCATGAGTGAGAGTATTCAGAGACATTATCATTGGAGTATTCAGAGACAGTATTGGGGTATTCCATGACATTACCATTGAGGTATTCAGAATCCTTATCAGTGGAGTATACACAAATATTATCACTAGGGTATTCAGAGACATTATCAGTGCAGTTTCAGAAAAATTATCATTGTAGTACTATTATTAATTCACTGGTGAGGGTATTCAGAGACACTTTCATTGGGATATTCAGAGTATTTATCAGTGGGGTATTCAGAGATATTATCATTAGGGTATCCAGAGTCATTATCATTGCTGTATTCAGAGTCATTATCATTGGAGTATATAGACATTGTCATTGGGGTAGTCAGAGACATTATTATTGGGTTTTCTGAGACATTATCACTGTAGTAATAATATTACTTCATTAGTTATAGTATTTGGAGGCATTATCATTGGGATATTCAGAGACTGTATTGGGGTATTCAGTGACAGTATCAATGGAGTATTCATAGTCATTATCAGAGGGCTAATTAAATATTTCTTCATGGGGTATTCAGAGGCATTATCATTGTGGTATTCAATGTCATTATCAGTGAAGTATTCAGAGAAATTATGACTACAGTACTGTTATTAATTCATTGGTGACGGTATTCAGACACATTATCACTGGGAAATTTAGAGTAATTATCACTGGGGTATTCATAGTCATTATCATTGGACTATTCAGACATTGACAATGGGGTAGTCAGAGACATTATTATTTGGGTTTTCAGAAACAATATCATTATAGTACTATTATTACTTCACTAGTGATGATATTCAGAGTCATTATCATTGAACTATTCAGAAACATTATCATTGGAGTATTAAGACATTGTTATTGGGGTAGTCAGAGACTTTATTATTGACATTTTTAGACACAGTATTGGGGTATTTAGTGACATTATGACTGGGGATTCAGAGGCATTATCATTGTGGTAGTCAGAGACATTATTATTGGGGTTTTTAGATCATCATTTTTGTAGTATTACTTCACTAGTGAGGGTATTCAGAGACATTATTAATGGGGTATTCAGAGTCATTATCAGAGGGCTAATCAAAGACATTATAATTGGGGTATTCAGAGTCTTTTTCAGTGGGGTATTTAAAAACATTATCAATGGGAATTAAACAACATTATCAGAAGTATATTCAATGTCATTATCCTTGGGTTATTCAGAGACATTATCATTGTAGTACTATTATTATTTCATTGGCGAGAGTGTTCAGAGACATTATCATTGGGGTATTCTGAGTCATTATCACTGGAATATTCAGAGTTATTATCATTGAAGTATTCAGAGACATTATCATTGTAGAATTCAGACATTGTCATTGGGGTTGTCAGAGACATTATTACTGGGGTTTTCAGAGACCTTATCATTGTGGTACTATTATTACACCAACAGTGAGGGTATCTAGATACAGTATCATTGCGGTACTTGGAGACAGTATCGGAGAAATGAGTGACATTATCATTGTGGTATTTAGGGACATTATCATTGGGGGATTCAAAGGCATTGTCATTGTGCTAGTCAGAGACATTATTATAGGCCTTTTCAGAGACATTATCATTGTATTACTATTATTTCTTCACTAGTGATGGTATTCAGAGACATTATCATTGGGGTATTCAGGATCATTATCATTGCAGTATTCAGAGATATTATCATTGGAGTATTCAGACATTGTCATTGGTGTAGTCAGTGACATTATTTTTGGGGTTTTCAGAGACAGTACTGGGGTGTTCAGTCACATTATGACTGGGGGATTCAAAGGCATTATCATTGCGGTAGTCAAACACATTATTATTGGGGTTTGTATAGACATTTTATTTTATTTATTTATTTATTTTATTTTACATTTGTTGACCGGGATTGTCCAACTGAGCTGAAGAGCTCTTTTTCAGCGGAAGCCCGGGGAGCAAATCTCCAATATATTATGCAATTTTCATTATAAATTAGCATTAACAGCAATGATACAGGATTATTACAAGGCATTAAGTAGCAATACAATGTTATACAGTGTCAATAATCAGGAATATAGCAAAATTATTTCAAGATGTATAAAAGGAAATATGTCATTAAGATGAATATAGTTTTTGGGGTAAGTGGTTACGGAAACCCAGTTTTATCATAATGTAGTTGCATGAAGGCAAGAAAATTACAATAAAATGTTTCTCTGAGGTGATTTGCTTAATAGATTTTAGAAGACAGTAAAAAGAGTAGTCAAGGAAGATTAGCAAGAGCTAGTGAGTTAAGGGCAGAAAATAGATTAAGGTATGGGAAGTAGAGGATGCTTAAGGAAGGAGAGTGCAGTGGCAGAACCAATGACTTTTAAAGTGCTCTTTGGTGGCTGTCTTAAATTGTTTAGTATGTGTAAGGGTCCTGATTTCTAGTGGGAGCCTATTCCAGGCAATAGAGGGGTGATAACTGTACTTGTTGCGTCCAAATTTAGACTTGGGTTTGTAGATTTGTAGTAGCTCTTAGTGAGAGCTTCGGAGAGGTCTGGAGAGAGAATAATGGGAGATGAGAGGGGACAGTGCTAGGCAGTAGGAAGGCTGGCATTGAATAGAATGGATGATCTGGAGCTGAGAAAGAAGAAGCTGGTGGGGTAATTCAAGCCAGTTTAGGTATTTTAGAGAAAGACAGTGATGGGCTTTGCAGGTTTAGTGAACTAGTCTCCCAGACACACTCCAACAGTGTTCCCAGAATGATCAAAGGAAGCAGTGGAACATTAAAATCCTTTTATTAAGCAACAAAAACACTGATAGAATAATTGGTAAGCACTTTCATTTAATAAAGTATTAAACTTCATCAGACACCATGTTCTTTAGATCATTTCCTTATTCACTCAAACAGTTCAAATTCATTGGATGAAAAAAATGCAAATCACTCAATAAACCCACCTCCATAGCCTGCCTAAAAGGTACCACATACAGAATAAAACCGAAAGAATTGTATATGTGTATATGTGTGTGCTTTCTAATGGAAAAAGTTTAATAAAATACTGAATAAGCATTACTGAAAACTTGTGTATAAAATATACTGACTATAAAGTGCTAAAGTTTTTTTCTCTCCAGTGATTTTAACCTTAGCATTGGGGTAATGGAGCTACACTCATTTATCTCCGGCCAACTGTCAGCCTGCAAGCAGATTTGCCATCTATGTTCCTTAGATTCTAAAAGTAGCCCCCATGGTTTTTTGCCATTAATTTCAACCTGATCAATGACTAAAAAAATAAACCGATGCTCTAAATTGTCACAAACATGTTTAGCTAAGGCATTATTTAAGTTATGTTTTCTTATAGCATAGTCATGTTCATAAATACGTTGACTAAATTTCCTTTCCGTTTTACCTATGTAAAAGGCTGGGCATGAGTCACATGACACTAAGTAAATCACTGCTTTTGAATTGCAGTTATATTTTCCCTTTATATGGTATGTAGAATTTTGTACCATAACATTGTTTTATTTGTATTTTATGGCACCATGCACATGCCCTGCATTTAAACATACCATGCATACTATGACTATTCATAAACTGTTTCTTCTTAAATATGTCTTTAAAATTCATTCCCTTTCTGTAGGTAATAACAGGTGTTTCACCTATTTGTTTTCTAGTGTTAGAGTCATCTGATAATATAGGCCAGTTCTTTTCAAATATGGACCTTAACTTTTTAAAGTATTCACTAAATGTAATAGTTAAAGATCTTGAAAAATCAAAGACTTGTTCAGTACCATACTTTTGCGTGTCTGTAGTTATAACAGGCTCTACCATAGAATAAACAACCTCTTCTACTATTGTGTCTGTAGAGTGACATTCATCTCCCAGAATGGGCTGAGAATGTCCAGTCTGTTCCTTGTGACTTCCTGAATCAAGTCATCGATTAGTTCTACAGGGTATGCTCTTTTGAGGAACATTGAGCTTAAGTATTACACTCCTGAATAAAGTCTTCATGTCTGGTGACCATTCGAGCTGCCATAATTAACTGTCCCTTCACTACAGACCTTTTATGATGCTGGGGATGTGAACTACTGTAGTGAAGGAAACATAATAAGTCTCTTTCCTTTGAATTGTGGTGACATATTTCCCTTTCAATTCATCCTTAAATAAGTGAACATCCAAATAATTAATAAAATTGAAGTTCCGATTCAAAGTGAATTTAAAGAATGAAGTGGTGTTATTTATGTATTCCAGGAATTGCTCGAGTGTAGCCAGTGATCCCTTCCAGATTCACTTTATAACCTCGAAATGCTGAAATATTGAATTTCAGTATCTCGAGACTATAAAACCAAATCCACAAAACACCGACAAACAAAAACTGTGAAACCACATAACCGAAAACACCGCACACACTACACTAAACATACAACACAACACCCACATCACAACATAAACAAAAAAACAACACACATACACAACTCACACACACATAAGCAGGGGGGCAAGACCCCCTGCACCCCCCATGTGGGGGGCTGTGCCCCCCACACCCCCCCTACTTATATATACTAACTCCGAGATCGCACAAACACAACACAAAAGCTCACACACACACATATTCTCCAATCCCTCACACACACTCTAACTCCCACTCAAAACCCTTACAAAATACTCACTTACCTGACATAACACCTACATCCAAACACGGCACCGCGCACCAACAAAACACAAACCTGGACATTACATAGCGCAACTTTATAACCGCGAATTTGACATATTTCGACATACGTCAAATTCGCGATTCTGAACGTTCGCTATTTTTAACATTCAACTTTATAGCTTCGAGATACTGAAATTCGACATTTCAGTATTTCGATGTTATAAAGTGAACCCTCCCTTCCATATACGGCAAATATCATCCTGGAACCTATGGTATGTCCTGATGTGGTTATTGTAGGAGGACTGAAAAACAAAATGTTTTTCCCAATACGTCATGACTGCATTGGTGTATGCCCCACCACAAGGTGAACCTGTGGCAATACCCCTTTTCTGTAAGTAGTACTTGTTATTGAATGTTATATAATTATTACTAAGTACTAGCTCTAATAGCTCCAGTATTAGGGTAATAGTATCATGGAGGGTCCTATGTTGTATAAGTATTTCGTGGACCCACTCCAGTCCAATATCCTGTGGTATAACTGTGTAAAGGTCACATACATCCATGGTCACCAGTATATCTGTTTGGCTGTGTTGTATTTTGTTTAAGGAAGCCAAAAAGATCCATGAGTCTTTGCAAATCTGAAGTTCTTCTTTTAGTATTTTCTTTAATTCTAAATCTAAATATTGTGCACAGGCTGAGGTTATTGAATCTCTCCCATCCATTAAAGGTTTCATAGGGGGATGGTGTAGACTTTTATGGATTTTGGGGATTCCAAAAAAACACTGGTATTCTAGGGGTCAGAATGTTGAGGGAGTTGTATAAGTGTACATCTATCCTTCTTTTGAGGAGAATGTCACTTAACTGAGTATAGATCTTCCTATATGTTCCATTTAGTTCATTAAGTGTAGTCTCCTCATATGTGTAGGTCTCTAACAATTCATTTATTTGGTTATTATACATGTCCCAACTCATAATGACTACCCCACCCCCTTATCAGGTTTCATAATTCTTATTTTTTCATTTTGCAAATTCTTTACAAGTTGCCACTCATTTTTGTTAAGATTCAACTTAGTATCCAAAAGCCTGCTTTTACATTTATGCATGTTCATTAAATCTAGTTCACATAATTTTCCATACATGACTAGTCTAGGATGGAGGGGTGGGTTAAAAGTTGAAGTAATCCCATATGTGTTCTTAGTCTGAGTGTTGTCGACATTATTTTGATACAATAAGGAAAGGTTCAATTTTCTAAAATACAACTTTAAATCTATCATGATGTCAGTAAACTTAAATGAATGGGTTGGAACAAATGTTATGCCCCTGAAAACAAGTTTGCAATATCAATATCAACATGCACATGAGAGAAATTATAAACTTTGAAGTCATTTTGCAGATTCAAAATGATGGTACATCCACCAAATTAGCTTTCATTGTCATTTAAAATCACACCACCATGGTCAACGACCTGATGCAAAAAAGTTATGCCCTCCAGTTTTTGTTCCTTGGTCTGGCTCCCTGAAACCCTGCTCCTTGAAACCCCACTTGTTGCTCTTGTCTGCCATTAGAGTCATTATTATTTTTAATTCTCTCCAACCTTCTTAGTCCTGCGTATTTATTGTCATAGTCCTAGGTTGCTTCATATTCTTCTAAGTCAGCCACATTCCCCACATCCTGGTTATTATCATAATTGTTTACAGGAAAGTTTTTCCTATCATTATAATGTCTACATTTGTTTTGAAAGCTGCGTGGTTTGGGGTATGCTAAGCCATTCACATACTCATTTAAATCCCTGTTAATTTTCTTGTTTTTTCCAACTTTTAACTTGTCTATATATTGCACTATGCTATTGTAAATTCTCAGATGCTCAAACTTAAATTGTTCATATGAAGCATCTTCCCTTATGATTTTTGTCCAAAACAGTCAAGTCTTTACTGAGGGTTTCTACCTCTTTATCATTATATTTAATAAACAATTTGAGCAATTCAGTACCAAACCTGTCAAACATTTTTAACAGGTCCACACGTAAATCTGAATTATTAGACAAGCCAGTAGGGTATTTCCAAATGCATAAACCCTTGGGAACAATATTACACTGAATACACTCCCTTAGGTATGCATTTTCAAGGTGCAGTTTTTTATATTTCAACAACTTATTGTCAAAATCGTTTAGCTTACCCACTAAGGTGGAACCAGTCCATTCCTGCCCTGGAATAAAGGAAAAACCAGTGTCCAACCAATCTTTAAGTAATGGAATTTCTCTCCTGTTGGAAAAAGCAGTTCCTTCTCTATGAACACCATTAGTAGCAATTCCTTGCCAAGGCGACTTCCCTAGTAACCTAGACTGTGTATTTCCAGCTGCAGGACTGGAAGGTTCCTGCAAGTTGAGTTGTGAGGCAGCAGCAAGATAAAGTGGTGTAGAGTTAAAGTTAAATCCTGATCCTCTGCCCCCCCCCCCCCATGGATGATTCACAATGGCAGGAATTTCTCCAGCCAAACCAATCCATTCATATAGGTACTTCATCCACTGGTTAAGTTGCATGATTAAAGGGGTCTATATTAGAACACCGAATGTTCAAAATTTTGAGGGTTCTAATATCGACCTGTTTTCAGAGAATGCTGAAAATATCGAAGAAACAGAAAAACAAATGTTTTCCTAGGGAAATAATTTGGTTGTCCGTTTCTGTTGCTTCGGTATTTTCAGTGCTGTGGTGGAAAGTTAGGGGTCGGGTTTCAGGTAAGTGTGTGATTGTGTGGACGTGAGGGTTAGGGCGGGTTAGGTGAGTTAGGGTTAGGGCACGGGTCAGGTAAGTGGTGATTGTGTGGATGTGAGGGTTAGGGTGGGGTAGGTGAGTTAGGGTTAGGGTGCGGGTGAGGTGACTGTGTGATTGTGATGGACCTTAGGGTTAGGGTTTAGGTTAAGGTAAGTGGATAGTTAGTGGTGTATATATAGTTTACTGTAGGGTTAGGTGTAAGAGATTAGGCGTATGTGTGTGGATTGCTGTTTGTTTGGTGTGCTTGTGTTGTGTGTATGTGTTTTGGAAATTTTGAACGTTCAATGTTCTAATACAGACCCGATTAAAGCTATTAGTTCAAAGCCATCTTGTTCATTGGGAATGGAAAGCTGGGGAGAATCTAGTGCAATTCCAGAAGCCATAAACCACCAAAAGTGAAAACAAACACAAAAACTGAATAAAAAATGAAGTAATGAACTAGTCTCCCAGACACACTCTCCAACAGTGTTCCCAGAATGATCAAAGGAAGCAGTGGAACAATAAATCCTTTTAATAAGCGATAAAAGCACTGATAAAATAACTGGTAAGCACTTTCATTTAATAAAGTATTAAACTTCATCAGACACCATGTTCTTTACATCACTTCCTTATAAACTCAAATACTTCAAATTCCTTGGATGAAAAAAATGCAAATCAATCTATAAACCCACCACCATAGCCTGCCTAAAAGTTACCACTTACACAATAAAACCCATAGAATTGTATATGTGTATATGTGCATGCTTTATAATGGAAAAAGCTTAATAAAATAAAATACTGAATAAGCATAACTGATTATTAAACACTATTGGAGTGTGTCTGGGAGACTACTTCACTACTTTGTTTTTTATTCAGTTTTTGTGTTTATTTTCACTTTTGGGAATTTGTAGGCTTGTTGGGCAACAAATCTAGCTACCTTGTTGCAGGCAAATTCGGGCAGCAAATCTAGCTACCTTATTATAGGCAGGTTCGAATTTGGTCAGGAGTGCTGAATTAAGATTTGTGAGAATTTGAGAATTGTACATTAGACTGGGTAGAAGGTAGGTAAGAGAGAGTAATCTTGGCTTCAGTGGTAAGGAATTTCTTGTTACGGTAAAGGAGCCCTAGTTCTGAATGAAATATTTTGATACAGTTATTAACATGCAAGTCAAATTTAAGCTGATCATCGATGGTTATGCCTAAGAGCTTAGTGCTGGATTCCACCTGAATGGTAGCATTATTAAGGGACTGTATGGAGAAGGAGGGTTTAATATTGTTGAACGTTTTAGGTAGGAAGAATAACAGCTTTGTTTTGTTAGGATTAAGGATGACATTATCATTGCAGTACTATTACTGCTTCACTAGTGAGGGTATTCAGAGGCATTATTATTGTGGTATTCAGAGACAGTATTTGGGTTATTCAGTGCCATTATCATTGGGGAATTCAGAGTCATTATCACTGGGGGATTGAGAGGCATTATCACTGGGGTTTTCAGAGACATTATTGGAGTTTTCTGAGATAGTATTGGGGTATTCAATGACATTATCATTGGGGGAGTCAGAGGCAGTATCACTGGGGGAGATTCAGAGGCATTATCATTGTGGTAGTCAGAGAAAATATGTGGTTTTCAGGGTCTGTATTGGGGTATTCATTGACATTATGAGTGGGGGATTCTGAGGCATTATCATTGTGGTACTAAGAGACATTATTATTGGGTTTTTCAGAGACATCATATTTATAGTATTATTATTACTTCATGAGTGAGGGTATTCAGAGACATTATCATTGGAGTATTCAGAGACAGTATTGGGGTATTCCATGACATTACCATTGGGGTATTCAGAATTCTTTTCAGTGGAGTATACACAAATATTATCGGGTTTATATTAGAACATCGACGTTTCAGAACTTCGAATGTTCTAATATTGACCCCTATTCAGCAAACGCTGACAACACTGAACATTCAGAACAGTGAATTTTTTCCTAGGGAAAAAATTCACTGTTCCGAAACACATACACACAACACAAGCACACCAAACAAACAGCAATCCACACACATACACCTAAAAATCTTACATCTAACCCTACACTAAACTGTACATACACCACTAACTATCCACTTATCTTAACCCAAACCCTAACCCTAAGATCCGTCACTGTCACACACTCACTTCACCAGCGCCCTAATCCTAACTCACCTTCCCCGCTCTAACCCTCACATCCACACAATTGCACACTTACCTGACCTGCGCCCTAACCCTCACATCCATACAATCGCACACTTACCTGAACCTGACCTGTAATGTTCCACCACAGACCACAGCGCTGAAAATAGCAAAGCGACAGAAACGGACAACCGAATTCTTTCCCTCGGAAAAAAATTCGGTTTTCTGCAGCTTCGCTATTTTCAGCGTTTGCTGACTAGGGGTCAATATCAGAACATTCAAAGTTCTGAAACTTCGATGTTCTAATATAGACCCATATTATCATTAGGGTATTCAGAGACATTGTCAGTGCGGTTTTCAGAAAAATTATCTTTGTAGTAATATTATTAATTCACTGGTGAGGGTATTCAGAGACATTGTCATTGGGATATTCAGAGTTGTTAGTGGGATATTCAGAAATATTATCATTGGGGTATTCAGAGTCATTATCACTGGGATATTCAGAGTCATTATCACTGCCGTATTCAGAGACATTATCACTGGAGTATATAAACATTGGCATTAGGGTAGTCAGAGACATTATTATTTGAGTTTTCAGAGACATTATCATTGTAGTACTATTATTACTTCACTAATGATGGTATTCAGAGACATTATCGAGGTATTCAGAGATAGTATATGGGCATTCAGTGGCAAAATCATTGGGATATTCACAGATACTATCATTGGGGTATTCAGAGTCATTATCATTGCCGTATTCGGAGACATTATCTTGAAGTATTCAGACATTGTCATTTGCATTGTCGGAGACATTATTATTGGGGCTTTCAGAGACAGTACTGGTGTATTCAATGACATTAGGATGGGGAATTCAGAGGAATTATCACTTTGTCTATCAGAGATGTTATTATTGGGGTATTTAGAGACACTGTCATTGTAGTACTATTATTACTTTACTAGTGAGGGTATTCACAGACATTATCATTAGTGTATTCAGAGTCATTATCAGAGGGCTAATCAGAGACATTATCCCTGGAGTATTCAGAGTATTTATCAGTGGGGTATTCAAAAACATTATTACTGTGGAATTCAGAGACCTTTTCTGTGGGGTATTCAATGTCATTATCAATGGGGTATTAAGAAACATTATCATTGTAGTAATATTCATTCACTTGTGAGGGTTTTCAGAGACATTATCATTGGGGTATTCAGAGTCATTGTCATTAGGATATTCAGAATCATTATGACTGCAGCATTCAGAGACATTATCACTTGAGAATTAAGACATTGTCACTGGGGTAGTCAGAGACATTATTATTGGGGTTTTCAGGGACATTATCATTGTGGTTCTATTACTACGTCAGTAGTGAGGGTATTCAGAGACATTACCATTGGGGTACTCAGACAATGTTGAGGCATTTATTGACATTATCATTGGGGTATTTAGTGACATTATCATTGGGGAATTCAGAGGCATTATCATTGTGGTGTTCAGAGACATTGTTTTGGGGTTTTCAGAGCTACCATCATTATAGTAGTATTATTACTTCACTACTGAAGGTATTCAGAGACATTATCATTGGGGTATTTGGAGACAGTATTGGAGTATTCAGTGACATTACATTTGGGGTATTCAGAGACATTATCATTTGGGTATTTGGAGTCATTATCACAGGGCTATGCAGAGACATTACCATTGATGTATTCAGAGTCCTTATCAGTGGGGTATTTAAAATATTATCACTGGGGTATTCAGAGACATTATCATTGTGGTATTCAGAAACCTTATAATTGAAGTACTATTATTAAATCACTGGTGAGGGTAATCTGAGACATTATCATTGGGATATTCAGAGTTGTTATCAGTTGGGTGTTCTGAGATTTTATCATTGCAGTATTCATAGTCATTATCAGTGAGATATTCAGTCATTATCAGTGCAGTGTTCAGAGACATTATCATTAGAGTTTTTAGACATTGTCATTGGAGTAGCCAGAGACATTAGTATTGGCATTTTCAGACACAGTATTCAGGTATTCAGTGACATTATGATTGGGGATTCAGAGGCATTATCATTGTGGTAGTTGTTGTTGTTGTCTTTTGGCTTGGTCGCCACAGTCCACTAATGATTTACAGTAGATGTTCACGAACACCAAGGTGCCAGCTCGACGTTCAACCTTATTTATTTATTATTTATTTTACTTATTTATATTTGTTGACCGGGAATGTCCGACTGGACGTAGGTCCATTTTCAGCGGAGGCCCGGGGAGAAAAGCTCCACAGTTAAAATAAACAGACAGTAGTTACATTGGATTACATAGTGATTAACAATTTACATATCAATTACTTACAACATATTTACAGATGAAGAACATAGTACATCAGTAGACAACTAGAATCTTTATCTGTGAAGTACATAACAGACATTAACACATGTTAAAAATAAGAAGTTCCTGCTGTATAAGTACTAGGCTTATGAGCATCTGAGCTTGCTATAATCAAGGTAGTTAGTGGAGTGGAAAGAAAGGTAGTGGTTGGACGGGGTGGATGATATTAGAGTGGGAGTTGCAAGGGCATAGCCAACATGTTTTTAGGTGTGCTTTTAGTAAAGTTTTGAAGTGGGTGCATGATGGTATGGAGGTAATTGTGGGTGGGAGGGAGTTCCATAATTTGGCTAAGGTGCAAGAGAATAGTGCTTCACCGGCAGAGTTATTGGCTTTAGTGATCTGCAAGTGATTTTTGTTGCTGGATCTTAGTGGTCTGGTGGTGCGATAGGGTTGGAGTAGATTCTGGAGGGATGGGACATTTAGTGGATGATTTACTAGTTTGTGGGTGAGTGAGAGTTGATACCATTGAAGGAGGTGAGGGAGTTCAAGCCAGCCCAGTTCAGCAAGTGAGAGACAGTGGTGACCATGGTAGGATGCCCCTGTGACGAATTTGGCAATTTTGTTGTAGCAGGTCTCTAGCTTGTTTAGATTGCATTGCCTTAGGTTGGTATATATTAGAGAGGCATAATGTAGGGTTGAGATAAGGTGGGAATTTGCTATTGAAATCTTTGCTGCTTTGGTGAGAAGATGCTTATTGCTGTATAACGGTCCTAGTTTTTTGTGGACTTTTTTTATGGTCATGGATATGTGAATGTCAAATTTTAGTTTATTGTCTATTTCCTAGCAATTTGGTATGTTCAGTTGGGTATATAGTGGTGTTGTCCTTTGCTGTGATGTTAAAGTGAGAGTTGTTTTGAGTATGTTTGGTGGGTTGGAAGATGAGTAGTTTAGTTTTGTTTGGGTTGAGTATTAATTGGGCATCGGATAACCAAGTTTCAACAGAGGAAAAGGCTTCCTGTGTGACTTTTTGCAGTTTGGGTAGGGACTGGGCTGAGCAGATGATGGTCGAGTCATCTGCGTATTTTATGAGTGCGCCATGTGTGGTGGCAGAGCTAGATTATTTGTGAAAACAGAGAATAGTAGGGGTCCAAGGATGGATCCTTGGAGAACCCCTATGGAGACAGGTAGTTGGGGAGATATGTCATTCTGCCATACAACGGATTGTTGGCGATCAGACAGGTAACTTTGAAACCAGTTGATGACTGATTGTGGGAAGGATAGGTTTTTGAGGACAGAGATAAGTTGTTTGTGTGGGACCATGTCAAATGCTTTAGATAGTTCTAGGGAAGTAGCAGAGGAGAGATAGCCATTGTTTTTATGCTGAAGGATAGTGTTAGTAAAGGAGAATAAGGCAGTGGTGGTGCTATGGTTTGGCTGGAAACCATGCTGATTATTGGAAATGAGGTTGTTAGTAAGGAGGTAGTCTGAGACCTGAGAGTGTATGCATCTCTCTAGTATTTTGGAGAGTGGAGAGAGAATAGCTATGGGGCGGTAATTGGTTAGTTCTGTGGAGGGGAATTATATGTGATACTTTCCACAGTGTGAGAACATAACTTTCTGACAGAGATTGGTTAATCAAGATGGACACTGGGTAGGCCAGAGCATCAGCTGTGATTTGTACCTTCAACAAAGGAACTCCCATTTATGCATATCTTTCGAACACCCACCCATTGTGGTAGTCAGAGACATTATTACTGGGGGTTTTAGAGACGCTATCATTGTTGCAGTATTATTATTTCACTAGTGTGGCTATTCAGAGACATTATCATTGGAGTATTCAGAGTCATTATCAGAGGGCTAATCAGAGACATTGTAATTGGGTATTCAGAATCTTTGTCAGTGGGGTATTTAAAAACATTATCACTGGGAATTAAGCAACATTATCATAGGTGTATTTGATGTCATTATCTTTGGGGTGTTCAGAGACATTATCTTTGTAGTACTATTATTAATTCATTGGTGGGAGTGCTTAGAGACATTGTCATTGGGGTATTCTGAGTCATTATCACTGGAATATTCAGAGTCATAATCATTGCAGTATTCAGAGACATTATCATTGTAGAATTCAGACATTGTCATTAGGGTAGTTAACATTATTATTGGGATTATCAGAGACATTATCATTATGGCACTATTATTACGCCAATAGTGATGGTATGTAGATACATTATCATTGTGGTACTCGGAGTCAGTATTGGAGAATTGAGTGACATTATCATTGGGGTATTTAGGGGCATTATCACTGGGGAATTCAGAAGCATTATCATTGTGGTAGTCAGATACATTATTATAGGGGTTTTCAGAGACATCATCATTGTATTACTATTATTACTTCACTAGTGATAGTATTCAGAGACAGTATCATTGGGGTATTCAGGGTCATAATCATTGCAGTATTCAGAGATATTACCATTAGAATATTCAGACATTGTCATTGGTGTAGTCAGCGACATTATTATTGGGGTTTTCAGAGACAGTACTGGTGTATTCAGTCACATTATGACTGGGGGATTCAAAGCCATTATCATTGTAGTAGTCAGACACATTATTGGGGTATATATAGAAATTATCATTGTAATAACACCACTGCTTCACTAGTGAGGGTATTCAGAAACATTATCATTGTGGTATTCAGAGACAGTACTTGGCCTATTCAGTGACATTATTGTTGGAGAATTCAGAGTCATTATCATTGGGGATTCAGAGACATTATCACTGGGGTAGTCAGAGTCATTATAATTGGTGTTTTCTGAGATAGTATTGGGGTATTTATTGATGTTATCATTTGGGATTTAGAGGCATTATCATTGGGTGAGATTCAGAAGCATTACCATTCTGGTAGTTAGAGAAAATATTATTGGGGTTTTCTGGGTTTGTATTGGGGTACTCTGTGACATTATGATAGGGGGATTCTGAGGCATTATCATTATGGTACTAAAAGACATTATTATTGGGGTTTTCAGAGACATCATCTTTATAGTACTATTATTACTTCACTAGTGAGGATATTCAGATACATTATCCTTGGAGTATTCAGAGACAGTATTGGGGCATTCCATGACATTACCATTGGGGTATTCACAATCCTTATTAGCAGAGTATACCGAAATATTTTCACTATGGTGTTCAGAGACATTATCAGTGTGGTTTTCAGAAACATCATTGTAGTACTATTATTAATTCACTGGTGAGGGTATTCAGAGACATTCTCATTGTGATATTCAGAGTTATCAGTGGGGTGTTCAGAGATATTATCACTGTGGTATTCAGAGTGATTATCACTGGGAGTTTCTGAGCCATTATCACTGTTGTATTTTGAGACATTATCAATGGAGTATATAGGCAATGTCAGATACATTATTATTTGAGTTTTCAGAGACATCATTGCAGTACTCTTATTATTTCACTAATGTTGGTATTTAGAGACATTATCATTGAGGTATTCAGAGATAGTGTATAGGCATTCAATGGCAACATCATTGGGGTATTCATAGAAACTATCATTGGGGTATTCAGAGTCATTCTCATTGCCATATTTGGAGACATTATCTTGGAGTTTTCAGACATTGTCATTGGTGTTGTCAGAGACATTATTATTGGGGTTTTCAGTGACAGTACTTGTGTACTCAGTGACATTATGACTGGTGATTCAGAGGCTTTATCACAGTGGTAGTCAGAGATGTTATTATTGGGGGGTTTAGAGACACTACCATTGTAGTACTATTATTACTTTACTAGTGCGTGTATTCACAGACATTATTATTAGTGTATTCAGTCTCATTATCAGAGGGCTATTCAGAGACATTATCATTGGAGTATTCAGAGTCCTTATCTGTGGGATATTCAAAGACATTATTACTGGGGAATTGAGAGACCTTTTCAGTGGGTATTCAATCTCATTATCAGTAGGGTATTCAGAAACATTATCATTGTAGTAATATTATTAATTCACTTGTGAGGGTGTTCAGAGACATTATCATTGGGGCATTCCGAGTCATTATCATTAGGATATTCAGAGTCATTATGACTGCAGCATTCAGAGACATTATCACTTGAGAATTAAGACATTGTCACTGGGGTAGTCAGAGACATTATTATTGGGGTTTTCAGGGACATTATCATTGTGGTTCTATTACTACGTCAGTAGTGAGGGTATTCAGAGACATTACCATTGGGGTACTCAGACAATGTTGAGGCATTTATTGACATTATCATTGGGGTATTTAGTGACATTATCATTGGGGAATTCAGAGGCATTATCATTGTGGTATTCAGAGACATTGTTTTGGGGTTTTCAGAGCTACCATCATTATAGTAGTATTATTACTTCACTACTGAAGGTATTCAGAGACATTATCATTGGGGTATTTGGAGACAGTATTGGAGTATTCAGTGACATTACATTTGGGGTATTCAGAGACATTATCATTTGGGTATTTGGAGTCATTATCAGAGGGCTATTCAGAGACATTACCATTGATGTATTCAGAGTCCTTATCAGTGGGGTATTTAAAAATATTATCACTGGGGTATTCAGAGACATTATCATTGTGGTATTCAGAAACCTTATAATTGAAGTACTATTATTAAATCACTGGTGAGGGTAATCTGAGACATTATCATTGGGATATTTAGAGTTGTTATCAGTTGGGTGTTCTGAGATTTTATCATTGCAGTATTCATAGTCATTATCAGTGAGATATTCAGTCATTATCAGTGCAGTGTTCAGAGACATTATCATTAGAGTTTTTAGACATTGTCATTGGAGTAGCCAGAGACATTAGTATTGGCATTTTCAGACACAGTATTCAGGTATTCAGTGACATTATGATTGGGGATTCAGAGGCATTATCATTGTGGTAGTTATTGTTGTTGTCTTTTGGCTTGGTCGCCACAGTCCACTAATGATTTACAGTAGATGTTCACGAACACCGAGGTGCCAGCTCGACGTTCAACCTTATTTATTTATTATTTATTTTACTTATTTATATTTGTTGACCGTGAATGTCCGACTGGACGTAGGTCCATTTTCAGCGGAGGTCGGGGAGAAAAGCTCCACAGTTAAAATAAACAGACAGTAGTTACATTGGATTACATAGTGATTAACAATTTACATATCAATTACTTACAACATATTTACAGATGAAGAACATAGTACATCAGTAGACAACTAGAATCTTTATCTGTGAAGTACATAACAGACATTAACAAATGTTAAAAATAAGAAGTTCCTGCTGTATAAGTACTAGGCTTATGAGCATCTGAGCTTGCTATAATCAAGGTAGTTAGTGGAGTGGAAAGAAAGGTAGTGGTTGGATGGGGTGGATGATATTAGAGTGGGAGTTGCAAGGGCATAGCCAACATGTTTTTAGGTGCGCTTTTAGTAAAGTTTTGAAGTGGGTGCATGATGGTATGGAGGTAATTGTGGGTGGGAGGGAGTTCCATAATTTGGCTAAGGTGCAAGAGAATTTTGCTTCACCGGCAGAGTTATTGGCTTTAGTGATCTGCAAGTGATTTTTGTTGCTGGATCTTAGTGGTCTGGTGGTGCGATAGGGTTGGAGTAGATTCTGGAGGGATGGGACATTTAGTGGATGATTTACTAGTTTGTGGGTGAGTGAGAGTTGATACCATTGAAGGAGGTGAGGGAGTTCAAGCCAGCCCAGTTCAGCAAGTGAGAGACAGTGGTGACCATGGTAGGATGCCCCTGTGACGAATTTGGCAATTTTGTTGTAGCAGGTCTCTAGCTTGTTTAGATTGCATTGCCTTAGGTTGGTATATATTAGAGAGGCATAATGTAGGGTTGAGATAAGGTGGGAATTTGCTATTGAAATCTTTGCTGCTTTGGTGAGAAGATGCTTATTGCTGTATAACGGTCCTAGTTTTTTGTGGACTTTTTTTATGGTCATGGATATGTGAATGTCAAATTTTAGTTTATTGTCTATTTCCTAGCAATTTGGTATGTTCAGTTGGGTATATAGTGGTGTTGTCCTTTGCTGTGATGTTAAAGTGAGAGTTGTTTTGAGTATGTTTGGTGGGTTGGAAGATGAGTAGTTTAGTTTTGTTTGGGTTGAGTATTAATTGGGCATCGGATAACCAAGTTTCAACAGAGGAAAAGGCTTCCTGTGTGACTTTTTGCAGTTTGGGTAGGGACTGGGCTGAGCAGATGATGGTCGAGTCATCTGCGTATTTTATGAGTGCGCCATGTGTGGTGGCAGAGCTAGATTATTTGTGAAAACAGAGAATAGTAGGGGTCCAAGGATGGATCCTTGGAGAACCCCTATGGAGACAGGTAGTTGGGGAGATATGTCATTCTGCCATACAACGGATTGTTGGCGGTCAGATAGGTAACTTTGAAACCAGTTGATGACTGATTGTGGGAAGGATAGGTTTTTGAGGCCAGAGATAAGTTGTTTGTGTGGGACCATGTCAAATGCTTTAGATAGTTCTAGGAAAGTAGCAGAGGAGAGATAGCCATTGTTTTTATGCTGAAGGATAGTGTTAGTAAAGGAGAATAAGGCAGTGGTGGTGCTATGGTTTGGCTGGAAACCATGCTGATTATTGGAAATGAGGTTGTTAGTAAGGAGGTAGTCTGAGACCGGAGAGTGTATGCATCTCTCTAGTATTTTGGAGAGTGGAGAGAGAATAGCTATGGGGCGGTAATTGGTTAGTTCTGTGGAGGGGAATTATATGTGATACTTTCCACAGTGTGAGAACATAACTTTCTGACAGAGATTGGTTAATCAAGATGGACACTGGGTAGGCCAGAGCATCAGCTGCGATTTGTACCTTCAACAAAGGAACTCCCATTTATGCATATCTTTTGAACAACAAACCCATTGTGGTAGTCAGAGACATTATTACTTGGGGTTTTAGAGACTCTATCATTGTTGCAGTATTATTATTTCACTAGTGTGGCTATTCAGAGACATTATCATTGGAGTATTCAGAGTCATTATCAGAGGGCTAATCAGAGACATTGTAATTGGATATTCAGAATCTTTGTCAGTGGGGTATTTAAAAACATTATCACTGGGAATTAAGCAACATTATCATAGGTGTATTTGATGTCATTATCTTTGGGGTATTCAGAGACATTACCTTTGTAGTACTATTATTAATTCATTGGTGGGAGTGCTTAGAGACATTGTCATTGGGGTATTCTGAGTCATTATCACTGGAATATTCAGAGTCATAATCATTGCAGTATTCAGAGACATTATCATTGTAGAATTCAGACATTGTCATTAGGGTAGTTAACATTATTATTGGGATTATCAGAGACATTATCATTATGGCACTATTATTACGCCAATAGTGATGGTATGTAGATACATTATCATTGTGGTACTCTGAGACAGTATTGGAGAATTGAGTGACATTATCATTGGGGTATTTAGGGGCATTATCATTGGGGAATTCAGAAGCATTATCATTGTGGTAGTCAGATACATTATTATAGGGGTTTTCAGAGACATCATCATTGTATTACTATTATTACTTCACTAGTGATAGTATTCAGAGACAGTATCATTGGGGTATTCAGGGTCATAATCATTGCAGTATTCAGAGATATTACCATTAGAATATTCAGACATTGTCATTGGTGTAGTCAGCGACATTATTATTGGGGTTTTCAGAGACAGTACTGGTGTATTCAGTCACATTATGACTGGGGGATTCAAAGCCATTATCATTGTAGTAGTCAGACACATTATTGGGGTATATATAGAAATTATCATTGTAATAACACCACTGCTTCACTAGTGAGGGTATTCAGAAACATTATCATTGTGGTATTCAGAGACAGTACTTGGCCTATTCAGTGACATTATTGTTGGAGAATTCAGAGTCATTATCATTGGGGATTCAGAGACATTATCACTGGGGTAGTCAGAGTCATTATAATTGGTGTTTTCTGAGATAGTATTGGGGTATTTATTGATGTTATCATTTGGGATTTAGAGGCATTATCATTGGGTGAGATTCAGAAGCATTACCATTCTGGTAGTTAGAGAAAATATTATTGGGGTTTTCAGGGTTTGTATTGGGGTACTCTGTGACATTATGATAGGGGGATTCTGAGGCATTATCATTATGGTACTAAAAGACATTATTATTGGGGTTTTCAGAGACATCATCTTTATAGTACTATTATTACTTCACTAGTGAGGATATTCAGAGACATTATCCTTGGAGTATTCAGAGACAGTATTGGGGTATTCCATGACATTACCATTGGGGTATTCACAATCCTTATTAGCAGAGTATACCGAAATATTTTCACTATGGTGTTCAGAGACATTATCAGTGTGGTTTTCAGAAACATCATTGTAGTACTATTATTAATTCACTGGTGAGGGTATTCAGAGACATTCTCATTGTGATATTCAGAGTTATCAGTGGGGTGTTCAGAGATATTATCACTGTGGTATTCAGAGTGATTATCACTGGGAGTTTCTGAGCCATTATCACTGTCGTATTTTGAGACATTATCAATGGAGTATATAGGCATTGTCAGATACATTATTATTTGAGTTTTCAGAGACATCATTGCAGTACTCTTATTATTTCACTAATGTTGGTATTTAGAGACATTATCATTGAGGTATTCAGAGATAGTGTATAGGCATTCAATGGCAACATCATTGGGGTATTCATAGAAACTATCATTGGGGTATTCAGAGTCATTCTCATTGCCATATTTGGAGACATTATCTTGGAGTTTTCAGACATTGTCATTGGTGTTGTCAGAGACATTATTATTGGGGTTTTCAGTGACAGTACTTGTGTACTCAGTGACATTATGACTGGTGATTCAGAGGCTTTATCACAGTGGTAGTCAGAGATGTTATTATTGGGGTTTAGAGACACTACCATTGTAGTACTATTATTACTTTACTAGTGCGTGTATTCACAGACATTATTATTAGTGTATTCAGTCTCATTATCAGAGGGCTATTCAGAGACATTATCATTGGAGTATTCAGAGTCCTTATCTGTGGGATATTCAAAGACATTATTACTGGGGAATTGAGAGACCTTTTCAGTGGGTATTCAATCTCATTATCAGTAGGGTATTCAGAAACATTATCATTGTAGTAATATTATTAATTCACTTGTGAGGGTGTTCAGAGACATTATCATTGGGGCATTCCGAGTCATTATCATTAGGATATTCAGAGTCATTATGACTGCAGTATTCAGAGACATTATCATTGGAGAATTCTGACATTGTCACTGGGGTAGTCAAAGACATTATTATTGGAGTTTTCAAGGACATTATCATTGTGGTACTATTATTACATCACTAGTGAGAGTATTTGGAGACATTAGCAATGCGGTACTCAGACAGTATTGGGGCATTCAGTGACATTATCATTGATGTATTTAGTGACATTATCATTTGGGAATTCAGAGGGATTATCATTGTGGTAGTTAGAAACATTGGTATTAGGGTTTTCAGAGACATTATCATTGTAGTACTATTATTACTTCACTACTGAGGATATTCAGAGACATTATCATTGGGGTATTCAGAGACATTATTGGAGTATTCAGTGACATTTCAGACTCATTATCAGAGGGCTAATCAAAGACATTACGGTACATTGGTGTATTCAGAGTCCGTATCAGTGGAGTATTTAAAAATATTATCACTGGTTTATTTAGAGACATTATCAGTGCGGTATTCAGAAACACTATCATTGTGGTACTATTATTACATCACTAGTGAGGGTATTCAGAGACATTATCATTATATCTTCATTATATCTTTAACTATTATATGGGCATGTGTCTAATGGAAGCTCTTGCAGCCTTATATAGCAAAAAACTTCTTTTACACAAGTAAATATTCTAAACATCTAAAAGTGTTCCAATACTGTTTCAATATATATTATTTTATACATTACATTAAAAATATATTATGTTTCATACTAAAAATACATGTATTTTAAAATTAATAATAATGTGAAAAATATGTATGTCATATGAATTTTATATTTACAAATAACTAATGATAAAACTATAAAAATAAATAATTAATTAATTCCATTAGTATAAATAAATATAAATGCATATGTGAAAATACATATAAGAACTGCATGAAATGTACATTCTATGAATTCTATATATAAAAAACTATACTCACAAAATCCCTATCTATAAATATAATATAAAAATGTATTATAAAACTACATTCCAAAACATATATACTCATCCTCTTATTTACATTTGTGTATACAAAGAAAAGAATATATATACATATAAAAATGCATATATTGAAATTGGGCTCCTCAGATGTATATGTATATATATGCAAAAAACATTTCTTAACAATACATATAAAAACATTTAAGAAAACATTATACATTATATAGTGCAACATAATATGAAAATAATGAAAAATAATGAAAATTGTAAAAAGACATATATGTATATGCACATATCTGCACAACATAAATAATCAAGTTGTATTCCATAAATAACACCTAAGAATGATTCAATGTTTATATGGTTTTGCTATTAAAAAGGGCTTTAGTGAACTTTTCTCATTTAAGCCATGTCCTCTACTGGCTTGTAATCTAATTATCCATTTATTTTCTCTTTCTTCTGTGTAATTTCTAATGTTACCCAACCTTTCTGTTTTCAAAATCACTTCCAATGCCATAAACTTAAAACTATGTCTAGACCCTACTGTAATAACGTGTTTAGCCAGATTAAAGATATAATTGATTTGCAATTAATTCAATTGATTGCTTAATAGTTTTATTGTGGAGATTGGCTGATGAGTACAAAGAATAGTATTTAAAGGTAGTGAGGATATGTGTGGTATAAAGTCTGAAGAAACGTTCATCGCAACGTGAAAGCGCTTACTGTTTTAATTTGTTTTTCTACAATAAAGAGTTGCCGCTAAGCCGTGGAGTACTTCTCTTGTATTTTCAATACATTGTGGACATTTTTTCTTGAGAAGCACCTAATCCCAGGACTGGTTTGTTTTACTAGAATTAATCAGAGACATTATAATTGGGGGATTCAGAGTCTTTGTCAGTGGGATATTTAAAAACATTATCACTGGGGAATTCAGAGACATTGTCAGAGGGGTATTCAGTGTTATTATCAGTGGGATATTCAGAGACATTATCATTGTAGTACTATTATTAATCCACTGGTGATGGTGTTTAGAGACATTATCTTTGGGGTACTCAGAGTCATTATCACTGAGATATTCAGAATCATTGTGATTGCAGTATTCAGAGACATCATCATTGGAGAATTCAAAGTCACAGGGTAGTCAACAGCATTATTATTGGGGTTTTCAGAGACATTAAAATTGTGGTACTAATATCATGTCACTAGTGAAGGTATTCAGAGATATTATTATTGGAGTACTCAGAGACAGTATTAGGTTATACAGTAACATTATCATTGGGGTACTTAGGTACATTATCATTGGGGGATTCAAATACATCATCTTTGTGGTAGTCAGAGAGATTATTATTGGAGTTTTTCAAAGACATTATCATTGTAGTATTATTATTTCTTCACTAGTGATGGAATTCTGAGACATTATTGTTGGGGTATTCAGAGACAGTATTTGGGTTCTCACTGACATTATCATTGGGGAATTCAGAGGCATTATCATTGGGAGATTCAGAGGCATTATCATTGTTGTACTGTTATTGCTTCACTAGTGAGGTTATTCAGAGACATTCTCATTAGAGTATTCAGAGACAGTATTGGGGTATTCATTACAATTGTGGTATTCAGAGTCATTATCATTGCGATATTCAGAGACCTTATTATTGGAGTATTTAGGCATTGTCATTAGAGTAGTCAGAGACATTATTATTGGGGCTTTCAGATACATTACCATTGTGGTAATATTATTATATCACTAGTGCGGGTATTCAGAGACATCATTGGGGTACTCAGAGACAGTATTGGAGTATTCAGTGACATTATCATTGGGGTATTTAGTTACATTATCATAGGGCGATTCAGATGCATCATTTTTGTGGTAGTCAGAGAGATTATTATTGGGGTTTTCAGAGACATTATCATTGTAGTACTATTATTACTTGACTAGTAAAGGTATTCAGAGGACATTATCATTGTAGTACTGTTATTACTTCACTAGTGAGGGTATTCAGAGATAATATTGTTTTATTGTTGGGGTAGTCAGAGACAGTATTGGGGTATTCAGTGACATTATCATTGGGGAATTCAGAGGCATTATCACTGGGATAAGTCAGAGACATCATTATTGTGGTTTTCAGAGTCATTATCATTGTAGTAGAATTATTGCTTCACTAGTGAGGATATTCAGAGACATTGTCATTGGAGTATTCAGACACAGTATTAGGGTATTTATATGTTCATAGGTGTGTACTAGGCTAATGGACCTGGAGCCTTTACAAGCCTAGCCCATAGGATTTCCATGACATCGTGCCTCCCGACCCTAGTTTTCAGTGCCTCTGTCCAGTAGAGCCACTCAAGTGATTTGCGGGGTGAATTTTTTATTTCCCATCCATTCCTCAAGATTCCTCTTGAAGAGGGCCAGTGAGATGCTCTGTTTGACATGTATGGGAAGTCTATTCCATAGCATGGGCAGTCTCTGGGTTATGAACCTGTCCCTCCAGCTTGTTTTGTTTATTATGGTAATGAGGTTGAGGTCTCTGGAGTGTGTGGTGCGGAGGGATTGGGATATCTTTAGATGTAGCATTTCCAACAGAGCTGGGTCAGACATGGCTTTGTAAGTCAAGCAGATATCACCTCTAAGTAGGCGATATGAGACAGAGAATAGTTGGAGTTTTTTGAGTCTGTTTGTATAGTGCAAGTGTTTAAGGCCTAGGATCCTCTTTGTGAGGTACTTTTGGGGCCACTGCAATTATTGCTGGTGTCTAGTGAGGTACTGCCAAATGGGGCATTGTACTCTATGACTGGCCTAATGAGGGAAGAGTACAGGGAGACACTGACCTCTTTCTTCCTTAATGCAAAACCCTTAGTAATGAGATCATTGGAAGATTCAGAGGCATTATCTTTGTAGCAGTCAGAGACATTATTATAGGGGTTTTTGGAGACATTGTATTACTACTATTACTTCACTAGTGAGGGTATTTAGAAACATTATAATTTGGGGTATTCAGAGACAGTATTTGGGTATTTAGTGCCATTATCATTTGGGGTATTTAGAAACATTACCATTGGAGTATTCAGAGACATTATCAGTTGGGTAATCAGAGACACTATCATTGTAGTACTACAACTGCTTTGATGGTAAGGTCTAACAGCTGTACAATGAAAAGAAACAATCTTCAGAAATGTAAGAGCCACATGGAGCAACAGCTCATTACAGGCTCATTTGCAGTTTTTAATTGGACAGATTGTATGATTAGAACAACTGCATTAGGGTTCTCCTTACCATCACATGTAATGCTGTTTACCCCTTACCTGCAAACACACACAAAATCTAGCACAAATGCAAATTCAGTTAGACACTTAGTTACAAACACACATACACATACAAATTTACTCAGTCTTTCACACACATACACACACACACACACACACACACACACACACACACACACACACACACACACACACATACTCACAGCTCAAGTCATGGCCCTAGATGCACACGCATACAACCATACACTGCATAGAAGTGTTTACTTGCTGCAATGTTAACAGTTCTGATCCTGCTTTTGACATCTATCGATGTACGCCATAAAAGTGATGTATATTCCCATTGTGTCATTCCAAAATAACATGTTAGTTAGATGTAAACCTCTTACCTCCAGAATCAGAGACAAATCCAGAAATATTCAAAGACAGCTAGGGATACTTTTAAAAATTACTGCTTTTAGCTTATGAAGTTGACAAAGTAAGATCATTTCAAATAACATGCATTGTTTAAGTAAAACACATCTATAACTGTAATCATTACCATTATTTATGAAGTGCAATTCTCCATTTTATCTCTTAAAATCATCAGCTTTAGGTGGGATGAGGAGGAACAAAACAGAAATTTGAGCCAAAATCAGGAACTGCCCAGGAAACTGAGGACAACTGGAGGCAGAGCTTGTCTTTCACCTGCAGTATAAGGTTCCATGGAAAACAAATTGTAAAAGGCCTCAAATTTAAGGCCATTTTTTTAGTTGCTGATGCTTAGACACTCTCTCTTGGTTATGAATTAGATTTCACTTATAATATACGAATCAAGAGTTACGCTGCTGAAGTCACAATGAAATTTATTAATGAAATAAGCTTTAGCCATGCACGCTGTCTGTTCTTTGAAATGAAATGTTTCCACCCACAAATCTTGCTCTCTGTCATCAAACCCAGTTCTAATCTACACATGTGACATATATGACTGTTTTGCTGTTAAATTAGCAATTTAAAGATCTTGCTCTCTGTCATCAAACTCAATTCTAATCTATACATGTGACATATATGACTGTTTTGCTGTTAAATTAGCAATTTAAAGATCTTGCTCTCTGTCATCAAACTCAATTCTAATCTACACATGTGACATATATGACCGTTTTGCTGTTAAATTAGCAATTTAAAGATCTTCCATTCATTAAATGCAAACAAACACAGGTTTAAAACATGATTAAGCAAGCTATGGTAGCATGCAACATTTTATCCTTCAGTGTATTTTATATTTCAAACCCTATCAAAATATTTGCTTTTATCTGTTGTTACACCCACTAGTGACATTAAATTTCACATTTCTTATACAAGAACTATCACAGTGCCTGTGATTGTGGTTTCTTTAAACTTGATTACATGCTTTGATTTAGGCATAGACTATTATTCACTGTATGTATTCTGATCCATTATGGTCCCTCTTCAGGCACAACTTAATCTTATAGCAAATGATACTATACAAAGGTGATGAAAAGGGACAATTTATTGCTTGTATAGTTTAGTGCATTTACTTTTGGGTCATCTTCCAAGATGAATATTGCAGATTTCTTTTTGGATATCTGTTTATAAGAGTTGCAAGCTTTAACAATTGCATCCGTGTTATTAAGAAAACAGAACTTTTGAAGATACTTATTTCAGGCACAGGTGAAACATACACTTTTCATCAAATTTTGGCCATTTGGTTTGCTTCCATGCATACTTATTGAAATCATACATATTGTAGTACATTTGTATTGCATTGTCACACATTGATAAGCACATATGTTCATAGGTTCAAAGGTGTTCACTAGGTTAATGACCACAAGGGCCTTTTTAACAGTGGCGGTTGGTGACTTCAAATCAAAGGGGGGCTGCAGGGGATAGCTGAATGAGTGGGGTCAATAGGAAGAGGTGCGGCCAACTAGAAAGGGGAGGAGCTATGTTCAAAACCACAAAAACTAACTTTAATTAAATATGCTGCCCTGGGTGCCAAACCCTCATTATGAGAGTCTAATCAAGACAAATGAAGTGTAAAAGAATAACAATATTTAAATGCATTGGCTGCATGACAGCTTACTTAATATCTAGATGGAAACAAAAATGTTGTGAGGCATGAAAAAAATAAATTACTTTTTAAATACATTACAGGAATGCCAGTCAAAATCAAGTATAAGAAAAACAAGCAGCACTCAACTCAAACTACTTCTCCTTGCACTGCAGTTCTAATTATAAATTTATATTCAGTTTTATTAAAGCACCATATAACATGCTGAAAGTAGCAATCTCTGTGATGCCCCCACTTGTAAAAATGTTTCTTATCCAAAACAGACCTGCTGCCTGACAACTATCTACTTGTTTCATGGGGAAAACACGATCAAAGTCAAAATGAAAAGCAAACAAGAAACAAGCTCAAGATACATTGCTTAAATTATTACTGTACAGGTTATGGACCACACATGAATGGCATTCTGTTTAGTTTACTGGTAAAGCCCTCAGAGATCACTAGAAGTCTCCAACAAGTGTAATGAGCTTCTTAAAATAATGTAATCCTGTCCTTTACTACAAATACTGTCATATGCATTTCAATATCCAATGTTTATACATTATCTAGTTAAGTATTCTCTGCATGGCAACAACAGAAATGCTTCAATGTTGGCAATTCTTTAACAGTATGCTTATTAAAGCTTACTTGCATGTTATGATCTCAGACAAGCTTACTTGATGGTCATTAAAGCATTGCTACTTAAACACAGAGCAACAGGCACTTTGAGTAATAAGCATAAATCAACAGTACAAAAATATGACAGAAACCAGACCTTTCTGCAAAATCAAGAACAGATGAAAAGCCACTGTAGTACTTGTGTCTACCTTGTATGGGGGGATAAGCTGCACATTTACACTGCATAACTGCTCCTTGCTTTGCTTGGACACATCTAGAGTCACTACATGGGGGAGTGGGGTGCAACAAGTATGTCACAATTTGAAATGTCTCTGGCTGACGGTGATTGGCCCTAACACATTTGTCATACCTCTCACCCTCAGGGCAAGAAATCTGGGCAAAGCCATACATAGAAGTGGGACAAAGGCCCAAAAATAAGGACAATTTTTAAATATTGTTCTTATAAACTTAGAAAGATAATAGAATAGTAGGTCTTGCATTAGTATGAATTTTCTGAAGGATATGAAATCTGAAACTCAAATGCCTGTCATTATTTTCTAACTTCAGTCTTTAATGATTTACCACTAATTTGCCAAAAACACAATTTTATGAAAAATGGACCAAAAATGTGATGCAACAATATAAAATAGCCACACAATACAGCTGGGAACCTGTCAAAGAAGGGAAACTTTAATATTAGTACTGCTAACTTGAGCAGCTGACAAAATAAAAGAGTCTACATGCATTTCTGAAATAAAAGTAATCTATAACTCTGATTATTACAGTTATTTCTTAATTATAAACCCTCCATGTTTTCTTCCAAAATTGCTATTTTGCAGAGAGATTATTAGGGGAGGAGCAACATTTTGAGCCAAATTCAGGGACAGTTGAGAGGTTTGGGCCTATGCCTAATTCTATAAAGCAATTTGCATGTACCTCTCAACCTGTTAATGTAATAAATCTGGACAAGGCCAAATATATTGGGGGAACATATAAACAGTACTAAAAATTGCTCTTGTATAAACTGGGACAGTTGATAGAACATGTCTTACTTTAGCATGCATTTTTCTGTAGGTTATGAAGTCTGAAACTAGTGTGTCATTATTTAGTGACTTAATTCCTAAATGATTTGCCAGAAAACCACAAATTTTATGAGGAACAAACCAAAAATAAGAAGCAAAAAAACTATTCATTCTTTGAAAATCTGAACAGTTGGGTGGTATAGTTCAGCTGGGGCTGTCTAAGTTTGCCGCCCTTCCCCCTCACAAAACCATGGTCGAATGGAGCCTCCCCCTGCAGTCATTCCAATGATTCATTACTTTGCTATTTCACTCCATTTACCATAAACACTAATGTGCATACTGATTTACTTCTATGATGATTTGAACTTCATTTGAAAGTTTTATTTTGCATTTTACAGCACAAACACTAAGACATCTGCTAAACAAACTAGGCATTAAAACTTCTCTGCCCTTGAAACTCACATTCACTGAAACATTAAAACCCACATTCAAAGAAAATACATTTTACCTGTGGCAGATAAAAATTAATTCTGGGCTGTTTTCAAATCATAGGCCCCTTGCATATGAAACATACATGTGCTCTTTGATACACCTTCCTATTGCTTTGAACATTTTTCCAGTAAACAATCAATGAAACAAAACTGCCCAATTCAGAACATTTCCATCATAAAAGTCTACTCAAACTTTTACAGTCCACTATTATCAGTAAATATGCACAATTCTACAGTCCACCATTATCAGTAAATATGCACAATCTCTGAAGTAGTAAAAAAGTCATTTAAATAATTCCACGTTAAATAAATCTGTAATGAAGAGGTTGCTGCTAGCAGTCACCTTTATATTTCATGGTTTCATCGAAAAATAAAGTGTCAGATGCCCCTGAGGAATAAATTGCCTAAATTACATTAAAAATAAGCTAGTAATATTGCAATAGGAAATGGATGTCAAACTGATAACAGGCTCATAATTAGTATCTTAACTTTCAGTACAGCAGCATTCACCCCTTATGGGAGTAGAACCAACAACCTTCTGAATCAAAAGCAAGTACACAGCCTGTTGTGCTATTAGCACTAAACTTCTCTTCTCCTGCAGCTCTCAGTTCCTTGTAAAATCTACTCAATACTCAACTGCATCTCAACTTCGCAGCACAAGAAGTCTGGAAAAAAACTAATTTATTGGGGTGGGTCAAAAGGGCAAAACCAGGGACACATTAAACATTGCTTGTATAATCTTGGAAAGCTGCTAGAATAAAATGCTGTGTTACCACTATACATTGTACTGCCAAAGTCCCTGTGCAAAAAAGAGTCAGAACAACATACCACTATGCCAAATCACCTGCTTTGTGAAAGAAAAATGCTGCGTTACCACCGTACATTTTACAGACAAGGTACCTGTGCAAAACAGTCAAGAGCAACATACCACTACGCCAAATCAGCTGTTTTGTGAAAGAGAGGAAGACTGAAACTTAAATGGCTACCATTTAATGAATTCAGTTCTCACCATAGCTGTCAACCTCTTAACACAAAACACCTGGACAAACCCAGTAATGAGGGAATACAGCCCTCAAACATATTCAGTGAATTCAGTTCTTGCCATAGCTGTCAACCTTAGCACAAAAAACCTGGACAAAGCCACTAACAGGTTATTACAGTCCCAAAAATAAAGAAAAATTTCAAATAGTCATCTTATAAAGTTAAAAAAAATGCTATAATAAAAGGTTGTGTTACTATATATTTATTGCTAGAATAAAAAGTTGTTTTACTATGTATTTTCTGAAGACTATGAAGTCTGAAATTCAAATGTCTGTCAGTTTTACTTCTGATGGAACAAAAACAATTTTCAGCAGAGGCCCAGGGAGAAATACTGTAGACACGTCTTTGTAAAATGGCAGGACACCAGAGCAAATCCACACAAACACAGAGATAAGATGCAGACTCCACAAAGGCAGCACCCCAGCCAAGAATCAAACCACAAATCCTATAGTTGCGAGGCAACAATACTGCCACTGCACCATCAAATATGTAAGAAATTAAACATTCAGAAACCTGAAGTCTGCAATTCAAATGCCTGTCAATTTTATTTAACATTTGTTAATCAGGACAGTCTGACTTGGAACAAAAAAACAATTTTCAGCAGAGGCCCAGGAAGAAATAATGCAGACATGTCTTTGTAACATGGGAGGACACAAAAACAAGCCCAAACACAGGGAGAAGATACAGACCCCACAAAGATGGAACTCCAGCCAAGAATCAAACCTGAGAACCTGCAGCTGTGAGGCAACAATGCTACCAGTGCACCATCAAATAAAAGCAAACCCACACAAACACAGGGAGAAGATAACAGACCCCACAAAGAAGGAACCCCAACCAAGAATCAAACCTGAGAACCTGCAGCTGTGAAGCAACAATGCTACTACTACACCATCAAATATCAAGCATTGCAACATTTACAAACCACAGATATTATGAGGAACAGATTAGATCAAATATGAGGCAAAAATCTGCAATTTCTTTACAAATGGTGGTGGGTGGGGAACTCAAGTCTTTAACACCCGTATACAGGGTACAGGGTTCAAGCCTGAGGTATTCCCTACCACACCACCATGAGCACCTGGGGCGTTTACACATGCACACACACACACATATATATATATATATATATATATACTTTATTAGGGGGTCAAGCATGCATCCAGTGATTCAAAAAGCTTTTACCCGGAGAAATATTGAGTTTTATTTCTTAATTCTGATTTTAGCAGCAAAATGTTTCAACTAGCCTCTTAACATATTGCTAAGGGGACAAAGCTGAACAACATTGTTGCTCATTAAAAAAAAAAAAGAAAGAAACAAAGCCTCCACTGCCTGGCAGGAAAATCTCCAGTGGTAACATAAGTTTCCAACAGTACAAGCAAACCTACTACCTCATTCTAGCTTGTCCCTCCCCACACAATGGCAAAATCCCACCAAGGGGAGCTTGCACAGTACAAGATTCCAGTCACTATCATGATATGACAATGACTCCCAGTCCACCATCATGGCTAACTAGCAAAACTTCTATGACTCACTCCTAGACATGATGTCAGACCACAACACAGCAGACAGAGATAGAAAGACAAGTAAATTAAATTAAAAGTATAGATTACAAAGTAGTTCCACATAGCTGCTTAGTAAGGTATGATCTGCCTAAAACTGCTGTGATGGGCAGTGTTATTTTGTTACACAGTACATATCATCATCATGCTAAGCACAGGAGTGCCTACTAGATAGTGGTGTACCAGCCACTCCTGTGTACCATTCAAAAAAAAAAACAACAGGATGACCTTTGTATGCCTCATTGTACTACCTTAATTTGTGTTGGTGCTCATGAACTGGGGTAGTCTGTGGCAGGCATCATACAGAACAGATGAGTGTTCAGAACTGCATGTTACATTTATTAGGGACCACTCATAAAATGTTGCAAATACCAGTTTCAGCCCTTTGCACCCAAAGACTGTCACAGTCAACGATGTCCATTCTGATACAGCACACCTACTGTGACTCTGAAGAAATGACATAAATATCCACAAATAAACACCATGATGACCCAACCCTACCGCCTATATTCACACACACACACACACACACACACACACACACACACACACACACACACACACACAGACACACACACACACACCTTCCCGACCATATATTCAAACACACACACACACACACACACCTTCCCCCGACCATATATTCAAACACACACACACACACACACACCTTCCCCCGACCATATATTCAAACACACACCATTAAATTCAATGCTTCAAGCACACACAATAAATCCAAATGTTCAAGCACACACACACAATAAATCCAAACGTTCAAGCACACACACACAATAAATCCAAACGTTCAAGCACACACAATAAATTCAAACACAAGTACATGATTAATCTGATGCACTTACCTGTCCGTTCTCCATATATCCGATTCCCGCGCACGTACATCCAAACACTGAAACACTGCCCGCGAGATCCAAAACCCCGAGAGCTTCCTGACCGACGAGAGATTCCAGACTGCTGGTGTTGCATTCCGGCCCCAACGCATTTTACCAACGAGTCTATGCAGTTTAGAACTGCGCAGACCTCTCTTCATGATTCCCTATCAGGACTGCCGGACTGCCTGGAGCATGCGCATAAGAGTCGCAGTAGTCTGGACTACTGCGCATGCGCGAAGTCTGCAAATTTTTAAAAACTTTTTTTCTTTTTTTTTTCTTTTTTATTTATTGTTTTCAGTTGAGGGGGGCTGCAGTCCGGCAGTCCAATAGCACGGGCCGCCCCTGCTTTTTAAGCTTAGCCATGCATTCCAAATCTCTGACAAGTTCTGATACCCTTGATAAGTGTAAGCAGGGGTTTGGGAGATTATATATTTACAAGCAGGGGCCTGGTAGATGAACCATTAACAGGTTGCCTGTGCCCATTAGAGACATAGGTGCCAAACCAGGGATGAATTTCCTGTTCCTAGCCAATCATGCAAGTTACACTAGAATTGGGTTAGGGAGGAACTCTGCTTCACATGGATGGGGAGTCTGTTCCATAGATGGGGTAGTCTCTGGGATACATAACTGTCTCTCTATCAGGTCCTATTTATATCACAGGCAAGGTTTAAGTCTCTACAATGGGTAATTCTGGTGATGGGTGTTTTGTGGATATGCAGGAAGTCCATCAGAGTGAGGTCTGACAATGCCCTGTATGCCAAGCATAGATCTCCCCTCAAAAGCCTGTAGGAGACAGAATACAGGGATAGGATCTTGAGGTGGACTGCATAGGACATTTTACTTATGCCCTGTATTCTTTTAGTGAGGAACCTCTGTGGACGTTCCAGTTATTGGATATGCCTGGTTAGGTACATTGTACTCAATGATAGGTCTGATGAATACTGAATACAATTGAACAATGACTTCCTTGGAGTTATGTGCCATACCTTTGTTTATAAGTTGTGCAACATAGAATAATTTCCTCACTACTGTAGACATTTGATGGTCAAAGTTTAGATTACTATCTGTGTGTGTCCCTAAGTTCCTGACTACTGGGTCAACTCCAAGGGGTGTGTTGTCAGTATGATAGTTACCAGGGGTGGATAACTTCCCAAAGGATAGTATTACGCATTTATTGGCATTTAGTTCTAGTCCATGGCTCTGACACCAGTTGTTTGTCTGTATCAGCCCCTCCTGGAGGAAATTTGTGTCAGTGTGGGATTCAGTGACAGCTCTTAATTTGCAATCATCTGCAAATTTAGTCAGTCAGAGGTCACTGATATTGGCTTTGACTTCTGAGAAGTAAATGCCAAAAAAGAACAGTGCAAGGACTGACTCCACTTGTGACTCACCTCTACTTGTAGAGGTAGATTCCCCAATTTTAACTTCCTGGGTCCTGTCTGTGAGCCAGCTGGCTATCCACCGGGTGACACATGAGTTTGTACCGAACCTCTTGAGTGTGTCAACAATGTCCAAGTGGGGTATTGTATTACACTCTTTGGCCAGGTCAGGGTAAGCAGTGTGAACCATTTTTCCCAAATCCATTGCTTTGCTTTCCTTCTCAAATAAGTCCTTCAGGCTGAGTAGTCATGATCTGCCCTTGACAATTCCAAACTAGTTGGGTTCAGTGTCTGGAGGTTTACTATATCTCTGTTAATCATTTCCATGGTAATTCCTTCCATAGCTTTACATATAAGACTAGTAAGACTTATGAGTCTGAAGGTGGCCCATCTTTGTGCAGAGGGATGACTGTTGCTGTTCTCCAGTCATGAGGCACAGAGTCTGTTTGGAGGCTACAGTTAAATAGTAATTCCAGAGGCCCTGATAGTTCATGTTTCATGCTATTCAGGAGGCATCCTGGGGAAAATATCTGGGCCCATTGATGCAGTGTTCTTGGTCTTAGAGAGATCATTAAGGACCTGTTCACTCGTGATAGTAGTAGGAGTTATATTTGATGGTATTTCCTGAGGGATGGTTGAGGGGGGAGATAGGGGTAAAGTTGGAGATGAATTTATCAGCCAGAAGGTTTGCTGTGTCATCTGGCTCATTATAGGTGGCTCCATTTACAATAAGCTCTGCACACAATTGTGTATTGCCTTTGAGGTTGTAGATATAGCCAACGAATGCTTTGCAGTTGTCCTTGGCCTGGGATGCCAAACTTACCTCACATTTGGCTTTGGTAGACTTTATTTGTACTCTGAGTTGTTTGTTTAGTTTGATGAGAGTGCTTTTATCCTGTTGGGTACTGCACCTCCTAATTTTGCCATGATTGTCTTCCTTCTGTTATACAGCCTATTGATTTTGTGATTCCAACCAGAGTGGCTTATTTTTTGAGTTAGTTCTGTACTTCTTCCTGATGGGTACAGCTGCCTCTATGCAGCTATTAACATGCTTGTACAGGGTTTCTGTGAACAGTTCTGCAAAGGCAACAGTGTTCTCGTGGTTTATGGGGGATTGAAACTTTGCCAGTTTATCACTTTATAGCAGGAAGTTAGCCTTAGAGTAGTTCCTGAATATTCCAGGTTTAGCTGAGGTCCCCGGTTTTATTTTTACTTCAGAGGAGACAATTTTGTGGTCTGACCTTACCAGGGAAGACATTACAGTAGGGGCTGTGCAGCACACCCCCTTATTAGTGAGGACAAGATCCAGTTTGGTTGCACCCCCGGTTGGTGTACTGGTCCAGGGAGTTTGTGTTTATATAAGATTCACAGTTAATAGTAGGGTAATTAAAGTCACCCATGGATATGGCTTTGGGTTGGATGGTTAGTGCTTCTAATAATACATAGTGTGGGTTTCCTGGATCATAGAGGGGGGATATTGCTTGCAAGGAAGTGGTACTGGATTTTGCCTATGGTAATTTGAACTTGGAGCAGCTCAAGAATATTGCCCTGTCTGACCAGCCTTAAAGTGCCAAATGTCACTGGAAGAGATGACTAGATAATAAATGTACATGACCTGCATTACATCTATTTGAAGTCTTACCATAGTTTTGCAAATAAGGCTGGTCAGATGTATGTGTCTGCAATTTGCTGGGTTTGTGGAAGGTCCATCTTTATGCAGGGAGTGACTGTAGCTGTTCTCCATTCACTATACAAACTCTATATGGAGGCTGAGGATGTGGCAAAATCATGATTCATGCTATTTAAGATGAATCCAAGGAAATTGCCAAGACCAAGAGATCTTTAGGGGTAATATATAATTATCAACCATGGGATCATTAAGGCCAATCTAACATCAAATGGGATGGGTTAATTCGAGCACAATAAATGGAAATCAGCTAGGCTTAAAATGGCCTACAAAGGCAGCTAACCTAGTACTTAAATATGAAGCTATATGTTTCACTTACATGCAAATGATACCCAGTTGTGCACTTCTCTTTAACTTAAAAAGTACATACTAATACTTAAAACATATAACACAGCATGGCTTCGGAACATAGCAGTACTTGTAATGTAATGTGGTGTTTCAGTACAATATTGCTTAGACTATAACTCTCACTGCATGAGTCACTTAACACACTGATTTCCCAGGAGAGGTGTTTCTGATGTCAACAAGACATGTGAGTCATCCAGATAATGTGTCACAGCTCTCAATCTGTATATAACCAGAGCAAGCTTTTGTGATACTCCACTAAGCAGAAATATGCAAACATGACTGCAATGTCAGTCTGCATAGTTTTATTAAACTTTTTCAAGTCCAACTTTGCAACAAGTTGCACATAACAATATCTGTATATTTAATATTGCATTGTTAATTTGAGGTCAGGGTACCTTGTCTTAGTAGATATGTAACAATTCTGGACATGATTCTTTTGTTTTGTTGCAGGACTGCCTTCTTGGATGTGGTCTGACTTTCACGTTTGATAATCTGAATGGCATTCAGGAATATGTTATCTCTGTATAAAATTCTGCAGGCATTAAATGTGTTGTGCAACAAGCATTTTATTCATATTTTATTGTTTAAGCTGCTATTTCCACTTGACTAGCAGTGGTAATATTTCTCTTTGACTGTATATAATGTTTTCTAAGTGCACACTATTTTTATTTACCAGCAGTATGCATTTGACATACTCGCATTACTGTTCTGCTCTCTGATCTTTTGCCGAGAGCATTAAAGAATAAGGTACAATTACCTGTAAAGCTTGACAGGCTTATGTTTCTGCATAACAAGAACATTTTTATGGCAAATTTAAATACACAGCGGTGATGCTAATGCATTATCCTGGGCAACCTTATTCCAGAAATGTAATGGCTTATTTCTAATGAAAGGTTTTATGTTTTATCTGAATAAATTAGAATGCCAATAATGTTTATTTTGCAGTACTTCCTTTGAACTTTTAAAGCCAGTATTTTTTGTCTGTTTTTAGATATTGTAACATGTCAACAAGATATTTGCAATGCTGCAGACTTTAGGAATGTCAACAATTAGTTCTGGAAGTTTACGTCATTTTAGATTTAGAGAGTTTTCCTTTCTCTCTTTTACTCCTTTTACATGCTATGTTTACTTGGCTTTAAAATGCATGGTTTATTTTATAAGTATGAGATTGCACTTGCATATTTGCCCTACTCCTTTACATTAAAGGGTTAATTATGCAATCATTACATGCCATTGCTGCTTTAATTAGTAGCAAGATTACATTTCTCCTGCAAAACTCATTGCCAGGCTGACCCATCACAATATGCCATCTAGTTCAATAACAATATATTTACTGTGAACTGTGTGCTCTTCATTTATTTGTATTGCAGAAGTTGTTGACAATATTATTACTTGAAATGATATCCCAGGCCCATGTGCATAAATGGGAAAAAGGGTTGTTGGTGGATATCTGTATGTAACTATGTCTATATGTTTATCTTTCTCTCTCTATGTATATATATATATATATATATATATATATATATGTGCATTGGTCTACTTTTATTTCCCAAATTTCCACTTAATCAAACTACAAAACGAAGAGACAATGTTGCTGAAAATTTTGTTTAACGTACACCAGGATCACTGTAATTTAACTCATGGAAACTAACCATTTGGCCACCATGGTGAACTTTGCCCTTTTCTTCACTATAATACAATCTCAGAGTTGCTATATTTAGTTGGGGGGTGTAGGGGTGAAGCCCCCCTTTTGAGTGGACTTTCTTTTTAAAGTGTTGGTGGTCATGTGGTTAGTTTCCCAGTGTTAAATTATGGTGATCTAGGTGTTCGTAAATTTTCAGCAACGTTGTCTCGTTTTGTTGGTTGACTATTTGAGATTTCAGTAAATAGAAGTAGATCCATATCTATCTATTTGTGTATCTATCTATCTATCTATATATATATATATATATATATATATATATATATATATATATATTATGCATATATGTACATAAAGATTATTTCTGAACGAAATTAATGACTGACACCTTTAGTTTCTAAGCAATACCATAAATCTTTAATTATGGTATATTTTCCTGACCAGGAAGCAAATGTTACTGATGCAGTTTAGCAATAAAACACAATATCAGACATTATGCTTATCCCATAATGAACCTGTTCAGTACATTACCATGAGGTGAAAGGAACAATAACAGTTAGGTCATATGAATTAGTTTGCTACTTGCTACGCTATTATTAATCCAACAACTGGAAGTTGTTTTTTTCCTGCCTCTCCATACTTCCAGGGCTTTAAGATGACTAATGTTAATTACTTCCGTTTCATCTCCTGCAGCTTAAATCATCAGACTAGAAATGTCAGTCTGTATGTTCTGCCTTTGAACTCTCTTCAAAGCTAAATCCTAATACTTTGTTTTCACTTTGTTGCAGCTAAGCTGGGCAGATTTATATATAACACTCATTTACAAAGAGAAAGCTAATTTTGTCTCCTGTGCTAAACACTGGAAAGCTCTTAATAATGTCAATAAAAAGGAGAATAATAACACAAAATGGACCCTTGAGCGGCTCACTGTTGTTTCAAAATTATTAGTGTTCATTGGCCTTTCTAGTCTAGAGGTGGCATAGTATAAAAACTAGTAACCACAAGTCATTTCTTCTGTTGTGTAAGACAAGGTACTTCACATCATTTGCAAAGTAAGCAAAGACATTGCTTATCTGATAATAAATTAGTTTTAAAGATTCCTCGTTTAAATAATACTTTCAGACATGCAAACTTTCTGCTGCTTTACTTCAAATAAGATGCTTGCTAAGCAAATATGCAGAAAGCATCATTGAAGATCAGGCCCTCTCTTTTACCTCATTGCTCCGATGTGACATAAATGGCTATGTTTATGCACTGACATTTCACTTTATCATTTCCTAGAACCCTGGCCCACATCATTACATAATCACTTATTTGTCCGGTGATGATAATTCCTTAATAAACTTTTTAACTTGCTAAATCAATCATTCAGAAACATGCTTTCATGAATACTCATTTGGGACCATGTTTAAAAATGCAATGATAAAGGAGATATTATGGCTTTTTTCTCTTTTGTACAGATTATTGTTGGGAATAACAAAAAATATCATCTTTCTACAGATGTAGGCAAGAACCACTTTTGTTGGCTGTGTCGGAGCTACACAGGATGGAAAGAGTCATAATCTAAATGATAGTCAGATGCAAAGAGGCATTTCAAAGCTGTTTATAAAGGTATAAATTAAATTACATTATCATAAAACTATGATAGTTTCACATATAATAAATCTTGTATAATAAGATGCAGAAAATGCATATATGAATGACAGAATGTGTTAACAATGTGTTATTAGTTTTTAATGTTACACATAGTACTTTTTAAAATGTCATTTATTAAGTAATACGTCTGGAATGGCACACAGGTTCAGACTCACCCACAAAAACTGTTGTACATTGTTTAGTTTGTTATAGCACACAGACTGCTTATTCTGCACACAGCTGATATGTTAATATACAGAGCCAGAGCTTCATACTCCACTAGCAAATATCACCTAGAAAAAGAATTCTCAGTTTAGTGACAAAACAAGCTAATTTTGAATATTAAGCCAATCACTTATGTATAAATTAATACACTTAAAAACCTTCTACTGCTTCACCAGCAGATTAACCAAATGAAACAGCAACTGTTGAACATTAGTTCCCAAACAATCTATATATATATATATATGGTACAGTGTATCTGTTCTGGTCCCACAAATAGTTGTTTACTGGGGTAGAGCACTTGTCTCTATGAACCTTTGGTTGGGTCACTAGCTCAGAGTCACACAGTTCGATAATGGAAGCTTATTAATGGCACCTTGATTCCCTAAGTCGACTGACAAACTACTGACCATAAAAACTAAAAAGCATGACTTCATTGCCTAATGTCGCACCTACCTCAAAATTCCTATTTAGCGAAGCAGCATATAAATATTTCAGGTATAAAAGTATCATATACAGAAAAAATAACTTTAAATACTTTTTCAGGCTTCTTGTCAGACAACTAAACTCATAAATCATACAAATTCTCATTAACATATTGTTTTCATATTAGGCAGTATGCTCAACCTCTTTTTCTACCTTTTTATGCAACTCTCCTTTCTCCTATCACTCTCTTCCCCTTCTTTCTGAAACTGTATTTATTGTAAATTATTTGATTACAGTTACTTTATGATAGTTTTAAACTACTGCAGTGACTTATGATAAAACAACAAGTTTTGTATTTACTGCTATGCTTGTTGTTTGCTTAGTATAAGATTTGTTTTTCATGTTTTCTGTACGGATTTAAACCTATCTGGCTGAGAGAAATACTCCAGTTAACAAAGAAATAATAATAATAATAATGAAAAAAAAAATAAAAATAAAATAAAATAAAACAAAGCATACTGTTAGTAACATGTTGGTACTAGACAGGGACTGTTGAAAGTGGGAATACCCATAACTGCAAAGCTTTATATTTTGATCACTTGTATTGTCCCCTTCAGTGATGTGCATCAACCAGAGCTGGGTCATGATCAAATGGGATCATTGACAGGGTAATGGACCAGACCCCCCACACACACACACAGCCATTCCACGGTCCCATTACTTGGATGTCTCTCACTGATTACCATAAACATTGTTCAACATTGTCAATGTGTATACTATTTTCTTCTTTAGCTTTACAATAATTACAGATTTGGATTTAATTTAAAGTTTTTATTTCAAAGTTTAGAGCACAAACACTAACAGCCATTTGCTAAACAAAAGGGTCACATATTGAATGCAGACTAAGCATGAGCAACAGTAAGCTTCCCATCACTTGAAGCTCACATACATTGAAAATGCATTGAAACTCACATTCATTGAAAATGCATCTGGCCAGTGGCAAATTAAGTGTACCTTGGATCCTTGGTAGAGGAATAAGATGGTTGCCGACCTATTAGCACTGTTACTGCCTGGCTCCTTAAGGCTTAATTTAGCTCATCTTTTCTTAATACAGAGCCCTGCTAAAATGAAGAAATAAGTACTTATTCTTATTTAGCTTAATATCAGGAAGCCTATCAATTGAGAAAAAGCGGCAAGACTTCCTAAAAAAAAAAGCAGATTAACTGTGATCAAACCTTGTGAAACTCTGGGCCTGCTACACTAGGTGAGCCTACCACCTAAAGTACAAACTATAGCAAGAGAATTTTGCTAGGCCAAAGATGTCTGAACAACAGCCAGTATGGAAACACAAACTACAAAAGCTAAATACTAGGTGGTGGCTTCACCTGATAAAGAAATTATCTCAGAAAGGACAGGAAGCTGCTAAAAATATAGTAAAAGCAAAAAATGGAACATCCAGCAAATCTAGGAGACTTAAAAATGGCACTCCAGCCCTTACAGCTATCCATTCAAAACTTCTCTGTTTAGGGTTACCACCTTTCCTACTTTGCAAGGGACAGTCCCTCTTTGGGCAGTTGTGTCCTGCATAAAAATTGAAAAATTGGCAAATGTCCTGAGATATTAGGACAAACATATTTCTTATATTTTATGTAATAGTTGCATAAAACAGTTATTCTGTTTCTGAAACACCTAAATGTTATAAGAAACAGAATAAACTGCTACAAGAATAAGCACTTATTTAAGCAAAAAAGTGAAGTTCTGTCCTTTGTACTGGCCGTGGGTATGTTTTGCCTTGCAAAATCTAACATTTGTACAAAAAATGTCCCACTTTGGGCATTTGAAAAGGTGGCAACCCTATCTCTGTTCAACTACAATCATTTGGAGAGTCTATTAATCAAGTCATTTCAAGAATAGAGAAATTGGAGGCTAAAGTCCTGGATAATGAAATTAAAATAGACAAGTTACAGGTCTACTCCAAGTCACACACCTAACAAATTCAAGAACTGCAACAAAAAATCACTGATCTAGAAGCCAGATCAAGACAAAAGAACATCATCATAAGAGGGCTACCTGAGCATTACAACTCTCTTAACCTTGCCGATGTTGTTAAACAGATCCTGGGCTCTCTACTGGACAGCACAACTGATGCAAATCAACTTATCATAGAAAAAGCCCATCGAGCACCACTTACCTCACAAACCACTGAAATAGCAAGGCAAATCTATGTGTGGTTTTTAAATTATCAGGATGTGTTTACAATTCTAACTTTAGCTAAAAAGCAAAGAAAGCATGCATGGAATGGCATCAATCTAGCTTTCTCACAGGACTTGTCATTGCAAATTAAACAAGACAGACAAAATTATCCCCCTTCTGTGCCTACCTTTTTAGAAAAAAAAATAAAATTCCAAATGAAATATCTATGTGTTTTTGTTCCAGCACAATGATAAGAAGTTTAAGGTCGCTACACAGAAAGACGTGAAGAGCACCTTCCTGTCAGCATTCAGTGAATCTCCTTTGGGTGAAACTTCAGGCTGAAGCTCAGCTTGTTAAAGTTGGTTTTGATTTAATGCAATCGGACTTTAAATCTCTTATGCCCATTATTATTTTGTGTACAGTGGCTTACTTTTTAGTAAGAAAATGCCTTTAATTAGACATTCTTGAGTTTTAAGAGGTCCTAGAGTCTCTGATGATATTTCCGATCCAATGTATCAACCCTTTACACCCTCACTCATTTACTTCCTTTCTGAATAGCAAACACCCCTTCTAGTTGGTAGTGTCCAAACCAGAATAATGGAGCACATACAAGGTGAACTGTCTCAATGTTTTTGAACAGAAAGAACTTGGATTTGCAATATGCTGTTGCCCATTTATGTCAGACACAGTAAGTAACATTTATCGAATGAGAGCTAAACTGAGGGTTGAGGGGATTAGAAGATTGCTGCCATTTTTTTTTACTTAAACCCAATAACCGCCAGCATGTTAAGATTGTCGGGCTTCTTATTATTCATATGCTACCTGAACATTGGAATCAAGTGAAGGGAAAGAATTGGATCAAGATGATTGTTGCAGCCTGTAAAAAAAAACAATAGCTCTGGGGTTACCATTATAATTAAGAAAGCATTTCAGGAGAAGATTATAGCATATGACATTGATCCTGAAGCTAGATGGTGTAAAATTACATTTACTTTGTCTTATCTAGATAAACCGATTTTCTTATTAAACATATACACTCCTTGTACTAACCAACAAGTATTTTTTGTGTCCTTGCATAACATTTTAGTAAGATTTAGTGACCATTATATAATAAAAGGGGGAGACTGGAATTCATATCAAGACCCTAAACTAGACAGATCAATTCCTAAAAAAAAAGTACAATGTACATGCCACAAATACAATTCTAGAGCTAAGGAATGATTTTGATCTTTTTGACCCCTTCATTTCCCATGGTAATACATCTGATAAGGATAGGTTTACATACTTCTCACAGCGTCATAAAGTTTGGTCCAGAATTTTTTTTCTAATCTGTATATATTTTCTAAATACAAATATTATTTTTCCCTAGAAACCAAATTCTTCTCAGACCATTCAAAGATTTCCCTCAGTTTTGACTGGTCTTCCAAAAGTCACAAGCTAAACAGAGGCCATAACTGCACCCTAAATTCTAACTTGCTATCCAAATATGTAGTTATAGAAGAAGTAAATAGGCTTCTAGAGGACATTCTTGATGAGCTATCTTCCCCCCATTTACCTACAGCTATATGCTGGGCTTTTACCAAAGCCCATATTAGAGGCTTGCTAATTAACAAAGCTTCCTACTTTAAAAACTATATAATACCAATAAAAATTCTATTAAAAAGAATCAAAGAACTGGAAGCTGAACTGCTAATAAAACAGAGCCAGGAAACTGAAGATCAGTTAGATTCACTCCAGAGGGACCTATATTTATTGAATATGAATCGCTTAGCCTTTCATGAAATTAAAAACTTAGCTAATTACTCAGAATGGGCATACCTTCTATCTAAACTTCTAGCTAGGTTAATAAACCAAAAAAAAACTTCAGCTGTGATTTCAGAAATAAGTTATCAAGAAAAATCATACTGTTCTAATACTGAAATAATTCCTCTTTTTGAAAAACTATATTCAAGTATTTATGTTCCACAGTCTCTCAGGGTTTCAAACCAAGAGAAAGAACAACTGTTGAGCCAATTAAATTTTCCAAGTTTAAACTCATCACAAGATTCTCTTACAATGCCTATTACCCAAGAAGTAATTAATGTTATTAACAATCTAAAATTGAATGAAGCCCCTGGACCGGATGTCTTCACAGCAGAATTTTATAAGGCCTTTTGTCCAATAATTTCTAGGGTTCTGATGTATTTAATTATATAAAAGACTATCAAATTAATGCCATCCATCTAGACTCTTCTAAAACTATCTTCATACTCAAGGAAAATGCCAACTCTAAGAATCCTTGGAGTTACAGACCCATTTCATTAATTCATTTGGACATAAAATATTTTCTACAGTTATGGCCAATAGACTGAAATCTGTTATATCATCCATTGGTTCACACTCCCAGTCAGGTTTTATCCAAGATAGACAAACTTGTGATAATACACTCACTCCAGATGCATTAATAAAAATTTTAAATTAGACACATGATCCTCTTTTCGCCCTGGTAATTGATGCATCTGGGGCTTTTGTTAGACTTAACCTTGACTTCCTTCTAGCGGTTCTCCCCTATTTCAGCATCCCTTAAAACTTTAGACAAATTGTGAAATCACTATACTCCAGTGCTTATACTACCCTTTATATTAATAAATATGTATCAGGTCTATATTAGATCACCGAAAGCTTAAAAAAGCAAACAGTGATTAATCGGCCCTACGTAAGGAAAAGCTTACAATTTCGAACTGTCAGAACAGCAATTTTTTTCCTAGGGATAAAAATTGCTGTTCCAACAAAAAGATAAATAAATAAATAAAATACTTTAAACATTACATTAAGTGGGGGGCTTTGCCCCCCACACCCACCCTACTTAAATATACTAACTCCGAGACTGCACTACAGTGCCAAAAACAGCAAAGTAATGAAGCGGCCAAGCAAATTCTTTCCCAGGGAAATAATTCGCTTAAAAGCCACTTCCATATTTTGCCGTTTCAGGCTTTTGAGTTCAACCAAGATGCATTTGAAAGAATGCATCTTCGGTTTTCTAATAGGGAACCTACAATCATCCAGGATACAGATCAAGAATGGAACAACAGGGATTCCCACTATCTCCATTTCTTTTTAACTTGTACATTGGACATCTCTTTCTACTGATTAATCAGAAAACCTTTCATCATATTCCTATACTATATGATATTAAGGTGGCATTATCAGCTTTCACAGATGATTTAAACCTATACTTTAAACTGCCAGGATCTGACTTACCAAAAATCTTTAAAGCAATAGATACTTATTCAAAAGTTTCGAACTACAAATTAAACCTAGGGAAATCTTCAATTCTTCCGATTAATTTGCCACAGCTTTTCTTCAGAGTGATGTTCCATAATGATCTTAATTTATTCTACACAAGTAATATCAGTAAACTTCGGACAGACATACAACATGACTGAAACAAATGGAACAACCTTCATCTTCCTTTCCTCTGTAAGGTGGCTATGGTCAAGATGAATATCCTGCCAAGATTGCTTTACTTTACTTATATAACACTTCCTGGATCTCAGTACATAACAACTTCTTTAAGAGAGCTCATTCCTTTATTGACACATTCTTATGGACACCTATGCCAAAAAGGAACGCTTACCGGAAACTGATTTGTCCCAAAGATAGAAGTGGCCTAAACCTCCCAGATTTTCAGTTATACTATGATATTATAAATGGTCCTAGAATTGCAGAACTAGCAGAATTTAGCCCAAACAATAGCTCCTGGTTGTCATTATGTATTGAGTTAAGTCATAATTACATTAGATCTCTTAAGTTTAACCTTGAGGCTCTCCCTTTCCTTTGTAAGTCAAGCATGAAATAACTTAAAATTAATTGGCAGGATTCACGAAGGCTTGCACGGAGTCTAAGAGTAGTGTTAGACTCCATGCAGCCCTCGCGATCCAGGAACAGCCCGATACAATGGACATTTTTTAGGGGGACGTAACAATAACAACAATGGACATTTTTTAGGGGGATGCAACAGTTACAATCAACAAGCAAGGAACACGAACTGGAACACACAACCATCTACCTCTAACTACACTGACTGTGATCCAATGGAGGAGACCAATGAGGATGAATTCATTGGAATTCGTTGAAGTTCCTCGACATAGTAACAGAATCAAAGCTCAAAATAAAAACAAAAAAGGCTTTCAAAGGAAAGGTTTCAATAATAACAACTATTCTGGTAACAGCAGTAACAATAACAACAATGGACATTTTTTAGGGGGACGCAACAGTTACAATCAACAAGCAAGGAACACGAACTGGAACAAACAACGGAAGTGAGTGGCACTTCTGACTTAGTTGATACCCCTGACTGTTTTAATGTAGAAATACTAACCAACTTAAAGGGGGACTTTACAATCTACAACTTTTCCAGTTTCATATTCGAGCCATGCCTTATTGAACTGTTAGCTTTTGGT
>NC_056744.1:1205924680-1206007180 GCF_019279795.1 Protopterus annectens | reverse complement strand
TGACTGCAAACTAGGAACCATAATCGAAACTTCTAACAATGTGGGCATCCTACAAAAGGGCCTCACTGAGACAGATGCCTGCTGTCAAAGCCATGACCTCAAGTTCAATGCCAAAAAGTGCATTGTCTTTCCCTTTGGTAAAAACTATGTACCCATGAACTACAACATAGGCAGTAGTATACTTAACACTGAAAGTGTGATAAGAGACCTTGGGACACAGGTGGGCAGTAGTCTCTCTTTTGATAATCACATTGCCACAGTAGTCGGGAAATCCTTCTACATGGCACACCTCATCACAAAAGGTTTCTCATCCAGAAAAAAAGAGATCATTGTTCCCCTCTACTCATCACAAATTAGACCCATTATAGAGTACAATGCCAAATTTGGTATGTACCTCAAAAGACATCTACAACAACTGGAAAGGTTGCAGAAATACCTGACAAAGAGGATTACTGGCCTCAAACAGATGCCCTACGCAGACCGTCTCAAAAAACTCCAGCTTTACTCCATCGCATATCACCTACTCAGAGGTGATCTCTGCCTAACATACAAAGCTATGTCAAACCCAGAGCTGTTGGACATGCTCCACTTAAAGAAATTCCAATCCCTCTGAGCTACATGCTCTGCGGACCTAAACCTTGTCACCACAATAAACAGAACATGCCGGAGGGATAGATTCCTGTCCCAGAGACTTTCCATACTCTGGAATAAACTACTTATCTATATCAAACAAAGCTCCTCATTAGCACTCTTCAAGAAAAATCTTGATGATTGGATGGGAAATAGGAAATTCACCCTGGGAATCACTTCTGTGGCTCTGCTCGACAGTGGCGCAGGAAAATAATTTTCTTGGGTGGCAAAAGCCAGGGTACCTTTTTGGCTGGGCTTGTATTTGCCCCAGGGCTGATAGCCTAGTACCTACCTATGAACCTATGAATATATATATATATATATATATGTATATACACACACACACACACACACACACATATATATATATATATATATATATATATATATATATATATATATATATATATATATATATACACACATACATACATATATATTTTTTATGTATATCAGAGAGTGACAGGAAGACAGATATTTTTTTGAAAAAAATATTAGTTTGTTGTGTAACTGAAGTATATTCCTAATAGTTACATAAGATAAAATGTGATTCTTCCATCTCTTTTCACAGAGATCCTATATATAGTATAACAGCACTCTTTCTGATACTGCAGTATTATTGCTTTACATACTTACCAACATAATTCAGTATTGTCGGGAGTATCCATTAATTTTCTTTACTAAAAAAAGAGTAACAATATTTTCTTTTTTTATACTCCTTTCAACATTCTTGGGGGTGAAACCTTGTCACATCTTCTGCTTTGTAGTCATCTGATGACCCCAACCCTTTTCAACTCTAGCTAAAGCTTACATTTTTTCACACAATACTTTCTAATCGATATCTTAATTACCCTCAGTAAACAAACAGACAGAATTACCCATTATGTTACCCATTGACAATATGTGGTTGAATATTCCACTCCATCTTCGCAAATCGTTGGTGTCTTTCATGCACGTTCTCGCTACTCTTACATTTTTTTTTCTTTTGGGTTTCCAAGTCTCTTGTGTTGCCCTTCATACATGAATAATTTTTGTCATTAATGTTATTGTCTCACTTCTGAAGGCATCGCCAGCAATAATACCGCCAAACATGCCTAACGGGGTGTGTGTTATTGTGTAAATGACACCCGCCTATGGGTGTTCAGAGGCCCAACGCCAGAGACGTAGGACCTTTACACTCCTGGAAGGGCATTATTTACATAGTAAAATATACACCCAGGAGGGCATTGTTGCACTTGGAATGAGTTATGAGATAAGAGATTGAGAGGTATGCATATCTCTTAACTGTTGCTGCCAATAGTTGATCGCTCTTGCTATCTGTCTCCTACACGCAAACACACATGCACTTCCGCTTTCATACATGCAAACATGCATGCACTCACACATGCAGACAGAAACTCAAAAATGCAGAAACTTTAAAATGCACAACGACTTTTCTTTCTTTCTTTTTTAATGTTACTTTTCATTTTACACTTTCTAAACAGCAAAAGCTCTGCTTAGCAGGTGTAAAATACTAGTTCAAGTCAAGCCAGAGCTTATCTAAACAATCCTATCTTGGTTTGTGATTTATTGTGGAGGTGACTGGTAAGAAAAGTTTTATTTGAATTTATGTTATTTTTTTACCACTGTTTTTCATTGGTTTTAGGAAGGAAGGGATAGGTTGTTGACAAGAAGATTTACTTTGATTTATATTTTGTTGTTTTGCCTTTAATTTTCACTGTTGTTTGTTAGAAAAGGATAATTTTTAGAGAGGCAAGCTCTAGCCATCCCAAGGGGCGTAGTCAGCTATAAATTCACACAGACTGCAGACGCAACAATCCAGAGCTTATGTAAACAATACCATCTTGTTTTGTGCTTTATTGATCTTCATTATTAAAAAGAAGTGTGTGTCTGCGAATGCTAGACAGCAGAAGGTACTCTGAGGAATTTCAACTTTTGTCTGACTTTCAGAACTTGTATGGGCAGAACAACAACTTTAATGTATTTATTTAGTATTTAGTTGTATATTGCTTGTATGATTTTTCTCATAGAAGTTGATTTAAGTTCTCTGAATACTGTGGTTACTTTTCCTTCTTCTTTCTGCTTTTTCCCGATTGGGGTCACCACAGTGGATCACCTGTCTGCTCAAGATTGGCAGTAGAGTTTTTTACTGTGTTGAGCTGCCAGCCCAGTGCCCAACCTTCTACAGAAGGCACACATGCATGCACTCACGCTCAGGGCCAATTTAGAGTGTCCAATCCACATACAGCATGTCTTTGGGATGTGGGAGGAAACTGGAGCACCCGGAGGAAACCCATGCGACCATGGGAAGAACATGCAGACTCCACACAAAATACCCCCCCCGGCCGAGGATCAGACTGGAGAACCTCTTGCTGTGAGGCCACAATGCTAACCGCTGCACCACCGTGGCCACCCACACCACCGTGGCCGCCCTGATTTTGATTATTTTTTTCTTTTCTAATTTTTTATTCATTTGTTATTTGTTTGAAGCTGGATATGGATTCCTTGAATGAGTATGGCATTAGTTATTTGCTAAAGCACAAATATATTGTACAGCATAATAAATGCTATGTATATTTAAAGGTAACACCTGATACTACTGGTGACCTACATTCCTCATGTCAAAAGTTGGATGATTTCCTTACCATTTTTAGAAGTAAATCTAGACTTACTGATGATGACTGGAGAACTGTTGTTTCATATATTAATGACTGGACTGGTAAGATAAATAATGTTAGGCAAAGAGCAAATAGAACACACTTAGGAAATGATGCATCTATTGTCTATAAAGATCAGTTAACCCCTAGGAAACATGACATTGCCTCTGACAACTTTGGAATTCTGGATGCAAATATTCAGCAATCTGAGGATTCAGAGTGTTCAGAAGGAAGCAAAAAAAGAAAGAAAGGAAGAAGCTCACAAGAAATAACAAGGAAGAAAAAGAAACGGATAAATGTCTATAAAGTAAAGAGAATATGTATTAAGGACATTGCTTTGTCATGTAACACACAGATTACAGGGAATGACATTTCAGTCTACAGAAAAAAGGCATCTGTTTTCCAAAAGAGAAGGTAGAAAAAAGATGCAAGGGGCTGGTGAAAGAGAAGAAATCAAAACTGAACATGAACAGACTGAGGAACATGTCTCTATAAAAAAAAAAGATGAGAAAGACAGAGGTTAACAACATGGCTCAAGGTGTGACTATACAATGCCAGTTGGATGAGCATTGTATGCTTGGAAATGTAATATGCAATGAAAACAATGGGATTAATAAGTGATGGTGATGAAGATCATTCCTTTGTGACAACTGATAGAGCAGATATTATTGAATTAGAAGATGAATTTCTTCAGACCTGGTCAGAAAAGATATTCTTGTAATTATAGATTCAGTTGTCAGAGGAACTGATACTTACATTTGCAGAGAAGATAATGGACATGAAATAGTATCATGCTTGTGAGACGTACCTTGGAATGATTTAATGTAAGGAAGTATAAATCTGTTTTTATTTATGCTCGTACAAATGATATAATCTGCAAGGATTCTCTTGACTACTAGTGGAGAACTTACAGCCCTCTTAAAAAGTATAGCTTGTACTGGCATTAGGCCTTATTTTTCACAAAACACGTATAGTAAGGATAGTCAGGTCACCATGAATAAAAAGATTTTTAGGGTAAATACCTACATGGAAAAAAATGTCCCGTTTCAAAAAATGGAAATGTGTTGAGCAGACAAGCCTAGCTTTGGGTACATGTGTTCAGACAAGATGGCATGCATGTGTCAAAATCAGGGAAGAGAATTTTTTGCAGTATTTGAAAACACTAGATAGGACTTTTTGCCAGGTCAAAAATTTAACAGTTCACAGACAGCAAAATGTGATGCGTCTCTGATAGTTGTCAATGCTAGGAGCATTAATAATAAAGTCTTATTACTGGAAAATTTGCTACTTTCCACAAGACTGATGTTGTTAATGTTTGTGAAACATGGTTAAAGAACAATGACTGGAAACCAGTTCTGTCAGGGTATAAATATTTTTACTGTAACAAACATTCTAATAAAAAAAAATCAGGTGGAGGTGTTATGGTAGGGATTAACGATAGTTATGAGACCTGTGATTATTACATGTTCAGTGATAACACCGATACTATAGACTGTATAAGTGTACAATAAAGACAACCCTGGAACATAAGAATTGTTGGAGCATATAGACCGCCAAAGTCAAATGCTAATGACCTAAAGGAATACATACATTTCTTGCATGAAACACTGGAGGAAAGAACATTATTCAGGGACTTAAATTTACCAGAAACAGACTGGAATAATATTGACTCTACAATATTAGTAAGAAATTATTCACAACATATGTTCAGGAACAATTGCTTTAGATTGCAAAAGAAAACTACCCGGGAATGGAGCATACTACACATTGTGTTCCTAAAGAAATACTGTTACTGCAAGGCAAGTTTTACCATTGTTGAAGTGTAGTGATCATGGGATTATAAAGGTTAATTTGTTACTAAATAATTCTGCCAAACTGAAATCTAAACCAATACACAGAAGATTAATTACAGATTATATAGAAGAAAAACAGTGACTATGTAAAACTAATTAGAGTGATGTGTTTAGAGGAAAAACTGCAGAAGGAATGTGGACAGCTATGAAAGAGAAACCGAGTGCAAAAATAAAAAAAAATATTTGACATCAGGATCTAGGCATACAATATCAGGAGATATTCAACATCAAGAGATATATTTCCATAAAACAAGACATCTGACTAAGGTGAGAGACAAAAAATATAAGAAATAGAAGGCAGGTCAAACTACAACTTTGAAATCTGAAGTAAACAAGCTTGTCAAACAAATTTAACATACTGTGAGACAAGATCAAGAAAATTTTGAAACATTTTATATAAAGATATTGAGCATAATAGGAAACCTTTTTATTGATACATAAGATGTGGAAGGAGTAAAGACATATAAATTGATAAACTTTGTGTAGATTCTAACATTTATTCTCAGACAAAACAGATTATAGATATATTTACAAAATCTTATGCAAAACAATTTGGCTCCTCAAAGGGGTGATAAGTTGTACTACTGACATCCAGGTACCCTCAGATACTGGAGTCAAATTTGATTATATTGAAAGAGAACTGTGCCAACTAGATTCAAACAAAGCAAAGGGAGGAGACAGAATTGGTAACAATGACTGGAGAACACTTCAGCAAGAACTTATAGTACCATTATATCTATTATCTTAAAGCCGCGGTGGTGCAGCGGTAGCGTTGTCTCCTCACAGCAAGAGGTTCTCCTTGATTCTCAGCTGGAGCACCTTCTGTGTGGAGTCTGCATGTCCTCCCCATGGTGGAGTGGCATTCGAAAGACATGCATGAATGGTTGTGCCTTCATTGAAGGTTGGGTGTCGGGCTGGCACCTCGGCACCATAAAAATCAACTGCCAATCATTAGTGGACCAGAGTTCCCCTGTGGCGACCCCTAACCAGGAAAGGCCGAAAGAAAAACAACAACATATAAATATGGGGAGATTCCTTAACACTGAAGAAAGTTCTTATTAAACCTGTCCTTAAGGGACAGGGGAGTAGAACAAACCCAGAGTTATATAGGCCCCTAAATGCACTTTCATGTTGTGGAAAAATAATGGAGAAGGAAATATTGGATAAGTTATTGTCAGAACTGGATAGGTTGGGACTTAAAACCATATATCACCATGCATATGTTGAAAATTGATCTATTACCACCTGTAATGATGTTCTATAACAATATAATGACAGCTATGAATGAAAAATTGTGTTGTGATGTAATTTATATAGATTTAACTTCAGCATTTGACAGGGTCAGACATGAAACACTGATCAATAAATTAGAACAGCTAGTTATTGATGCAGTCTTGATAAGATGGATAGCTGTATAGCTTACAGATAGGACATGGCAAGTATCATACAGCAATTGGACAACTGAAATTCCTGGTTACAGTCAGGGTATCCCTCAGGGCTCTGTCCTAGGCCATTACTTGTTTAGGTTGTATCTTTCAGACCTAACTTTTTAATCTGTGGTATTCTACAGTGTATATGCAGATGACCTCTCATTTTTGGTTATTTACTTTTCTGATCTCCAAGCCTAGCCAAGACATCAACTAACAATGTATGCAGATAATTGCAAACTGGGGATTGTTAAGTCTATGTATGGCACCCACACCCTATAGAATGAACTATCCTTAGTAAACTGTTGGTGTACTAAAACTAAATACTAAAAAGGCTGGTATAATCATTTTTGTTAGACAACTCCTCCCTTTATCAAAAAGTCCAAACAAAGTACCCCTGTCAAACAAAACTGTAGCTAGAGATCTAGGTACTTGGGTTGATATCACTCCTTTGACAATCGTATGACAATAGCTGTCAGTAAATCCTTTATTCAGCTCCATTGGTTGCCAATGGAATATTATCAAGATATAGTTAGGCAATCTCTTCCTTATATTCAGCATTGATCAAGGTAATTTTCTAATATAGTTCCCCCTTTAGAATATATTCACTATGCACATGAAACAATTAGAAAGACTCTAAAAGGTTCTAACCAAAAAGGTCACCCATCTAAAGTCCCTGAACTACCATGAGAAGCTGTAAGCTGTAGCCCTTTATTCAGTGTTTTATTGGCAGTCTTTCTTACTGTGTCAATAGAGACCCAGTTACCTTAGACCTTTTATGTATCTGCAAGTCCAATGTTTCTCCCAGTAGTAGAACCAGGAAGCTAAATCTTTGTCAACAAACAATAAAAGATGGTGCAGGGACAGGTTTATATTGCATATTGTCCCACACCTGTGGAACAAAGATGCCCTGCATGTTATATGTTATGACTCATTATCTTCCTTTAAACATAAACTAGTTAACTAGATGGGTATCAATACATTTACTCCATGCTTCACTAGTATGTCCACCCTAGAAAAAGGAGTTGCTACCGGTGGGAGGGTACTGGCAAGGTGAGAATTGTCATGACACAATCAGTGGCACTGGAATATCTGTGAATCTATGTTAAGGCTTAGCAATCAGGATTTATTCAATAAAATATTACAATAATGTACATGTTAAATCTGGCAAATAATACAAAGGAGAATCATAACAAATAAGTTCAGTATGAGACAGAATTCTTGGAAAATGAGAGGAAATACAGAAGAAATAGTGAAGTTTGCTTTGAGATTTGAACCCAGAAAAGTCATAGCCACATTAGACAGACAAGATTAACTCATAGACAGGTAAAGATAAAAAAAAAATACTCACTTAGGTGAAAATTAGGTGGTAAAGAATGTTGAATGCTATCAACAGAAGTGATAAAACTTTCTGGACAGAAATTTATATTTATTAGCAGTGATGACAGGCTTGTGACTAGCATACTGAATAAGATGATGTTTGGAAGGAATATTATAGTGCAAAATATGACATCTTTTAGGAGATAAGCAGGGAATCATTTGATTGTTTTCTGTTTATAACATAACATCAAAGCTACTGACAGCTAAATATAAACTTTAAAGGAAGGCAAATGACAAGTCTTCATGGCATCTGCATTAAAGTCTCTCGAAAGAGCCCTCAGGACTTTTCTAACGTATTGGCAGCACAATTTCAATATTGTTTAAAATATATAAAGAAGTTTCCAGGGTGGTTTTTTTTTTCTCTCTCTCCCTTCTCTCTGTCTCTCTCTCATCAGTGCACTCAGTTGTCTTTAGTTTTTTCTTTTTATTTTACTATTAAAATAAAGATTTGTATGTATTTCCGTGGTGGTACAGCAGTAGCATTGTTACCTCAGAGCAAGAGGTTCTCCAGTTTGATTCTCGGCTTGGCTTGGGAGTGCCTTCTGTTTGGAGTCTGCATGTCCTCCCTGCGGTTGGGTAGCTTTTGAAAGACATGCATGTGTAAATGGGCATGCCTTAGTTGAAGGCTGGGCGTCAAGCTGGCACCTCGGCATTTTGTAAAAAAAATCTACTGCCAATCATTAGCAGACCGGAGTTCCACTGTGGCGACTCCTTACCGGGAAAAGCCGAAAAGACAAACAATATAACAGATTTGTATGTAATGGTGAAGTATGCAGTTTGAACACCAGTCTGTGGCCTATATTTTTATGTAGATTATAAATATTATGGCAGCCTAAGACAAAGAACTTTGACCACTATAATAGTTCCATTTTCTTAGACCATAGCAGTCCCGCTGATACAGACTTTATATATGTTCTTATATATGTTTTTTTTATTTATGCTGCTTTTTTATATATGCTTCTTATTATATCTGTCACTATTTTTTATATATGTTACTTTTTCATACATGTTACTATTTTGTGCATTATTGCTGTTTGTGTAGACCATTGATGTATTCGATACATTTTATAGTCTGTAACTTTAAGGATGAATTGGCCAAGTGACCTACTTGGCTGCTTTGTATTTTAAAATGGTGCCATTTGGTTATTTCTGTAATAAATGATGAAGCAGCAAAGGTACTGTGAAAGCGCTCACTATCATTAAAAGTTTATGCCTTGTGTTGCAGTGGATTGGTTCATCACTATTTTTTAACGTGTATTGTATTTTCTGTGTGTTGGACCACTTATCCTTACTGTCCTTACTTTTGCTTTGTCTGAAAAATATTAGTTTAAAAAATTTGTGGAGATATCAACCCAACCCTGATCAAACTGTTCATAAAACCATCACTTCTGGCCCCAACATAAACCACTCAACTAATACATCTCAAGAAAATATAGAACCCAAACTCACCTTACTAAAGATGAACCTAAGAAGTATGTGCAATAAAATCCATGACATACATGCCTACCTTGCCACATACATTCCTGATGTAGTCATAGCTACTGAAACCTGGTTAAAAAATAAATAAAGGATAATGAGATCACCCCCCCCCACAGGATACAATAAAATCGGGCATGACAGACAAAACAAGTGTACAGGTGGTGTAGCAATCATCCATAGCCCCACCAGGGGCTCCAATATCCTAGACTTGGTTATTACCAACATGGGAAATCGATGCTCCACACCTATGGTCACCCCCTCATTTGTCTGGTCTGACCATAAGCTAATCACCCTTAACATCCACATCCCACCTCCATCCCCAGTAAGGAAACCTCCATAAAAAACTTCTCCAAAGCCAAATTCATGCTACTCAAGTCAGAAGTGACAATCTTCATGACATCCATGCAGACGGGAACTGAAAGTTCAACTGCTGAATCCTACACTAAGGCACTGTACGAACACATCCACTTATGCATGAATCGTGCCATCTCAAATAGAACCAAGATGCTCTCATCCAAAAAAGGAAGCCAATCTGGTGGTCCCCTGCCATAAACAAACTTTACAACAAAAGGAAGAAACTGTTGCAGAAAAGAGGAAAATCCCAGGATGCAAAAAACTCCCTTACCAGCCTCCGTAAGAAACTGAGATCCCTCATAAATCCTCCAAAGCTAGTTACAAAAATAAAATTGCCAAAGATTCCAAAGACAACCACAAGGCATTCTAGAACTATGTCAAGAATCTAAATGGCACTGCTCAGATCTGCTCTGAGCTAAAACAGAATGGCATTAAATATACTGATCCCAAGGATATTGCCAGTATCCTGGCAGATCGATTCAGTGCCAACTTCACCCCCCTCTCACCCCCTAAATGACCCATCGCAATACCGGAAGATTGCCAAATTCCGGTAATAAAGGCCGCACAGGTAAAAAACGCACTCTCCAAAGCTAAGAATACAGTATCCATGGGACCAGATCACATCCTGGGCTGTGTACTACATGAACTACAATATAAACTGGCACCTCACCTAAGTGTCATGTTTAATCATAGCCTCACCTCAGGTTTCGTGCCCACTGAGTGGCGCCGAGCTGCAGTTATCCCACTCCACAAGGGGGGATCCACCTTGGATCCTGGAAACTACCGTCCCATCAGTCTGATGAGCCTTATCTGCAAGGCCATGGAGCATATTATCATGGAACGTATAAACAAAGATATTGGCAACCTTCAAACACAGGACCGTACCCAGTTTGGGTTCGGGAAGTCCGAATTTGTCTTCTGAACCTGATTGACTTCTTCGAATCAGTCTAAAGAGCCATGGACAAGGGTAAGTTGGTCCACACAGCCTATCTAGACCTTGCCACGGCCTTTGACACCATCCCCCACTCTGGAATCATAGATAAACTTGCTAAGCTGGGCATTAATCTCGACATCACCCAATGGGTTGCTAACTGGCTTACTGATAGAACCCACACTGTAAATGTAGCCAGCTCCAAATCCAGCTCCAGACAAGTGACAATTGGAGTACCTCAGGGTTCAGTCCTGGGACCGCTCCTGTTTGGCATCTACTTCTCTGAAATGTAGGCCAACACTAAGGGACTCTGGCTAACAAAGTTTGCAGATGACTGCAAACTGGGAGCCAGTATTGAATCCCCAAATTATGTGGATATTCTACAAAAGGGCCTTACAGAAACAGATAGTGCCAGAGCCATGGGCTCAAGCTCAATGCCAAGAAATGTATAGTTGTCCCCTTTGGGAAAAAGCATGTACCCGTGAATTAGTATATAGGTGGCAGCACACTAAACACCGAAAGTGTGGACAGTGGTCTCACCTTCGATAACCACATCACCACAACAGTCAGGAAATCCTTCTATGTGGCACACCTCATCACTAAGGGCTTTTCATCCAGAAAAAAGGAGGTCATTGTCCCACTGTACTCATCCCTCATTAGATCCATTATAGAATACAACGTCCCGTTTGGTATGTACCTCTCAAGACATCTGCAACAATTGGAAAGGCTGCAGAAATATCTCACTAATAGATTCACAGGCCTAAAGCAGATGCCCTACGCTGACCGCATTAAAAAACTCCAGCTATACTCTGTCGCATACCATCTACTCAGAGGCGATCTCTGCTTAACATACAAGGCCATGTCAAACCCAGAGCTGTTGGACATACTACACATAAAGAAATGCCAATCCTTCAGAGCCACATGCTCCAGGGATCTAAACCTTGTCATCACAATAAACAAAACATGCTGGAGGAATAGGTTCCTGACCCAGAAACTCCCCAGACTCTGAAATAGATTGCCCATACATGTCAAGGCCTCTTTGGCCCTCTTCAAAAAGAACCTTGACGATTGGATGGGAGAAAGGAAATTTACCCCAGGGATCATGTCAGTCGCCCTGCTAGACAGGGGTCCAAGGAAGTAAATAGTGTGGGAAGAAATAGCCAGGGAATTGTTATGGCTAGGCTTGTATAGGCCCTAGGACTGATAGCCTAGTTCCAACCTATGAACCTATAAATATTCCCTAACCATCAGCTTACTTCCACAGGAAATACCCAAATTTAACAATGCTGAGCTTCTAATAGCACTGCTAAAAATCAACAATAGCAAAACTATATGTTTACCAATAATTATTATCACCAGGGAATAACATTGATACTGCTGAAAGCATTCTGTATTGGATATTTCAACAAATTACCCATGAAACTCTAATACTTGGAGACTTGGCATTTCATAAATTACATTACCTTTATGGAATCCATAAACGTGGACAACTTCAGGTGATTAATAACCACAACTAATAGAACCAATACAACTTCAGGGAGACTCAACATTTGACTGTATTCTTGCAAACAAACCAGACAAACTGACAAAAGTAGGCTGATTCTCAGATAGCATAAGTGATCACATGCCAACATATGCCATCAGTACTCACCACAACCTAGATAAACATTTTTATCTATAGTCAAACCTAAAATCTAGCCAATTTCAGCAAAAATATTTTTAATGAAAAACTAAAACAATATAACTGGAATGTACTTAGAAGAATGCAACTAGATACTGCTGTACAACACTTTAATAAAATATTCTTATTTAAATAATCTAACACTATTAGGTAATAAAAGTTCAACCTCACATCATGGATGACAAAAGAACCAAAAAAAATCATGATAAAAAGAGGTAAAGCCCGGAAACATTAGTATAAAAATAGAACTCAAAATGCATTGCAGCAATTTAGACATCTTAGAAACCTTGCAAAACTCCATGTCAAACAGAATAAGCAAACATACTATACCAACCTGCAAGACAAACATAAAAACAACCCAAAACATTTTTGGTCATCACTAAATAAACTACTCCACCCTGGCAAGACAACCACTGTCTCTCCAAAAACAGACAATATGACAGGCTCTATCCCCACATAGTTAAATTCCTACTTTATACAATTAATATTATCTTTCTTAGACACTAATATATCTGTCCTTTTCTCTCTACTCCTGTCCAGTAAAAAACAACCACAGCTCTTCAATTTTAGTCTAGTACCTTCATCACTCATAATGCAGTTGTTCCATAAACTAAAAACTACTTCCGCATCTGTAGACCAACTACCATCGGACTACCTAAAAATGACCGAAGAAGTCATAGCCTTCCCTGTGTCCATACTAATTAATAGGTCCATAGCAGAATAATATGCCCCATCACTGTGGAAAAAGTCCTACATCATATCACTACACAAAGGCGGCATAGCTAAAGAGTTTAATAACTGCTGACCGATAGTGATTCTCTGTCCCCCTCTCCAAAATATTAGAGAAATGCATCCATATGCAGCTGATGCAATACCTAACCTTAAATAACCTGTTTTCTAATGTAATAAACCAACATAGAAACAATGGTCTGTTTGTGTCCACCACGTTCTTAGACTTGTCAAAGGTATTTGATTTACAAGCCGTTAAATGTCAACAAACCTACTCATCATTTCAACCAATTACAACAGGTGTCCCTCAGGGCTCCCTCCTGGTTCCTCTCTTATTTTAGTATGTTTATTAATGACCTCCACACCTCCACTCACCATGCCAGTTTAGTTCAGTATACAGATGACACAAAATTAATTTGTGCTGCCTTAATAATAAAAAAGCTCTAAGACATTACCCAAAAACCTTTCTCCTCTGTAGGGATCTGTCTCAAAGAATCAAACCTCCTAATCGGCACCAAGATAACTAAGTTAATGCTTTTTTCCTCAAAAAGTTGCCAAAATCAAAAGTAATCTTTTACCACAAAGTCAGCAAATAATACTGTCATTGAAACTGTAACTCAAAGCAAACTTCTAGGCATTATAATATAAGACAATCTAAAATATGACCAGCATATATCACATTCAATCTACCCACCAGAAAGTAGGCTCCCTTTAAATGATCAATGGATTCCTTCCAGATACTGCAAGAAAAACTCTAGCTACCAACTTCTCATTGCCGACTCTTATAAGCTGCTCCTGTCCTGACAAACTTAAACAATACTCAATGAATGAAACTTGACTCCTGCTACAATAAAACAGATAGTTTGCCACCAATCTGCCTCATAGGACCCACCATTGTCATAGCTTAAAGCAGTTAAACTAGCTTGAATTACACAACTACCTAACATATTCATGACTCACTACAGCACACAAACTCATTCATCATCCAGAAAAATGCTATACACAATAAAACTTATTACTACCTTACTGTCCAGCAAGGGAACTCTGTTCTAGTAACAAATTCTTATTACTTACTAAAAAGTCAAATAATATTGTAAGAGACTAGTTCAACTCCCAAAACATTGCTAATCTCTGGAATAGTAGCCCCGCACAAATAAAACTCTCCCAACAAACTCAATAGTTTTATACTACTGCTAAGCAATATCATAACATGTTCATCACAAGGTTAAGACTTTGTGTTCACCATAAGGTATTCTCCAAATACTCTCCTTAAACAGCATACTCTCAACCTTTCACTAACAATTTTTATACATAACTATTGCCTGTACAGTCCACTAAGTTACACATGGGCTTTCTTTTCAGTAACTTCCACCTCTGTGGAATCTTAGAATGTGTAAATGTAACTACTATTTGTGTAAAAATGTAAATAGAAATGTAACTACTCTGTGTTTAACTGAAACTTAGTATAATGTAATGTAAGCAAATGGAGCTTTCCTCCCCAGGCCTCTGCTGAAAATCAGTATTACCCAGTTGGACTTTCCCAGTAAACAAAGACAAGTAAATATATAAATGTTCTGTTACAGCACATAGTCAAGAAATACACTATGATTCTCACCCAAACTTTGCAAATTTTGTATTCTGCATTTGATAATTTGAATACAACTACATGTTTGCATAATAGTGACAGCAAAAGGCTTTTCAAAGCAGTTAATAAGTTTGATATCAGCAAAGTATAGCTTTAGTTAAGTTTCCATAAATATACAAAGAATGGTCACCTTATGATAAATGTTATTTTCATCAGAGATGTGAGGTAGGAGGTTGTTTAACCCTTTGTTTACTTCTGATTTATATTTGTGATATTTTCAAAAAACTATTGGATTTAAGTAGCGATGTACCCAAAGGAAGTCATATATTTTTCCATGACCGAGTTTGTTAATGCTGCTTTAATGTGACATTGTGATTTTAACATCACATTGCACTTTAAGAAGACAAGCAGAAAATGTAAAACTATTTACAGTATCACAAGATCTTCCTACAAATATATCCAAGACAAAACTGGTGGTATACACTCAATGGAAAACAAGGAATGCATACACTGAGTTGAGAGCTCAAAACCAAAAATAGCAAACACATACATAAATGACATTATTTCATTCTACATATGGAACATAGACTCAACAAACTAATCTGTTAAAAAATTCAAAGAATGAGTAATGTATTATATACAACGACAGAACTCTTGGAGGCATAATTATACTATTCTTAGATACTATTTATGAGCAAAGCAATATTTCCATTCTTATGAGGTACAAATATTGTTGTGTGGGAATTATGTAAGTTTATTTAATGTAGTATGTAGAATTTTGAAGACAGTTTTGTGGCTACCTATGTGTTTCTCTGAAATGTACTTAAGGTATGAAATATATTTGATATATGAACAAGTTTTAATGGATAGTGAGGTGCTTGTGAGGTGAATAAAAATGACACTGATGGATAAAAGTGAGATAATTAAGAAAGCATGCGGTAAAAAATCACAATAAAAATATGAAGGAGCATGGAAATGTGTATTTGTAAAATGCTTTAACATGGTATCTTCCCAATATGTGCTGTGTTACTTTAAGCATTTTCTGAGGCAAAAGATAACCATAAGTAATACACATATTCAACTGCCATTGGAAGCAATAACCAGGGCATGGTGGGAGACATAGAGGCTACACAAGGAAACTGAGTTTCAGAGACTATGCTGCGGCAATAATGCAGACCATTTATAAAAGGATAAATACCACTATAATCTTCAGCTTGCTATATCATCAAACCATTTCCTTCACTCAGAATCCTATGACCCATAACCAATCTTCACCAGTAGCTGAATAGTTTTAATAGCATCTCCCAGCCATATACACAGTTTTGCATCACTGTTCATCATCCTATCTCTATACTTCTAATATATACCTGATGATAACCATATATAATTGTCTCACTGAACCTGCTCAGTGCCCTAACTCTTAAGTGCACTACCTTTTTCTGTCCTACCGAGTTCTTTCCTTAATTTCATTTCTTTTGATTTCTAATCACCAGTCGAAGATGTGCTATCCATTTGATAAACCCACCAATACATCTCTTCAAATGCTTCATGTTCAGTATCTAATAAATGTATAATAATGCAACAGTGTAACATAACTCATGCATCTGCTAAATGCATTATATTATACTGTATTATACAACAACCCCCCATTAATATTTAAAAAATGTGCACTCTGATTGGTCAGCGTGCACGTTGTAAATCAGAGTTATAGTAATGGAAAAAGGTCCGGTCGCCCGGACTTTTTCCATTACTATAACTCTTTTTTTTTTTTTTTTTTTTTTTTTTTTTTACAGCAACGGAGAACGCAAGATCTCCGTTGCTTCACACTGTCTCCCTATGTTAAACTCGTTTAACATAGCGAGACAGCATTAAAAAAAGCAAAGGACATTCTCCTTTGCTTTTTTTAATGCTGTCTTGTTATGTTAAACGAGTTTAACATAGCGAGACAGTTTGTAAAAAGCAACTGAGATCTTGCTTTCTCCGTTGCTTTTTACAAACTGTTTTGCTATGTTAGATGGGTTTAACATAGCAAGACAGCTTTAAAAAAAGCAACGGCTCCATTGCTTTTTTTAAAGCTGTCTCACTATGTTGAACCCATTTAAGATAGCAAAACGTCTGTAAAAAGCAACAAAGATCTTGCTTTCTCCATTACTTTTGCCCACAGCTCTGATGTACTGCGTAGGCATATGCATGCGCAGTACATCAGAACTGCCGCAGAATACCAGACAGCTTCGCCCTCGTGACCAAACCATGCCGACCGTGGGTAAATCCAGCATTACCCACACCCAGATGTGGGTTATTGCTATAATAGTTTCCTTTACTTCATATGAATGTAATCTAATTGGCAAATAGATGTGCATTACTTAATGTTTGTTCATGTATATTACTGCATGTCTGTTTAAAATGTTTGTAATATTTTGGAGCTTTTCTACCCAAGCCTCTGTTGAAACAGGAGTTTTCATTAAAACCAGACTCAGACAAACCCAGTAAACAAAGTGAAATAAAATAAAATTAATAAAATAATCATTTCAGGGTAACACTTATGAGATATATACTTGAGATACAGGAATGAGATACATATCTGAATGCACAGGATAAGTGGAAGCAAGGTTCCATGCAAGTGTCTTTGTGAAGTAATGAAAATGAGCATTAGATTCAAGTCTTGGAAAAATGTCCATTGTAAAATCATCTGAATGATTACCTGACAGCTAGGATGTTTGAATGCAGTAGCGTAAATGGCTTCTTTAGAAGTCTGTAAGATCTTTATTTTCATTTCACAAGGAATATGCTATTAGACTAATAGTACAGCTACTCCTTTTAGTGCAAATGTCCTGAAAGAGAATGGAAGATGCATTGCTGAAAACTACAGAAGGAAACATTTGAAAATTTGTGTAATGCATTGCAGTTTGTGATCTTACATATCAGTGCATTTACTGTATTGAAATTTATAATTAAGATGGGTGTACTGTATGTATTTCGATTTAAAATTTGTAGCAACTGTCATTGAAGTGACAAATTAGAAATGAACCACTGTGCCGCTATTCTGTCACATCTTTAAAATTATTGAATAAACATGAAAAACAAAGTTGTTTAATTGTATATGTTAGATTTACAGGTTGAAGGGCATACAGTTTTTATTTCACAAATAGCTGTCTCAGACAACTTGTTTTTCACCTTACAAAAAATGCATGAACACTGATAATTAAGTTCTTAGCTAGCAAGACTTTAGATTCACATATTTTGGTGCAATATGCTGATTTTAGTTCTGATCTGCTTTGCAAGTTTGTCTACATTGTAAAAGTATCTGAGGAATGCATGTATTATTTTATACAGAACAGAACGGTAGGCAAAATACATCTTATCACTTCATCCAGAGCTGACAAGTTTAACTCATCTGCTTTTTAACTGTGTGATTAAATAATGCGGCATGACTCATGCCAATAACCTTGTAGAATACATTAGTTTTAGGAGGCAGCAGTAACAACCTGAAACTCACAGAAGCAGAATATAGACCATGATGACAGGTTTTCTTATTGTAAGTCTTCCTGGAATAAATGTGGAAAAGAATCCTGATATCTGCCCCAGTGGACAGGCAGCAGTAATACCTCAGCAGTGACATAGATAGATGCCTGTAGGCTGCCACAACTAAGTCCAGATATGTATGTATTTACAAAGCTGTATGCCAGTCTATCTGCCTATCTATCTAGAGATATCTCTATTTATTTATTTATCTATCTATAGTTATGTCTCTATCTACAGATATCCCTCTATCTATTTATTTATCTATCTCTCTGTCTATAGCTATCTATCTATCTACAGCTATGTCTCTAGCTACTTATCTATCTATCTGTCTATCTATCTATCTATCTATCTATCTATCTATCTATCTATCTGTCTATCTATCTATCTATCTATCTATCTATCTATCTATATACATCTGTCTCTCTGTCTACCTATATATCTCACCATCTAGCTGATTGTCTGTATGTCTATCTATCTATCTATCTATCTATCTATCTATCTATCTATCTATCTATCTATCTATCATAGGTTCATATGTATGTACTAGGCTAATGGCCCAGGAGCCTTTACAAGCCTAGCCCATAGGATTACCCTGGCATCATGCCACCTGACCTTAGTTCCCAGTGCCTTTGTCAAGTAGAGCCACTGGAATGATCCCCGGGGTGAATTGTCTATTTCTCTTCTTCTCATCAAGATTTTTCTTGAAGAGGTCCAGTGAGGTGCTCTGTTGGACATGTATGGGAAGTATATTCCATAGTATGGGCAGTCTCTAGGTTATGAACCTGTCCCTCTAGCATGTTATGTTGATTGTGGTAATGAGGTACATGTCTCTGGAGCATGTGGTGCGGAGGAATTGGGATTTCTTTCGATGTAGCATTTCTAACAGAGCTTTGTAAGTCAAGCAGAGATCGCCTCTGAGTAGATGACATGAGACAGAGAATAGTTGGAGTTTTTGAGTCTGTCCATATAGGGCAAGTGTTTAAGGCCTAGGATCCTCTTTGTGCGGTACTTTTGGGGTCTCTCCAGTTGTTGCAGGTGTCTAGTGAGGTACATGCGAAATGGGGCTTGTACTCAATGATTGGCCTAATGAGGGATGAGTAGAGGGAGACAATGACCTCTCTCTTCCTGGATGCAAAACCTTTAGTAATGAGATGTGCCACATAGAAGGACTTTCTGACCACAGTGGCAGTGGGGTGATCAAAAGAGAGGTTGTTGTCAACCTGTGTTACCAGATCTCTTATAATGCTTTCTGTGTTCAGTGGGCTACCATCAATGTGGTAATTCATGGGAGCCGGGTTTTTCTCTAAGGGGATGATGAAACATTTTTTTGGCATTGAGCTTAAGGCCATGGTTCTGACACTAGTCTTTGGTCTCAGTGAGGCCTTTCTGTAGGATGTCAACATCACTTGGGGAGTTAATAATAGCTCCTAACTTGCAATTGTCTGCAAACTTTGTCAGCCAGAGTCCCTTCATGTCGGACTGGACTTCAGAGAAGTAGATACCAAACAGGAGAGGACCCAGGAACAAACCCTGTGGTACTCCACTCGTCTGCAGTCTGACTTGGAGTCAGCTACTTTCACACTGTGGGTTCTATCTGTGAGTCTATCTATATCTGTTTCTCTATCTGTCTGCCTCTCTATCTATGTATGTATGTATATATATATATATATATATATATATATATATATATATATATATATATATATATATATATATATATATACATATATATATATATATATATATATATATATATATAGCTATCTAGCTACCTATCTAGCTACCTATCTACCTACCTATTTATTATTTGTTCATATGATATCTGGCTGAATACTGCATATTTTCATCTGAGGTGTTTAGGAGCAAACCCCCCATTTGTGTATTTAGTCACAGGTACAAAGTGAAGTTATATGTTCATATTACATGTCAAAAGTTAACTTATAGCAATTGTTTACAGAACAGATCTGTAATGATATTTAACAAAGGACAAAGTTACAATATGATGTAATGCTGCTGTCAGAACTAATAAAAAAAGCTCTTATATAAAAAAAACTAATGACAAAAAGTTTTGATGTAACTAAGTACAAGGTACTATTCTGAACAATTCACTTGGGTTAAATTGTAAAAACAAACAGGTTGAAAACACTGTAGAACTCACAACCCACACTTTGCAGAAACAAGCAGCAGGCATATGCCAGCTAATCTGATTTAACAGAGGATAAACCTTGGGCACCTGAACTTACAGGTATTTGCGTTAAGGAAATCTGTTTGGATGCTCAGGTTGCAGTAAAACTTCTGCATCATGGCAGCAAAAGAACAAAAAAATGGAGCTATTATAGGAAGGTGATGCATAACCCAGACAGCAAACTCAGTGAGTCAAACCTGTGGAAAAGCACATCTGTTAAAACTGTGGGTGTCATCATTTTATACATCTACTCCCCATTCCATTATTACTTACACATACTCCCCATTCTCTCATTCCTTACACATACTCCTCATTGCTTAAACATCCTCCCAATTTCATCATTACTTACACATGCTCCCCATTCCCTCATTACTAAAACATACTCCCCATTCCATCATTACTATGCATACTCCTCATTCTCATACTACTTATACAAACTCCCCATTCCCACATTACTTATACTACAATTACCTCATTACTAATGCATACTCTCTGTTTCCTCATTACTTTGAATACTCCCCATTCTCTCATTATTTACACATACTCCCAAATCCCTCATTTATTTATTTATTTATTTGCAATTTGATTACCGGGGAAGTCCACTGGGCTGAATTGACCCATTTTCAGTGGAGGCCCGGGGAGAAAAGCTCCAAGATGCATTATACAATTTAGATACAAATGATAGTTAATATTAAAGATCTTATGTAGAATAGTTACTCATAAATGCATTCAATATCAGACATAGTTAACAAATTCATTAAGCTTGAAGGTAGGGATCATACAGTTTCATTTGAGGAAAAAAGATATGGGTTAGGTGTGGAAAACAGTTTACATACAAACCTTTTAAGAAAATATAAATATGCTTTACATACACACATCAACAGTAGAATGCTATTTACAATATTTACAAGGTTGGGCTGTGTGAGGGTAGTTGTAGGAGGTGAGAGCTTAGAGAGAAGCTAAATAAATTGTTGAGAGCTTAGATAGGCTCATAGAAAGATGCTTACACATACTTCTCATTCTCTCATTACTTACACATACTCTTCATTCCCTCATTACTTACACATACTCCCCATTCCCTCATTACTATGCATACTCCCCATTCTCTTATTACTTACACATACTCCCCATTCCCTCGTTACTATGAATACTCCCAATCTCTCATTACTTACACATACTCTTCATTCCCTCATTACTTACACATACTCCCCATTCCCTCATTACTATGCATACTCCCCATTCTCTCATTACTTACACATACTCTTCATTCCCTCATTACTTACACATACTCCCCATTCCCTCATTACTATGCATACTCCCCATTCTCTTATTACTTACACATACTCCCCATTCCCTCATTACTATGAATACTCCCAATCTCTCATTACTTACACATACTCTTCATTCCCTCATTACTTACACATACTCCCCATTCCCTCATTACTATGCATACTCCCCATTCTCTCATTACTTACACATACTCTTCATTCCCTCATTACTTACACATACTCCCCATTCTCTAATTACTTACACATACTCCCCATTCCCTCATTACTATGAATACTCCCATTCTCTCATTACTTACACATACTCTTCATTCCCTCATTACTTACACATACTCCCCATTCCCTCATTACTATGAATACTCCCATTCCCTCATTACTTACACATACTCTTCATTCCTTCATTACTTACACATACTCCCCATTCCCTCATTACTATGCATACTCCCCATTCTCTCATTACTTACACATACTCCCCATTCTCTAATTACTTACACATACTCTTCATTCCCTCATTACTTACACATACTCCCCATTCCCTCATTAATATGAATACTCCCATTCCCTCATTACTTACACATACTCTTCATTCCTTCATTACTTACACATACTCCCCATTCCCTCATTACTATGCATACTCCCCATTCTCTCATTACTTACACATACTCTTCATTCCCTCATTACTTACACATACTCCCCATTCTCTAATTACTTACACATACTCCCCATTCTCTAATTACTTACACATACTCCCCATTCCCTCATTACTATGAATACTCCCATTCTCTCATTACTTACACATACTCTTCATTCCCTCATTACTTACACATACTCCCCATTCCCTCATTACTATGCATACTCCCCATTCCCTCATTACTATGCATACTCCCCATTCTCTCATTACTTACACATACTCCCCATTCCCTCATTACTATGCATGTGTGTTAACTCCATACTTGCACAGTCAATCAGAAAAGAGAAAAAAACTAATGAGGATGAGCAAATGTCTTCTTGCACACATATTTTTTCTCTCTTCAGCAATATAATATAATATGATATAATATAATATAATATAATATAATATAATATAATATAATATAATTATAATATAATATAATATAATATAATATAATATAATATAATATAATATAATATAATATAATATAATATAATATAATATAATATAATATAATATAATATAATATAATATAAAAACATCCTAGAGAGTGAATTATCAGGGAGTTTGGATTAAGGAAACATAATCATTAAAATTCTCTTTCATTAAGCAGTAGTACATCATTGACCTCCCCCCAAAAAAAAAATATGTTTCAAAGTTAATAAGAGCAGTCTAGAACTACAAATAGAAATGTCTCATTGCTTCTTATAAAACATCTTACCCTATAAAAATTCTGAATGGCACCTTTTGCAGGCCTTCATATGTAGGCTCAAGGATGCAGGTCTTCCTTTGATAGTTTGATATCTAAATAATGTACTACAGCTTTTTGAACACAACATTAAATTGGGTAGGTAGCCATCTTAGATTGTCCTGGTGTCAGTTAAGGAAACATTTTCTTATGCAGCTTGCTGAAACCTCAGACTAGCAAAGCCAAAAGATGGATTCAGATTACCCACTTAATTACATTCCTAGCTGCTAAGGAACCCAAGAATGTCTGCTACAGGAAAAATAGTATACGAAAACTTTAACTACAACATTAGTTTCTGTTATATCCCTTAAATAGTTCTTCTTCCGTTGCATTGCAGATATAAACTGAAGATAATTTTCCTAACCAGATATGCTACTGTAACACATAATTTCCAACCAATAATCTAGTCACAAGTCTAATTGTAATATGCGTAAGTAGTTGTCCAGAAGTTAAATACACTTATGGCAACCTCTGTAAAATATAGGAGTGAAGTCCAGGCTGATGCAACCTCTGTAAAGTATAGGAGTGATGTCCAGACTGATGCAACCTCTGTAAATTACAGGAGTGATGTCCAGACTGATGCAACCTCTGTAAAGTATAGGAGCGAAGTCCCGACTGAAGCAACCTCTGCAAATTATAGGAGTGACGTCCAGGCTGATGCAACCTCTGTAAAGTATAGGAGTAAAGTCCAGACTTAAGCAACCTCTGTAAATTATAGGAGTGATGTCCAGGCTGATGCAACCTCTGTAAAGTATAGGAGCGAAGTCCCGACTGAAGCAACCTCTGCAAATTATAGGAGTGACGTCCAGGCTGATGCAACCTCTGGAAAGTATAGGAGTGAAGTCCCGACTGAAGCAACCTCTGCAAATTATAGGAGTGACGTCCAGGCTGATGCAACCTCTGTAAAGTATAGGAGTAAAGTCCAGACTGAAGCAACCTCTGTAAATTATAGGAGTGATGTCCAGGCTGATGCAACCTCTGTAAAGTATAGGAGTGAAGTCCTGACTGAAGCAACCTCTGCAAATTATAGGAGTGACGTCCAGGCTGATGCAACCTCTGTAAAGTATAGGAGTAAAGTCCAGACTGATGCAACCTCTGTAAAGTATAGGAGTGATGTCCAGACTGATGCAACCTCTGTAAAGTATAGGAGTGAAGTCCAGACTGAAGCAACCTCTGTAAATTATAGGAGTGATGTCCAGGCTGATGCAACCTCTGTAAAGTATAGGAGTGAAGTCCAGACTGATGCAACCTCTGTAAAGTATAGGAGTGAAGTCCAGGCTGATGCAACCTCTGTAAAGTATAGGAGTGACGTCCAGGCTGATGCAACCTCTGTAAAGTATAGGAGTGAAGTCCAGACTGAAGCAACCTCTGTAAATTATAGGAGTGAAGTCCAGACTGATGCAACCTCTGTAAAGTATAAGAGTGATGTCCAGACTGATGCAACCTCTGTAAATTATAGGAGTGATGTCCAGGCTGATGCAACCTCTGTAAAGTATAGGAGTGAAGTCCAGACTGAAGCAACCTCTGCAAATTATAGGAGTGAAGTCCAGACTGATGCAACCTCTGTAAAGTATAGGAGTGAAGTCCAGGCTGATGCAACCTCTGTAAAGTATAGGAGTGAAGTCCAGACTGATGCAACCTCTGTAAATTATAGGAGTGCTGTCCAGACTGATGCAACCTCTGTAAAGTATAGGAGTGATGTCCAGACTGATGCAACCTATGTAAAGTATATGAGCGAAGTCCAGGCTGATGCAACCTCTGTAAAGTATAGGATTGAAGTCCAGGCTGATGCAACCTCTGTAAAGTATAGGATTGAAGTCCAGGCTGATGCAACCACTGTAAAGTATAGGATTGAAGTCCAGGCTGATGCAACCTCTGTAAATTATAGGAGTGATGTCCAGACTTGATGCAACCTCTGTAAAGTATAGGAGTGATGTCCAGACTGATGCAACCTCTGTAAAATATAGGAGTGATGTCCAAACTGATGCAACCTCTGTAAAGTATAGGAGTGATGTCCAGACTGATGCAACCTCTGTAAAATATAGGAGTGATGTCCAGACTGATGCAACCTCTGTAAAGTATAGGAGAGAAGTCCAGACTGATGCAACCTCTGTAAAATATAGGAGTTATGTCCAGACTGATGCAACCTCTGTAAAGTATAGGAGTGAAGTCCAGACTGATGCAACCTCTGTAAAATATAGAAGTGATGTCCAGACTGATGCAACCTCTTTAAAGTATAGGAGTGAAGTCCAGACTGATGCAACCTCTGTAAAGTAAAGGAGTTATGTTCAGACTGATGCAACCTCTGTAAAGTATAGGAGTGAAGTCCAGACTGATGCAACCTCTGTAAAATATAGGAGTGATGTCCACACTGATACAACCTCTGTAAAATATACGAGTGATGTCCAGACTGATGCAACCTCTGTAAAGTGTAGGAGTGAAGTCCAGACTGAAGCAACCTCTGTAAAGTATAGGAGTGATGTCCAGACTGATGCAACCTATGTAAAGTATATGAGCGAAGTCCAGGCTGATGCAACCTCTGTAAAGTATAGGATTGAAGTCCAGGCTGATGCAACCTCTGTAAAGTATAGGATTGAAGTCCAGGCTGATGCAACCACTGTAAAGTATAGGACTGAAGTCCAGGCTGATGCAACCTCTGTAAATTATAGGAGTGATGTCCAGACTTGATGCAACCTCTGTAAAGTATAGGAGTGATGTCCAGACTGATGCAACCTCTGTAAAATATAGGAGTGATGTCCAAACTGATGCAACCTCTGTAAAGTATAGGAGTGAAGTCCAGACTGATGCAAACTCTGTAAAATATAGAAGTGATGTCCAGACTGATGCAACCTCTTTAAAGTATAGGAGTGAAGTCCAGACTGATGCAACCTCTGTAAAGTAAAGGAGTTATGTTCAGACTGATGCAACCTCTATAAAGTATAGGAGTGAAGTCCAGACTGATGCAACCTCTGTAAAATATAGGAGTGATGTCCACACTGATACAACCTCTGTAAAATATACGAGTGATGTCCAGACTGATGCAACCTCTGTAAAGTGTAGGAGTGAAGTCCAGACTGAAGCAACCTCTGTAAAATATAGGAGTGAAGTCCAGACTGATGCAACCTCTGTAGAATGTAGGAGTGATGTCCAGACTGATGCAACCTCTGTAAAATATAGGAGTGATGTTCAGACTGATGCAACCTCTGTAAAGTATAGGAGTGATGTCCAGACTGATGCAACCTCTGTAAAATATAGGAGTGATGTCCAGACTGATGCAACCTCTGTAAAGTATAGGAGAGAAGTCCAGACTGATGCAACCTCTGTAAAATATAGGAGTTATGTCCAGACTGATGCAACCTCTGTAAAGTATAGGAGTGAAGTCCAGACTGATGCAACCTCTGTAAAATATAGGAGTGATGTCCACACTGATACAACCTCTGTAAAATATACGAGTGATGTCCAGACTGATGCAACCTCTGTAAAGTGTAGGAGTGAAGTCCAGACTGAAGCAACCTCTGTAAAATATAGGAGTGAAGTCCAGACTGATGCAACCTCTGTAGAATGTAGGAGTGATGTCCAGACTGATGCAACCTCTGTAAAATATAGGAGTGATGTTCAGACTGATGCAACCTCTGTAAATTATAGGAGTGAATTCCAGACTGATACAACCACTGTAAAGTATAGGAGTGATGTCCAGACTGATGCAACCTCTGTAAATTATAGGAGTGAAGTCCAGGCTGATGCAACCTCTGTAAAGTATAGGAGTGATGTCCAGACTGATGCAACCTCTGTAAATTATAGGAGTGATGTCCAGACTGATGCAACCTCTGTAAAGTATAGGAGTGACGTCCAGGCTAATGCAAGCTCTGTAAAGTATAGGAGTGAAGTCCAGACTGATGCAACCTCTGTAAAGTATAAGAGTGATGTCCAGACTGATGCAACCTCTGTAAATTATAGGAGTGATGTCCAGGCTGATGCAACCTCTGTAAAGTATAGGAGTGAAGTCCAGACTGAAGCAACCGCTGCAAATTATAGGAGTGAAGTCCAGACTGATGCAACCTCTGTAAAGTATAGGAGTGAAGTCCAGGCTGATGCAACCTCTGTAAAGTATAGGAGTGAAGTCCAGACTGATGCAACCTCTGTAAATTATAGGAGTGCTGTCCAGACAGATGCAACCTCTGTAAAGTATAGGAGTGATGTCCAGACTGATGCAACCTATGTAAAGTATATGAGCGAAGTCCAGGCTGATACAACCTCTGTAAAGTATAGGATTGAAGGTCAGGCTGATGCAACCTCTGTAAAGTATAGGATTGAAGTCCCGGCTGATGCAACCTCTGTAAAGTATAGGATTGAAGTCCAGGCTGATGCAACCTCTGTAAAGTATAGGATTGAAGTCCAGGCTGATGCAACCTCTGTAAATTATAGGAGTGATGTCCAGACTTGATGCAACCTCTGTAAAGTATAGGAGTGATGTTCAGACTGATGCAACCAATGTAAAATATAGGAGTGATGTCCAAACTGATGCAACCTCTGTAAAGTATAGGAGTGATGTCCAGACTGATGCAACCTCTGTAAAATATAGGAGTGATGTCCAGACTGATGCAACCTCTGTAAAGTATAGGAGAGAAGTCCAGACTGATGCAACCTCTGTAAAATATAGGAGTTATTTCCAGACTGATGCAACCTCTGTAAAGTATAGGAGTGAAGTCCAGACTGATGCAACCTCTGTAAAATATAGAAGTGATGTCCAGACTGATGCAACCTCTTTAAAGTATAGGAGTGAAGTCCAGACTGATGCAACCTCTGTAAAGTAAAGGAGTTATGTTCAGACTGATGCAACCTCTGTAAAGTATAGGAGTGAAGTCCAGACTGATGCAACCTCTGTAAAATATAGGAGTGATGTCCAGACTGATGCAACCTCTGTAGAATGTAGGAGTGATGTCCAGACTGATGCAACCTCTGTAAATTATAGGAGTGAATTCCAGACTGATACAACCTCTGTAAATTATAGGAGTGAATTCCAGGCTGATGCAACCTCTGTAAATTATAGGAGTGCTGTCCAGACTGATGCAACCTCTTTAAAGTATAGGAGTGATGTCCAGACTGATGCAACCTATGTAAAGTATATGAGCAAAGTCCAGGCTGATGCAACCTCTGTAAAGTATAGGATTGAAGTCCAGGCTGATGCAACCTCTGTAAAGTATAGGATTGAAGTCCAGGCTGATGCAACCTCTGTAAAGTATAGGATTGAAGTCCAGGCTGATGCAACCTCTGTAAATTATAGGAGTGATGTCCAGACTTGATGCAACCTCTGTAAAGTATAGGAGTGATGTCCAGACTGATGCAACCTCTGTAAAATATAGGAGTGATGTCCAAACTGATGCAACCTCTGTAAAGTATAGGAGTGATGTCCATACTGATGCAACCTCTGTAAAATATAGGAGTTATGTCCAGACTGATGCAACCTCTGTAAAGTATAGGAGAGAAGTCCAGACTGATGCAACCTCTGTAAAATATAGGAGTTATGTCCAGACTGATGCAACCTCTGTAAAGTATAGGAGTGAAGTCCAGACTGATGCAACCTCTGTAAAATATAGAAGTGATGTCCAGACTGATGCAACCTCTTTAAAGTATAGGAGTGAAGTCCAGACTGATGCAACCTCTGTAAAGTAAAGGAGTTATGTTCAGACTGATGCAACCTCTGTAAAGTATAGGAGAGAAGTCCAGACTGATGCAACCTCTGTAAAATATAGGAGTGATGTCCAAACTGATGCAACCTCTGTAAAGTATAGGAGTGATGTCCATACTGATGCAACCTCTGTAAAATATAGGAGTTATGTCCAGACTGATGCAACCTCTGTAAAGTATAGGAGAGAAGTCCAGACTGATGCAACCTCTGTAAAATATAGGAGTGATGTCCAGACTGATACAACCTCTGTAAAATATACGAGTGATGTGCAGACTGATGCAACCTCTGTAAAGTGTAGGAGTGAAGTCCAGACTGAAGCAACTTCTGTAAAATATAGGAGTGTAGTCCAGACTGATGCAACCTCTGTAGAATGTAGGAGTGATGTCCAGACTGATGCAACCTCTGTAAAATATAGGAGTGATGTTCAGACTGATGCAACCTCTGTAAATTATAGGAGTGAATTCCAGACTGATACAACCTCTGTAAATTATAGGAGTGAAGTCCAGGCTGATGCAACCTCTGTAAAATATAGGAGTGATGTCCAGACTGATGCAACCTCTGTAAATTATAGGAGTGATGTCCAGACTGATGCAACCTCTGTAAAGTATAGGAGTGAAGTCCAGACTGATGCAACCTCTGTAAAGTATAGGCGTGATGTCCAGACTGATGCAACCTCTGTAAAATATGAGTGAAGTCCAGGCTGATGATGCAACTGCTGTAAAATATAGGAGTGATGTCCAGACTGATGCAACCTCTGTAAAGTATAGGAGTGATGTCCAGACTGATGCAACTTCTGTAAATTATAGGAGTGATGTCCAGACTGATGCAAGCTCTGTAAAGTATAGGAGTGAAGTCCGGACTGATGCAACCTCTGTAAAGTATAGGAGTGAAGTCCAGACTGATGCAACCTCTGTAAAGTACAGGAGTGAAGTCCAGGCTGATGCAACCTCTGTAAAGTATAGGAGTGAAGTCCAGGCTGATGCAACCTCTGTAAAGTATAGGAGTGAAGTCCAGACTGAAGCAACCTCTGTAAAGTATAAGAGTGATGTCTAGACTGATGCAACCTCTGTAAAGTATAGGAGTGAAGTCCAGACTGAATGTATGCAATCATCCTTTCCATTTATGAGTAGGAAGTACTTTGATTTGTAAAACTTATACAGCAAAGAAATCCAAAAGCAGAAGGTAGCCTTGCTTAAAGAGTGTTGGCTGGATATACAGAATCCCAATGAAATGGTTATCGTCCATGTATCTCCGTAGAGCAAATCAAACAGTTCCATCCAGTATGATAAGTATCTGTTTGTAAGCTTCAGTTTTCTCAAACTTTACTATAATAGGAAACTATCTAATAAAAACACGAACACTGTTGGCCAAATTCCAAAAGTTTCCACTGTGCAAAAGCTATTACATTGGGGTTGTAAGGTAGGGTACTCATCAATATATGTAGTTCCAGCAGAATATTTCCATAGTTTCTTATGGACTGTATTCAAATGTAGACTCACACAAACCTTGATGGGCAACCCTTGCCTAAACATAAAGAATAAGTGGAATGTCTGCCCAAAATCATACCTGGCAGAGCACAGCTTTACTGTAAGGTGTGCGCTGTATATAGCTCCTACATAAAGATGCCTCCCTGACCCCACACTAGTAGTATGGCAGGAATATAAGATGCCAGTACTGGTCCCATTTCCTTGACATCTACACAGTTATATGTAGTGAGGATGATTGAAATCCTCAGACATTTCACCTTGGTTGAATCTCTATGGCTGGTTATACCTGCTGCAAGCAAATATAAAAATATGAATCATTGTTACATGCTGGTCCATAGTTGCTTCTGCTATAGGGTATCATACTGACACAGATCACTGTTCTAGTAGAAGTTGTCCACTCCTAACTAAGAAATGGACATTTCAATGATTACATATGTGTAAGCACCCTCCAGCAACCCTGTATACCTCACAACCGCATGCATACAAGCTTAATTGCTTCAATAGCAAACAAAAATATTCTGTATTATGTACACATAGAAAAGGGTGCAGAACTTGTCAGCTGAATGGCAGTTTGCAGGACAATAGGATTATAGTGTCTCTTTTTACTATGCATCTAGGTAGGGGTCTCTCCATACCTCTAGATGCCAGTATTGTTTTGGGTCCATAATATATCTAACATGAGTTTCATGTGTTTGTATTTGCATCCTCAGCATTGTGGAGATTATGCCACAGTATATTGCATTGTCTCTTCCTCATTTCCATCAATATACACTAAGAAAGGTGATCATACAATACCTGTATTGTACTTTCCTTTCCTTTCTAGGTCACATATCTGCCTTATCATTTTGTGTGTGTGCATTCCAATGAATGCCATTGAACCTCGATTCTTCAGTCACAGCAGTACTCATGTCTGCTTGAAACTATATTCCTTGACTACAGGGTTTCTTCATCATTGATTTATGAAATATCTCACTACTCCCTACATACATAATTCTATTCATTAACATAGATTATTATGGAATCACATTATGAAATAGGATCACAAATCAGAGCAATTATTCCTAGTGTGTGGTCTTTTCCTAGACTTATCAATATATGTATAGGGGGATGTTTGCTTTTCTCAGCTCTGGGCTGCATTAATTTCTTTCTAGAAACTCTCTGCTGTGCTATATATTTAAGAATCTGTCCATTATTATTTCATTTTTCAGTCTTATTTAAAATCATACACAGAATTAAGTCAACTAAGTAACATACATAGAAATAAAATGTTGACCTTAGGTTGGTTCTCGTTTTGTTGTCATTAAAAATAACTGAGACACAACATGCATCTTTCTTTTCAGTCTAGAAACTGTAAATGTTGCTCTATTTGCACAGATTTTTAATAAAATGCATACAAAATGTGAAGTTATTTGCTTACCATTTAATAGATTAAGATACGTGAGTCAAAAAGCATTGTTCTTCTCAAAATAAAAAAAAACACATTAAAAATAGATAAGCTACTGCTTGTGTGCTTAAAGAATATTGGAAAATTATTTATTAAAACTGGATAAGCTATTGCTTGTGTGTTTACAGAATATTAGAAAATTATTTTCCCCTGGCCATGACACACACAGTAATTTGTCATATTTTGAAAACCAGGCAATTTTCCCCAAGTAAAAAAGTTTCATCCGAGAATGCACAGAGCAAACCAGCTGACAGGTAACAGTACAGTATTGTCAGAGGCTAAATAATGAATTGTGTGAGATATTTACTGGTCTTTTTACTCATTTTGTGCATTTTTAATAAAAGGATCTAGGCACAATTTTTGAAGCTAAGTTTAAGTCACAGAAAAATGTAGCTTAATGTGACATCTTAAAAAAAAATAAATAACCTAGTAGTTTTACACAGACACTTAAATGAAACAAGTAACAAAATATGCAGGAAGTATTTTAAAAATTCCCATGTTGAACATACATTATGAATTAAGTTTTACTTTTGGAATACACACTGCTCTGAAATGAATTACAGATGTAGCTGCAATTTTGTCTAGAAAGGTGAATTTCCCTCAACAGGAATTGTTGTTAAGTGCATGAATGTGAAGAGTATATATGCACAACTTTAATGTCGTGAAATGGCATGTACTACAATGCAGGCACTCAGCTTAGTACAGGAAAAATCAGTAATGATGGACCTTCAAAACAGATGCAAGTGACAAGGCTTGCAAAGGCAGGATATTTTGAAGGCCTTCATCTATATTAAGAGTTAATTATAAAAACAACTTCCATAAAATTAAGAGTTTCAACAGTTGATATTTTATGCAGAAGTCTCACATGGCCAAATTCATTTCACTGTGTATAAGCAATACTGAAAGTGTTAGAAGCAGGTTTTGTAGAAAATATTAAAAATAGTACTACAATGAATTACAGCATAAGTTTGTAAATAGAATAGTTTGTGAATAGAAAATTATGAAATCTCAAAATTCCATCTTTAAACGTGTTTGATACATATATGATTATATTTGGGTTACCAGACATAACTTGTTTATTATGTGTTCAAAACATGGATGCCGAGAAATTAATTTACTCCCTCAAAGTTTATCTCGGCATCCATGTCACAAACACATAATTAAAGCTTATGAACAGAGGCCCAGTCATAATTCTTTGTAGAGCATGGAGCTTGATTTGCTTCATGTACTACTAGTTTTAAGGAAAAAGAAAACATTCCCCCAGATTTACAAAAGCTTGCACGGAGTGCAAGATGAGTGTAGGAGCTCACGCAGGCAATATGTCTGCCGTGCGATCCAGGAACAGCCGGCAGGGGCATGCTCGAGAGCTGCTAAAGCTAGTCGTGCACGGACAACGTCATGGTATGCAGATTATCTCATTTGCTGGTGAAAGCCATGCAAATGAGGTAAATTTGCGATCCAGCAAACACTAACCTGTCTGTGGAAGATTAGTGTTACCTGCAGAAATGTACTCAGTTGGTAAGGGAGTACATTTCTGCAAATAGCTAAACAAAGCTATGACAGCTCCAAATAAAGGATGCATGCAGTTGAGGAAGCATGCCAATGGCCAAATATAAGGCCATTGGCATTGTAAAATGTTTAAAAACATAAAAATGTAACTTTTTTTTCCCCGATCTCCGATGTTTAAACATAGCGCAGCACCGCATAAATGTGCGGTGCTTTAAAAAAATGAAAATCATTTAAAAAAGCCAAAAATAGGCATTTTCACTAAAAAGCTTATTCTGCCATGCAGATGAATGGCAGGCTGAAGACAACATGGCTACTGACTAGTGGTTGCTAAGGGGGGGAAGCTCAGTGTGAGAGATGTAACCATGCATTACTAGGCAATCCTATGCAAATGAGTATAAGGATAGTGAATCCCAATTTTCCCCAGCATGTGAGGCATGTCCCAAGAGTGTAAGATTTGGAGTAGGTGAGTATAAGACTAGAATATAGGTGACATCATGAGGGGGTGTGTCAGACAGGCTGTAAGCTAATTGGAGCACAGTGGCTCGTGTTTGCCCTGAGCTGCTCAGGATTGCAAAGACACTTGTCTACAGTTGTCCTATTTGAAAACCTCAAACCCAAGGTGCACACTGTTATAAGATAGGAAACTCCTTGCAAACATGCACACAGCATGTGCGTGTGTTTGCGTGGCACCCCCACCCCCCACCGTGCGGAAACAGAAAGGCAAAAAGAAGGAAAAGAAGTAGTAGGAAGTTAACCAAGGAGAACTAACAGAGCTGCCAGGTGAAATATATCAGAATCAGCCAATTACACAGGCAGCAGACTAGCCCAGCCCAGCTCAGCACTTTAAACTCTGCAAACACCATTCCTCCCTGTTTTCTCTCAAGAACTCTGCAACACTGCAGTATACAAAGAGGGAAAGCTTAAAAAGCTTAAGTCAGACAAAATGTTAGGGGCTATCATAAACCAACATGTGCAAGGTGCTGAGGGTGGTGATGTTGTGAATGCTGCTGAGCATCCCACAGTGAGAAGACAGAGAAGAGTGTACAGACCCAGGGTAACCTACTAGGGGCTACATGAGCTGGAGATAGTGGAGTGCTATAGGATGGACAGGGACCTCTTACAGCAAATTGTTGAGCTTTGCCGGCCACGCTTCACACACAGAACCAACAGAGGGGAACCAATCCCAGTAGATACAAAGGTATGTGTTGCCCTACGAATACTAGCTACAGGTACCTTCCAAAGATCAACTGGTGATATGATGGGGATTTCACAGGCATCAGCATCCAGGGTACTCCACCAGTTCCTGGATGCCGTGTCAGCAAATGTCGGTGACCACATATATTTCCACAATTCCCGTGAGGCATTGGCCAGCAATATGCATCTTTTCCACCAAATAGCAGAACACCCTGAGGTAGTGGGTGCAATAGACTGCACGCACATATGCATCAAAGCACCACCTGGTGAGTGGGGTAGGGTCTACATCAACCGCTCCATCAACTGCCAGTACGTGTGCGATGCCCAGGGCATAATAATGAATGTGTGTGCTGGATGCCCTGGAAGCTATCACGATTCCCACATTTGGTATCTGACCCAGCTGTACCAGTTATTTGCCAATGGGGACATTCCCTATGGTCACCTAGTAGGGGATGCTGGATACGCACTGAAGCCATGGCTGATGACACCCATCAGAAATGCACACACCTGAACAAGAACTCCATAATGAGGCACATGCACAAACAAGAATCATAATTGAGCATGTGTTTGGGATGCTCAAGTCACGGTTCCAATGCCTGGACACAACTGGTGGAGCCTTGCAGTACTCAGCAACTACATGTACCCAAATTGTTATGGTATGTGCCTTGCTACACAATATGATCCTGCGGAAACAGCTGCAGCAGGAACAGCATGGGGCAGGATCAAACAGCCCCCCACCATTGTCAAGCCTGCACAGGCACAGCATGACTCCGAAGAGGAACAACCTGATCCTGCCCCAGTAGGCAGAAGGAGAAATGCCCAGTATGCCCTAGTCTTGGCAAAGAGGCAATGCATAGCACATACACTGACTCAGTAGGAACCCTGGAAATGACACCTCTCTCTGATTTGCACATACAGTAAAATGGATGCCTAACTTGACACTACCTGTTTTCAAACATGTATAGGGAGTGTACTATGTGCATCCGACATAGGCAGTCCTGCAGCACCACCCTCAATACTGACACAGACACAACTTAAGTCACTCACACATAACAATCACAGCCAGCAGGACAGTTGTAGACAAATGCAAACACAAACAAATGTTGTATCATGCCCTCTGAAGAGGCATATGGGTAACCTCCCCCCAGGCCTATGCAGACAGATAACAACAGGCCAGACAGTGTGATGTGGGTTGGGTAAGCTAAGAAGTCACAAACTAATATGTGTGTAATTGGAAGCTAAGGTCTGTAGTACAGTGGTATGCCTCAAGCCAGTACGATAGGCAACAGTACAGACTGAAATGGAGTACCTGACAAGAGTGCAGGCCTAGCAAATGTGTATAAGTGTCAGGTGTACCCCTCATCCTATGTACATCCACAGTAACAATCAGGTGTGCCCCCTCCGGGTAGAAATGTACAAATAATAGCTGTTCCCCCTGTATGTAGAAATGTTGATAAGTCTATGCAAATTGACTCATGGAAGCCCTGCAGGCACAGTGTACTTCCTGTCAATGTACAACACAAAGGTGAGCCCTGAAGTAAAAACCAACTTGATTTTTCACACACATATAGTATATATGCCCATAGTGGGCATGCTCACACACTTAAACAAATATAGCAAATTTCAGTCAACAACATACTGAAAGGTCATACTAGGCATAATCACACACTTAAAAAAATGAAGCAAATGTCAGTCAACAACATACTGAACGGTCATACTGAGCATGCTCACACACTTAGGCCATGTCTGAGTACAGCAGTGGGCCACACATATCTGGCAGTTGCAGTTCTTACTCCAGACACATGTCACTATTCACCAATCCTGCCTTGCGCACACAGTGATATGAAAACAGACCATATAATATATTGGACCCCTGTCATAATCAAACTATGTAATACAAGTACTTAAGTTGTTCAAAGAAAGTTATAATCCAAAGAAGATCAATAAATATCCGATCAGTATGATCAAGAAACAATGAGCACTCCTAACATTATCCAAGCCAAGCTCTGCCAAAAATATTGCCAAAGATTCCATAGAGAACCATGAAGCTTTCTTTAGCTATGTCATAAATATCAATGTAAACTAAATATGTTCTGAGTTAGTGCAAAGTGTAAATTAATACATGTACATGACTGACATTGCCAACATCTTGTCAGACAGGTTCATACATATTTACCCCCCTCTCACTGACAAAAGGGCCCATTACCATACCTGGAAATTGTGAAAACCCAGAAATCACATATACAATGGTTAAACAGCTCTATCCAAACCTAAAAACACGGAGTCTATGGGATGACATGGTGTCCCTGGCTGTGTCATATGTGAACTCCAAAACAAACAGACCCTGCACCTGAACAGTCTGTTGAGACTCACCCTCTGTACAAGATATGAAACTGTTGAATGGGCTACAGCAACTTTTGGCACACTCCACAAGTGTTGGTGCACAACAGACCATGGAAACTATTATCTTATAAGCCGGAGCTGCAAGGCCATGGAGTCCATCATTATGGAACTCATAAACAGAGCTATTGGGAGCCTACAAACACTGAACCTTACCCATTTTGATTTGGTCAGGGGTAGATCATGGTCCTTAAACCTGCTAGACAGTTTTCAAGGCAGTTAACCAGGACATACATCAATGAAATGAGCTCCACACGACTTACATAGACCTTGAAAAGCTCTTTCCCAACATCCCACACACGTCGTATCCACAAAATCAACAACCTGTGCATAAACACGTATGTCATCTGATGGATTGTCAACTGGGGCACAGATAGATCCCACAAGGTAAGAATTGTGGTCTCCCTGTTGGACTGTAAGCTGATAACAACTGCTGTCCCCCATGGCTCAGTCCTGGGAGCCCTCCTGTCTGGTGTATACTTTTCAGAAGTACAGTCAAACACATGAGGGCTATGGTTAGCAAAGTTTGTGGATGACTGCAAAAAGGTTGTCATAATTGATGTTTGGGACACCAGAGACATCCTTAAAAAAGGTTTCAGTCAGACAGATGTGGTGTCAAAATTATGGCCTCGAGCTACAGTCATACAAATACCACATAGGTGCCAACACCCTAAATGTGGAAGTAATAATAAGGGGTCTATGGACACATGTGGATAGTCATCTCTACTTTCAGAAACACATTCACAAAGTGGTTAGAAAATCATGCCATGTGTCCCCACAAATTGCCAAAGTCTTTGCATGTAGGTCAAAGTAGGTTCCCTCTACTCATCAGTCGTCAGACCCATCAGAGAGTACCACAACACACTTGCGATGAATCTGACTAGGCACCTTCAGCAGCTGGAAAGACCACTGAAGTACCTCAACAAGAGGATTACTGGCCTCAAACAGTTTCTCCATGCAACAAGACTGAAGTAACTCAATCTGTACTCTGTTGCATACTGTCTACTCAGGTGATCTCTGCCCAACATACAGGTCCATGTCCAATGCAAAACTGATGTACATGCTCTATCTGAAGTAAACCCAAGCTTACTGTGCCACATGCTCTAGGGATATAATCATCACAACAATAAATAGAACATGTTGGAGGAATACATTACTAACTCACATACTTCCCTTGCTTTGGAACAGGCTCCCAACCTACATTAAGCTGAGTCCCTCACTGACACTCTTCCAGAGGAGCCTTGATGAGTGTAGGTGAAACTGAACTGTCACACCATGGATCACTTCATCAGCTTTACTACACAGAGGCATAGGGAACTAACCCCAGGTGTGGTGATAGCTGCATTCTCTGGCCATACTAATATATGCTTTCAGGCAGATAGCTTATTACCTACCTATGTACCTATATATGTAGGGAAACACAGAATAATAAGCCAAAGATGGATGGGCAGAGATGTGTGTAAGAGGGTGACCATGACAAGGAGCCATCCAGGACTGTCCCACCCAGCACACATCCCAATGGCACAAAAGACATGAGGTGCACATCTCACCCACTGTACATAATAGCCACCAGTATCTGTAAGCATTACAGTGTATGTGGTGCATGTGCCTGCTGTACAACATGACTGTACAATGAAGTACACATCTACTATCTGTAGACATGTACCTGTCACATAGGTTCATAGGTATGTAGTAGACTATCTTCACAAAGGCATATATTAGCCTAGGCAAGTTGTGCAGCTTTCACCACCCCATTGGTTAGTCTTCTAAGCCCTAGTTCTAATAGTTAGTACCCTAAGCCCCTTTCTAGTGGGGCTGCTGATGTGATCCCTGGTGTGAATTGTCTGTTTCCCATCCACTCATCAAGGTTCCTATTGAAGAGTGTCAGCGAGGGGCTCTATCTGATGTACATTGTGACTCTGTTCCACAGTAAGGCAAGTCTCTGGGATGGTACTCTATCCCACCAGCATGTTGTATTCATTGTTGTGATGAGGTTCATAACCCTGGAGTGTATAGTGTGACTCAATTTTGTTTTCTTTAGATGGAGCATGTTCAACAGTTATGTGTTGGACATGCCTCTGTATGTTAGGCAGAGTTTGCCTCTGAGTAGACAGTACGCAACAGAGAACAGATTTAGTTTTTCCAGTTGCGTTGCATAACACAACTGTTTGAGGCCAGTAATCCTCTTGGTAAGGTACCTCTGTGGTCTCTCCAGCTGCTGGATATGCTGGATAGTTGAGTACATCCAAAATGGTGCATTGTACTCAATGATGGGTCTGATGACTTAAGAGTAGAGGGCCACCACTACCTCTTTTGATCTTGATGCAAACCCTTTGTTGATTAGGTGGGCCACATAGGATTTCCTAACCACTTTGGCAACATGGTTGTCAAAGGAAAGATGACTATCTACTTGTGGCCCCAGATCCCTTATTACTTTGTCAGTTTTTAGGGGGTAACACCTATGTGGTAGTTTGTGAGTACTTTGTTATCCCCAAAGGGGATTACTATGCATTCTTTCATATTGGGCTTGAGGCCATGATTTTGACACCACACATCTGGGGAATCTATTATGGGACACACTTTACAGTTCCCAGCAAACTTAGTCAACCACAACCCTCCTGTGTTGACATGTACTTCTGAGACGTATATACCAAACAGGAGGGGCCCCAGGACTGAACCCTGGGGGACACCAGTTGTTACTGGTTTAGAGTCTGACATGTAGCCAGCAACTCTTAATTTGTGGGATCTATCTGTGAGCCAGTTTGCAATCCATCTTGTGATGTATGGATTTATGCCCAGGTTGGTGACTTCATCTATGATACCTGACTGGGGGATGGAGTCAAAGGCCTTAGCGAGGTATAGGTAGGCTGTGTGGAGCTCCTTTTAATCATCTGTAACCTGGGTAACTGTCTCAAAGAAATCCACCCAGTTCAGGAGGCATGATCTGCCTTTGACAAAGCCGTACTGGGTGTGCTCAACTGTGTGAAGGTTCCCAATGTCTTTATTGTTGAGTTCCATTATGATTGGCCCCATTGCCTTGTAGATCAGACTTGTCAGGCTCATAGAGCAGGAATGCCAAGGGTCTGTTGTGGCCCCACCCCTGTGGAGTGGGAAGAAAGTTGCTGTGCAACATTCTATGGGTACATATCCTGTAGAGAGGATGTAGAGAGAAGTGTAGCCCTATGTGCTATGATCCAGTTTCTGATGCCAGAAGGTATGGAATGAGTAGTATCCTGGTGTTGCTGGTGTAATCCCTGGATCCTTGAACTAGGTTTCTGTTACTGCACAGATATCAATATTCTCCATACTAAGAAGTGCCTCTAGTGTGTGCATTTGGAGGCTGAGACCTCTGGCAGTGAGTAGCATTTAGCTCACTTTGTGGTTATTTGTGTTGGTTATGGGGGTTGGTTTGTCATAGGTTCATAGGTTCATAGGTAGATACCAGGCTATTGGCCCTAGGGTCTATACAAGCCTTGCCAAAAATGTACCCTGGCTTCATTCATAGAATGTATACAGACTCTGGCAGAAAACATAATAATATTAGTCATGATATTACTGCATCATAAAAACACAAAACTCTTTTAGGAATAAAGTCCAGGAATGTAACACTCAGTCAAGCTGCTTAAACTCTAGATCTCCAAATAACTGTGCACTTCACATAAGAGACATTTGCCTCATAAACGCGTAGAACAAACACCTGTAAATGTACAACCAGGTAAACATCAGTGATCACACAGCAGTAGCTGCAGTTTAAACAGGGAACAGGTGCTCCTGAAGCATTAACCAGAGAAACAGAGCAGGGAACAGGTGCCCCTGGAGCATTAACTAGAGACATAGAGCAGGGAACAAGTGCCCCTGGAGCATTAACCAGAGACACAGTGTAGGGAACAAGTGCCCCTGGAGAATTAACCAGAGACACAGAGCATGGAACAGGTGCCCCTGGAGCATTAACCAGAGACACAGAACAGGGAACAGGTGCCCTTGGAGCATTAACTAGAGACACAGAACAGCCCAACCAAAAGGTGAAAGCCTTTCAGCAGCAAACAAGACTTTATAACCAAAATCATGTCATTCACAATGCCAGAGGCATCCCCAAATATGAATCAGCTATGGTTTCAGGAGCAAATCATACATGTCTGTGACAGGTTAGCATTGAAGACTACAGCTATAGGTTGCTAACAACCTCCATATCATAATCACTGACTTCATTCTGTCAGATTTTGTTGCCTAGAATTTGAACCTGAGCAAATCACTTAAGCTGACACTACTCCTGGATTGCCCCTGAAGAAAAGCTGTCTCTAGTGGGTTTAACTGATTAAAAATTAAAAACATAAATAAAAGTTTCATGGCAAATGTCAGGATGGAGCAGTACTTATTCTTCTGTAATAAAGGTCCACAGTACACATGCACTGAGGCAGAAGATGACCACATGAATAGCTAAAGTGGAATTAGGACAGCAATAGTGACCCTCTCTACTTGTGTACTGGAATGGAAATCATTTCTGTGCATTAAAAGGAACATTGAATAAACACAGGATCTTGAAGCAAGGAAACACTGATAATGCTACTTCATACAATATTCATTATGGAAAACCTTATTTTCAAAGGTAAAAATACAATACATACCAGAGACAAGGCATGGAGGGAGCAGCAGTACTTTAAGGTCTTTTTTTCAGTTCACAGTCAGCTTTTAAAGAGTAAAAACATATCAGGAAAGAAGCATTGCCTACAACTCCCTCCGATTTACATGGTATGTGCTAGTGAAGTAGACAGCGGAGTGAGTCACCAATTGAGCCTTGCCTAAAAAAGGTAATATGGGGACAGCAACAGCCTTGGCCAGTATTCAGAAGCATAGGGATGACAGATGCAAACCATCTCTAATGAAGCAACGAGGCTTGTCTATCATGTCATCCCAGGCAAACAGAGACTGGATCTCCTTTGTATGACACCAGAAGCTCAGCCAATTGTTGAAGTTTATCATCTTTCTGTTATATTGCAGTATCCTGTAGGTCAAGGTAATATGCTACTCAAGGTCAGGGTCATACCAGCCCGGGCTACATGATCATAGAGCTACTATATATATATCTCTTGTCATGTTGTCCTGGGAGGTATGTCTCAGATCATTCACACTGACATGTACAAAGACCACGTCATATATGTACCTGTTCTGGAGTGATGTAAGTGCTTGTGTTATGTGGCAGATCATAGCACCTGACAGACAACTGACAGTAACCTTCCCTTTGTCCAGCCTAGTGAGTGGAACATCTGTGTGCCTGACTATGGAGACACCTATTAGTAGTGTGTTGGGTATGTTGTTTTGCCTTAGGGCCTGTTGTGAGGCACACTGCTTTGGTGTATTATATGTTTTCTGGCGTGTGCTTGGAGGTGCATGTTGCTTGCTTGTCTGCTTAGGAGGACACTTTCACTCTTTCAGATTAATATTTGTATTCTCCGAGTATGGTAATGTGCATTTATGTGTGTGTTTTGCTGGTGCTTATATTGTAGGTCTATGTGAGACTGTTGGTGTTGTGCTTGCATGACCTACTCCTCTTGACTGTATTGTCCAGTATTGGGTTGACATAACTTAGCCACCAATTTGACCCTGTGTGTGCCAGCATGTGGTGCATCAACCCATATACGATATGGTTATGGCCTATGCATACAATACACTCACAATACACCTAGTATGATAAGCCTGCTGAGGTTAGCAAATGTGAAAAATCCCTTTGGGCAAACTGTCAGCGAGTAATGTGTGTATTGCATCCTGTAACTCCATATTGCTTGCTGAAGTGTAAAAAAGTACTTAGTTTGGATTAAGAACCCTGCACTTGCCAACTGTGTATGTGTGTGTCTGTCTCTCCCTGGGGAGAGAGCAACCTTTTTGGAGACTACTCACACCACTTAAAACTGAGATACTCATCTTTGTCAAGTCTGATTATGTCACCATCCTACAAATATACCTGTGGGAAGGTAAAATCCCAGTAATGTGTATAGTGCATTGTGTAAATGCGTACTGCTGTAGTATCATTAGGTAGGAGTTTGAATTCTGCATTTGCCAACTGTGTGTGTGTGTGTGTGTGTCTGTCTGTCTCTCCATGGGGAGGGAGCAACCTTTTTGGAGACTACTCACACCCCTTAAAAGTGATATACTCATCTTTGTCAAGTCTGATGATGTCACCATCCTACAAATATACCTGTGGGAAGGTAGAATCCCAGTAATGTGTATAGTGCATTGTGTAAATGTGTACTGCTATAGTATCATTAGGTAGGAGTTTGAATCCTGCATTTGCCAACTGTGTGTGTGTCTATCTCTCCCTGGGGAGGGAGCAACCTTTTTGGAGACTACTCACACCCCTTAAAAGTGATATACTCATCTTTGTCAAGTCTGATGATGTCACCATCCTACAAATACACCTGCGGGAAGGTGAAACACCAGTAATGTGTGTAGCACATCGTGTGAGTGTGTACTGCTATAGTATCAGAATGTAGTTAGGTAAGAGTTTGAATCTTGCATTTGCTAACTTGTGTGTGTGTGTTCCGAGAGTGTGTGACACCGTTGCTCAATGTGGAGTGGATTTGATTTTTCTAGTGTATTACATATCACAATGACAACTGTATTTGCATAACACATGTAAGGTAGCTGTGGGGCATAGCCATATACATACATGTGACCTCAATTATTTCATAGGAGGGTACTATGCTTTCTCCATTAAAGCATGTTAGCCTTGCCAGAGTGTACTGGCGCTTTTCAGACCTTAGGTTACCTTCTGTATGCTTGTGACAAGCTTAGTCACAGCAGTGATCCCTGGCCTACTTCTTCTGTTTCACATCCACTCATCACGGTTTCTATTGAAGAGTGTGAGTGAGGGTTTATGCTTGAGGTATATTTGAATCCTGTTCCAATGCAAGCAAAGTGTGGCAAAGATAACTAATCATTATAGGTGTGCAACAACCTCTGTTGATCTGCATGCAAACCCTTTATTGCTTATGTACTCCACAGAGGGATTTCCTAAACCCTTTGCTAATGTGATTATCAAAGGAGAGATGACTAAACACATGGCTCTATGTATACATTAGTACCTGTTCCACATTTTGGGGGCTACTACCTATGTGGTACTCTGGGGATACTTTATTTTCTAAAAGTGGATAACTATGCTTTCTTTGGCTTATAGCTTTACAGCATGATTTTGACACCAGGTATCTGTCTCTATGATACCCTTTTGGAGGATGTGTGTGTCATCTGGAGAATAAAGTATAGCCCACAGTATGGATTTTCATCAAACATGGGCAGACATATCCCTACTGTGTTTGCCTGTACCTAAGAAATCTATATGCAGGGGTGGGCCCAGGACTGAGTGCAGGTGAATACCACTTGTTACTGGCATAGAATTGTACATGGAGGCCACAAATGTTACTGTGTGTCCTACATCTGTGCGTCAGTTGTCAATCCATCATCTAACAGTCGTTTATGGTCAGTCTGTTGAAGTTATGTATAATACCACAATGTGGGATGGGTATGAATTGCTGGGTGAGTTATAGCTTGGCTGTGTGGACCTCCCCTCCCTTACCTATAGCCTTGTTAACTGGCTTGAAGTCTACTAGGTGTAGGAGCTATGATCTGGCCTTTAGAGAACCTAAGTGGGTATGGTGCAGTGTTTGCAGGTTCATAATGTCTCTGTTAATGAGTTCCATAATTCTGTGCTCCATAGCCTTCCTGATAACATTTGTCTGGCTTATAGGGTGAGAGTTTCCAGAACCTGTTGTAGCTCTACCCTTAATCAATTTATGTTAACATTTGCACTGGGTGTGAAGAGGGTGGACAGGATTAGGAATAAGTATATTAGAGCGTCAGCCCAGGTTTGAAGGTTAGTATACCAAGCTAGATAGGCAGGATTACCTTGGTTTGTACATGTGCTAAGGAGGGATGCAGAGTATATTGTGAAATAGATGCTAAGGATGAAGCCGCCAGGTAACAGGAAAAGAGGAATGCCTAAGATGAGGTTTATGGATGTGGTGAGAGAGGACATGCAGGTGGATGGTGTGACAGCACAAGATGCAGAGGGCAGGAAGAAATGGAAACAGATGATCTACTGTGGCAACCCCTAATGGGAGCATCTGAAAGGAGAAGAAGAAGAAGTTGTAGCTCAACCCTTGTGGACTGTGAATACCATTACTGTGCATCATTCCACAAGTATGTAACCTGTATAGAGGCTGCATCTGAACAGAGTGTTTAGGTGAGTGGTGACTTCATATGTCAGCTTGTGTATGACATAGCCAGGGACACTGTCCAGTACCATTGCCACTGTGGTTTGGACTTTGGTAAAGAGATGTTTTAAGTAGAGTGTCTGTGAATAATCAGGTTTTACATTCTTCAAGTCTGGAAATGTGGCCCTTCTGTAACGACAGGGTGGTGAATTCAAACTGTCTGACAAGATATTGGTAATGTCATTCAGATAAGTGTACTTTGTGATCATTTACTTTAACTCTGACCTGATCTGAGATTTCCCCTCTAGATTATAAACAACATTAAAGAAAGCTTTAGTGTTGTCTTTGGAATCCTTGCCAATTTGTATTTTGAAGCTTGCCTTGTATGATTAAAGAGGGCTTGTATTTTCCCAATGATACTGACCAGAGAGGTTATCCCTTCTTGGTATGTAACTCTTTTTTGGTACAACGTCACACCTTCTATTATATATTTAGATTATGGCAGGGGTCCATGAGACTAATGCACTTTTACTGTATAAGTGAGTATTTCTTGTGTTTGTGATAGCACGGTCCATGTAACCCTGTAGGTGAACAGTGTGCATTACTAAAGGATTATGCAGCTGGGACAGTGTTAACCTTAGTAATGCAAACCGATGACAGATAGCAACAACAGCATCACCCACAGCACAGTGTCAGCCCATGTCATACACACACATGCGTCCTCAAGTTCCAAAATGTGTGTAGTATAATGCATGCTGTCCACCAATAGAAACTATGGAGTGGTAACACTGGCCAATACAGGGCATGTCACCCTGCCCATGTGTCCAATATGCATGTACATGCAGACAGTACACCTCCACCATGTTCACAAATGGACACCTGCAAACCTGTGTTGCACACACCCCACACTTACTGTCCACTGTATAATGCATGCTGACAAACTACACACATCAGCCAAGTGGCACATGGGTAAACAAAACACAATTGGAATAAACACTGGTGAAAACAATACAACATTGCTAATTACAGCTTTAATGCATCATGCCTGCTCAGCTACACCTTTAAGAATATCATTACACTTTACTGCTGACAACATGCTACACATCCAACCATTGCTATACTTTATTAAAGTCACCCTATGCATCAGAACCATGTTAGCCTGTTCCTGCATCAATGTTACAGATGCCTGTAGGTGAACAGTGTGCATTACTAAAGGATTATGCAGCTGGGACAGTGTTAACCTTAGTAATGCAAACCGATGACAGATAGCAACAACAGCATCACCCACAGCACAGTGTCAGCCCATGTCATACACACACATGCGTCCTCAAGTTCCAAAATGTGTGTAGTATAATGCATGCTGTCCACCAATAGAAACTATGGAGTGGTAACACTGGCCAATACAGGGCATGTCACCCTGCCCATGTGTCCAATATGCATGTACATGCAGACAGTACACCTCCACCATGTTCACAAATGGACACCTGCAAACCTGTGTTGCACACACCCCACACTTACTGTCCACTGTATAATGCATGCTGACAAACTACACACATCAGCCAAGTGGCACATGGGTAAACAAAACACAATTGGAATAAACACTGGTGAAAACAATACAACATTGCTAATTACAGCTTTAATGCATCATGCCTGCTCAGCTACACCTTTAAGAATATCATTACACTTTACTGCTGGCAACATGCTACACATCCAACCATTGCTATACTTTATTAAAGTCACCCTATGCATCAGAACCATGTTAGCCTGTTCCTGCATCAATGTTACAGATGACAGGAGGTGGCACAGGTTTCATCATCTGCACAGGGTGTGTTGTTGATTTGCCAGACGCCTACACTGAGCCATACAATCAACATGTGTATGTGAGTGTGTGTGTGTGTGTGTGTGTGTGTGTGTGTGTGTGTGTGTGTGTGTGTGTGTGTGTGTGTGTGTGTGTGTGAGGGCCATGAGTACTGTTATGGGCCAATGTTGATGTCATGTGTGCGGGTATGTGTTTGCCCTAGGTTTCTGGTTTATGTGTGTGTGTGTCTGCATGCACACAGATCCCACCATGTGGTTGCCATATACAAGGATCTGTGAGACAGCTACAGACTGTACCTGGCAGGCTTTACAGATCACCATCTCTGGCCATGGATATGAAATCTGTGCCTGGCAGGGGTGCTACAGAGAGTATCAGGTACTAATGCAGATTGGGAACTATCCTCAGAGGTTGACAAATGTCCACTGGATCCAGGTCCCTGCTGGGACTGGCCAGAGCCAAGTGCACATGGTCTGCTAGGATGGTCTATGGACAGCCCCCCCAACATTGCTGGGGCTGGTACTGGCACTACGGGAGCAGCTGTGACTTGCTGGACATCCACGGCAACCTCCAGCTGGTGATGTTGCTGGCATACGTCCACGTCCATGTCTCAACCATCCCACACTGTCCTGACTAATGGACATGACATTGTGGAGGACATCCAATGTCTTCCCCCAACGTCTATCAATGACCTCAGTGTAGTTATGTATGGCACCTGCTAGGTCACAGATATTGTCATTTACAGAGATATAATGAGCCCTCTGTGCCCTTAGCCCATGTCTGGTGTACTGCTCCATTCGTGTCTGTGCCTCCATGAATGCCTGGAACATGTGTGTGGTAGAAAGAGGTGTGTCACGTCTGCCAGGGGCATGATGACCAGCAGTGCTCTGACGAGAACCCTAAGCATCTGCCTATGTGGTACCATTCCAGACATCTAGCTATGGCTGCTGTGTCCTGTTACATGTGCCATAGATACCACACTGTCCTGGCCAGTGCCAACTGTACACTGTCCCTCAGCTAAGGGCAGTGGTGATGATGGATGTACAGGCAGTATGACTGTGTGCATGGATGGGGTAGAGACTTGTGTACTGTCAATTGGTGGCCCAGCAACAGAACCTGACAACCTGTGCCTCAACACACCTATCCTCGTGATCACTGTCTGTCTCAGTGACATCAGGTTCTCTGCTCTACTGAACCAGCCCCACCTTGCCACCTGTGAGAGGAAAACAGGAAATACACTTTAAGACCTGAACATGATTTCAGACCACATGCACACATGCACACACATAAAACTACACTCCTCCCAAAAGCAGACACACACAACACCAGCAATCACCGAGCATACACAATAGCAGGTGATGGTGGGGTACTGTATCACAAGCAAAACAGTCATATCACACCTGTCAGCATGCAGGACATGTGTTGCTCAACAGCATGCAGTGCAAGTGTAGTCAATCCTTGTTACTAACAGTATACATGGCTTTGATGCATGTGTTTTGTTATTAGGTGATGGCCCTCCCCTTGGAACACAATGCATACATAGACACAACATTGCTGTGCAGGTATTCATAACCCTGTGATGTACTGTGCACCATAACTCACAGGTGTACATGCCATTGCTGGCTGTGTATCTGTGTGTCAGATAGGTTTCCAATGTTGATTACAGCCTCTGTGTCTTTAGCAAATAATTGTTGACGTGTTAATTGTGGACATGTTTTTAGCACATGCATGATGATGAGTATTCACACAACATCATCAGTGGTGCATGGATAACTGATAGAATACCATTCGGCCACATACCCAATGTATGGTACTTTTGGTGAGTGTAGATCATATTGTGGACATGCCAGTCTCATCCATGACATGGCATGCTAAAACACAACTGCATATTTAAACACTACACATGCCCAATATGTGTCATATGACCTAGCCACTCAATAGCATCACAAGACATATATGTGTCATTTGTGCAAATGGTGATTGGTATGCATACTGTTTAGAGGTGCATATGTGTGCACACATGCATCATTATGGTGTGTAGCAATGATAGCTATGTGTAGTACTGTGGTTACAATAACTGGATAGTGTATAGTACCATAGGACATCATCATGAGGCATCAGGTGGTCACTCAAGGCTACAAATGTTTCACAAACCAGCACAAATCATACTGTGCCGGAACTGTACTACCTTGACTAAATTAATCATTTCACAACCAGTTGTTACATGATTTTGTAAGGAGGCCAATAAGGAGCATTCCCTGACTTGAATGGGGCAGAGTGTTTAAATGCCCCAGGATAGGCCTCTACCCCTCAGGTATATTCTGTGTAATGTGTGGTTGAGATTTTGGATACTGGAGTGTGTCTTTACAGAGGGTTTGGACATCCTTTATGTGTAGTATGTTAAAATGCTCTGTGTATGACATAGATGTGTATGTTATGTGCATGATGAGTACCAAATGTGCCTATCCAATGGTCACTACAGTCTAGCCACATTTGTTTGAGATGATCTGGGTATTGCATGTGTTTGAGGCTGATAATCACATTAGTGAGATGTGTGTGCTCTTACACCAAACATGCACAGCACGCATTATGGGTAGGTGTGTTACATGTGTACATGGCCTAAATCTTAACTATGACATGCACTTTTTATTTCCAATAATAAATGTAGAACACACTCATCAGCATCTGTCCACTGCCTTGACGTCACCCCAGAGGTACCTAAATAGAGATGAGACAGTTTGTCAGTGGCCACAACTGTGGCATTGCTACTGTGTGTGTGTGCAATCTTACAGTACAACAACAGTTTACATTCACAGGGCTACAGATTATGTTCCAAATGATCAGTATTGCACAACAACAGGCTCCACATCTTTGAACGACACACTCCACATTTCACATATGCATGATCTATCAGTACAGATGACAGTAGTCTACAGATATGCCATGTTACCTGCATGCTCCATGTGTGCTTGCTGGGTGGCTCCAACCTCCATCATGGTGTATGTCTGCTGCTGGTGTTGCTGGGCAGGTGCACCAGGCTCATGAGCAGCTCCTCCACTCCGGTGAGGGGGAGTGGATGTTAACACCACCCCCTGTTGCAAGCTGTTCCGTATGCACAGCAGTGGCACACTGACAGACATGTCGAAGAAGATTACTGCAGTGGTGGCGTACCTGCTGATATGTGCAGTTATGCAGGCCTACCTCATTGATCTTGCAGACAAGATCTTGCCACATTGCGTTATGCTCCTGCTGGTCCTGGCTGGTTCGTGAAAAGAGTAAATGGTAGTGCTGAATCATAATGCTAGTGATGATATCATCTTCAGCCCTACTGCAGGTTGGGTTCCTGTTGTGGGTCATGATCCCTGGAAGACATAAATACAAAAATATGTCTGAGCAAGTCATATGGCACATTTAACATTATACAGTACAGATATCACTGAACTGCTCTATATATATATATATATATATATATATATATATATATATATATATATATATATATATATATATATATATATATATATATATTTACATACATAATACAATATATTGTACCTGAGCACAGATTACAATAATAACTCACACACACACATACATCTACATGTTGGAGTACATTTTCTGTAGTGTTATTTGATTGTACTGAATGTTATGTTTGTGAATACATAAATGATAAATATATCTGAGATGGCTTAGTGGCAAATCACATATGCGGTGATGTGAATGGTTGTGGGTCTTTTCCTAGTGAATGCTTTTTATTTTGTTACTAGCAAAAACAAAGGTCAGGGGCTACAGATGGAATAAGGTACATTTCAGCAGTGCAAGTGGGTTTTCAGAAGGGTAAGCACAGCCTATGAAAGTTTAGCAAACTATAAGCTAACCGAGAGTGAAACACTGTAACTGCCACTTATCAGTGCTCACCCCACAACTGCTTGAAAGTGCCTTGCTCACTCTCTATCCAATGAACCATGTTCTGCACAGCAACAAAATAAAATCACTATATAAGACTCTAAAAGAGTACCTGGTACACTGTATGCAACACGATGCACCACCTAGCCACAGCAGATATACATCAAGCTGATGTGTAAAGAAATATATCATCCATCACAATCAGTGTAAGGTCCAGTAAATGTATTAATATTATACCACACAACTTGTTAATGCCAAACCCATGGCCAAAATATGTGCACAATTGGGAATATAGGTCACATACTGCTGTAGTACACTATGAATGTTGCTAGATTGACAGTTATATGTATTACCACACATATGTCAAAGGACATGTTACAGACATACCTACACACACGTCAGACATAGTAACATGACACAAAGGTATGACAACCCAGATAAGCTTTCAGTGTGTACTATACAGTACTGTGAGTCAGTAGTTACACAACCTTAATCTTGAGAAATGTAATCTTTGATGAATACAGGGACCACACAAAACAGTAGATGCAAGCAATGTGGACATACACCATACTTTGCTGTACAGGCCCAGAGCTTCAATTAGTACTACAGTACACACAGGATTTGCTTTCAAGATCAGTACCAATCAATAATCATAGATGAAGTGATTTAGCCTCCAATGACACACCCCAGTTAAAGCCAAGGGACTTAATCACACTGTATGCAATAGCACTTGTTCTGCCTAGCAACAGAATACACAGCTTTTGCTAGGATCAAAGCAAGGACCCAGAATACCATAAAATAAACAGTTTCCCAGTAAGCTATCCCACAGATACATATCTTTGACGTATTCACAAACATATTGACCATCACAGTCAGTCAACAGTACAGAGAATCTATTGCAACAAGTAGATGTAGGTGTGTATGAGTGTGTATATGTATATATATATATATATATATATATATATATATATATATATATATAGATATATATATATACATGTGTGTGTGTATACATATACACATCTATTTGTCTACATATATATATATATATATATATATATATATATATATATATATATAGACACATATACAATTCACGTTTCATAGTGAGAATATCAATTATACAAAGGATGTAAGGTGCACAGTAATGTAATAACATTGCACAGTCTTGGGATAAAGGCATTGAAGGTGTTCACAGCCCAGGTAGCTTTAGCAGGCCTTACTGGCTTCAACATTGCAAACTGAATGAACCACCCACAGTGTTTAACCACCACATGTCATATACCAGCACTGTATGCTGTCTTTTTTGTCACACACTAAAACCTACATACAAATATGCGCATACTAACCTTCATCAACACATATATATATATATATATATATATATATATATATATATATATATATATATATATGTATATATCCCCTTCAAAAACAGTTGCAATATGTCCCCTGCTCTATGCACATATACAGATGTGAATATATACGACACATATATATTTCTCTGTATGTGTGTGGCATAAACACACATGGTAATCCGAAAACACCAAGATACAGGAATCACGAACCAAATGCTGAGTAAAAATTTTTAATTAAAACAGCTCCACCAGTTCAGCGTAAAAAGTAACAAATACTGGCCAATTATAACTACAAATGAGGAACTTAAGAAGACATTAGGCGATAAACCCCAAGCAGTTAGAAGGAGAAACAAAAATTTAAAGGAATTATTAGAGGCAAATTATGAAAAGAAGAAAGAGGGAAGAAACAGCAAGAATGGGACATTTAGATGTAACACTTGTAAACAGTGCCCAAACATGATAGATAAAAATGGCTTCTATTTGAATTCAAGGAGAAGATACTTAAGATCCCCAGGATATTTTAACTGCAAGGCTAAGGGGGTAGTATATTTAGGGTTATGTCAGCATTGCCAATGTTTCTATGTTGGAAAAACAGAGAGGACGTTAGCCAAAAGAGTGTACGAGCACCTCTATGAAATTAGTAGGAAAAAGGACACTAATGCGTTCTTCAAGCATTCATTAACATGTGCAAACATGAATTTAAAATTCATGGTACTTGAGCAGGTGCATGTCAGCCCTAGAGGGGGGGACTGGGAAACATCTTTGGAATACAAGGAGCTGCTTTGGCAAGTGAGACTAGAAGCAGCAAAGTTTCCTGGACTCAATGGAGCTATTAGTATTAGTAGTTTATTGAAAATGAGAAAGGCAAAATTGTAAAACAAAAAAGAGAATGACCATTGGGTAATGAACAAAACAGTTGGTTAGGCATTAAGATAAAGATAATTTGAGAACAAATGACATGGGGTGTTAACAGGATTATTATAGATATTAGTACAACAATAGCAGCATACAAGCTGAGAGATGCCAAAAGAAAGTTTTTCTAATGGTTAGAATAATGGACAGGGTTATATGTAGCCACAAGAATAGTAGGTAGGTGTCAACTTTTTAGTTGATAAAGGCTGTATAATAAAAATAAAAATATACTGCATGTTGTTAAACAAATACTTGTTATACAAGCTTTTAAAAAGTTACAAAGCATGGTAGAGGCCACTTGATATTTAAAATAACTTGGTTTGGTTTCAAGTGGTTCTACAACATTTACAGGAAGATTTTATTTAAAGTTTTAAGTATTAAGTATTTGTATATGCTTTTTAAATAATTCTAGTGAAATGTGAATAATATTTGGTTAAGATATGAATAAAGTAATAAGGAATTAATATGTTAGAAATGGAATTAATGTGCAAATGTGATGTAAAGGGCTTATACTCCTTTAAAAGGTAAATGTGAAGCAATTTAGTTTAATTGATTGTCAATTAAAGTATTTGGGTTGAATAAGGGTAATATAAAAAGACCCATCACCCAAAGTAAAAATGTCTTGAAAAAGCCTGGGAGAGCCCGGGTGAAAGCGCTTGACTTTACATGCTTGGAGTGTTTGTCATTTTTTACGCTGAACTAGTGGAGCTGTTTTAATTAAAAATTTTTACTCAGCATTTGGTTCGTGATTCCTGCATCTTGGTGTTTTCGGATTACCAGTGGGTGTCTTTCAGTGCCTTGTTGTGTCTTATAAACACACATGGTCCACACTGTTGTAAGTCCCTGGACCTCATAGCTGAACTGTGGGCCTTGCTACAACACAAACAGGTGTCACATATGAATACAGACTAACATTGGGGGGTATATATGGCAACAGATGCTAGATAAGCATACTAGACTGCTACAGCACTTGCCAATGCTAAGCTACACTTTAATATGACTATCATGCATGTGTTGTTCTGTCACACCCATGTTTATATAATGTCAGCGCTAATCCCCCCAACAGTCACTGGCCACACTACTGTACAGAACACAGATAACATGGATCAGATCTTTGACATTTAATGCTGAGCTACACATTTCACAGGTATGTCCCACTGCCCACAGGTACACACAGTAATGTCCATAGCAGTAGTTAAGCAGAACATCTGTGCAGAAAGAAGTACTGCTGCCACATATGAATGTTTTACATTATGTAGCCTATTCTTCAATAACATCTACTACATGCCAGTAAATACATATGTGCCACATACTTTTCCTTTGTATAATTTGGTAATATTTCTTTTTCCGTTTTTCTCTCTCTCTCTGTCTCTCTCGCTATCAGTCTCTGCAATAGAGTGATTGAGTTTTTTGGCATAGATTGCAGCCTGCTTTTGTAGGAATTGCACATGAGCATGTGATGGCCTCTGCACCAATTAGTGCCCACCATTTGTTAACTGCATGCAGCCTGCTGTGTAGTAATTGAAGTAATCACTGTCATAGCAACCCAGTACTATAAATTGCTGACTCATGTAGGCGTGGCCCTTTCAGCTTTCCAAGATGGAGATCATCCTTGTTTGGTGTGGACATCATTGTTTAAGACAGAAGGTTGGAATAGTTCTTATATCAGAAGCCAAGGGTGTAGCCAGAGATTTACATTTTGTACTCAGACCTAATGTTGCTACTTCCAGTACCCACTTGTCAGTGTAAAAATGTACTCACCCCTCAAAATGCTACCTCAAGATACATGGAAAAATGTACTTTCTTTTCAACTGTTACAATTAACTGCCATACAAAGCTAGTTATAGAGATGTATTCCTTTGGCACAATAATTGTTTGTGAACTGCTATACTGTGAATATTCATTTACACAGTTCTAAACATTTTGTGCTTTTTTAGTGTTGACATTAGAACGAGCTGCTCAGAAAAACTGGGCACATGTCAGTACAGTGAGTATGCTTACCTACATCCTTGGTAGACCCTGCACACACAGGTATATTCTACATTTAGGTAGTGTTGCAGAAGTACAGACAGCGTAAGTATTATTGTGTGGATTTTATCTTGCTGGACTTACAGGGTTGCTGTGTACATGTTAGTTTATCAAAGCAAGTAGTCTGTCTGCGTAACTCCCAACTGTGGACCTATCCACATGATAGCCAGAGAATAGCCTGTTATTTTTTGTCTGTGCACCACACAGGTCTTTTCACCAATAGAGCAATGGCATTCTTACAGTAGGTTGCTACCAGTACATGGCTACATCCATTTGTATTTCAGTGTTTTATCCCTACATAAGGGTATGTTTCCAAAACTCCTTCCAAAGCTATTTGCACAGTGTGTAACAGCAGAAAGGCTAATATGCCTTTGCGTTTCTGCCTCTGCCAGACCTCTCAACCAATCAGGGACAAATTTGAACAGAATCAGGGAAAAGTCAAGAAAAAGTCAGGGACAATCAGGGACACTTTTAAAATATTAGTGCTATTAAGTTGAAACATTGAGAGAATCAGAGCATATGAATTAATACACCTTTTCTGAAATAAAAGAAGTGTATAACTCTTAATTATTGTCAATTATTCATTAAGTGTAATTCACCACTTTTCTGCCCAATGTCACTAGTTTTAGGAGGGATTCAGAGAGACAGAGCTAAAATTTGAGTCAAAATCAGGGACATCCCTGAAAATTACAGACAGTTGGGAGGTATAGCCTCTGCCCTAAACAGATATGCCGGTGTGTGTCCTGATGTGATACTGTGTGGGGTTGTAAGGTGATGGTGTAACATTATTTCCTGCTAGAATGGCTGCTTCTCTTATCACAGTCATGTAATGTAATCCCACAACAACTGTTGGTCAACATCCACAGAACAAGTTGTGTGGTATGGTATTCTGAATTTTCCTTTACATTCACTCATTCTGATGCATGATATAATACATTAGGCACCACCTTAACATATATCTACCATGGCTTAGTGGTACTTCATGTTGTGTAGTGTGTGCAAGGTCTGGGGTTCTAGACTTACAGAGGTGTTTTATTTTGTTCCTGAGCAGAACAAGGGCACTCACATACAGAGTGACTAAGGCACTTTTAAGCAGTTGTGAGTGGGTTTGTGCAATGCCTCGCATTGCTTAGCCAAGCGCAAACAAGCGCAAACCCGCACAAACCCGCTCACTACTGCTTAATAGTGCTTACTCCCACTCACCCACGTGCTAATTTCTTTGATAGAAAAGAAAAATGGGGAGATACGAAAGTGGTGATAAAGGGGCACAAAGAAGGAAAGACAGTATGGAAAATAGCTTGGGATGTGCAGGACGTAGGGAAGGTCCATAGCTGCCCATTTTATCAACAGCAACAGCTGTGCATATGCAATAAATTTGGAGGTAGATATGAACCCTTCAACCCCTGAGAGAGGGGTAAGGACAACAAAGTATGTTGTAATGTCAATTAAACAACATTTCATGTGTCCAGTGTACATGTGTGCAAAATGGGAAGCTATGTATGGGGCGCAATTTTTTTTTGGGAATGGATTGCCCTTTTTTTTTTCAGGTGAGTGTGGAATGTCGGGTAGGGGAAGTAGGTATATTTGGGGAGGTAAGTTGGGGAGGTAAACAGACAAGACAAATAAGATGCATACAGGGGTGGTATATGACACATGTGGTGGGCGAACACCATTGACGGGGAGGGATGTTTGGAAATCGCAAGTCCATGAGCTTCCAGATGGAAACAGTGGGACTGAGGACCCCACCCATGGGCAGTCACCACTGCACCTTCATGGCCCAAAAGGTGCACATGCTGGGGGCTGTGTAGGAGGGGCAGAATGACCCATGAGTTGCGCCATTCGGGTCTTAAGCTGGCATAGAGGTTCTGCAACAGATTGTTCAATCTCTCTACGCACCACAGCCCGGACCATATGAAGGGTGATAGGTGCCTCTCCACCCACACTTGCATGAGGGGGCGAGCCCCATCTCCTGCAGTGCTTCCACCTGAAGGTGGCACAGGGCCAACGGAGGAGGAGGAGGTCCCAGGCTGGGCACCGGATCTGCTGGTGCCAGGTGCCATGGCCAGCTGAGGTGGGACAGGTGGGTCTGCTGGGACCGGCCTTCCCATACGAACTATGGTTTGGAGAGTTTAATAAAGATATGGGTTAGTAACCATCAACAGCAGTCCCAATTAGTTTTAACAGCATGCAGAAGTATTCCCATTAACCCAACACACCATATTTTCAACAGTTGAAAAGCAAGCATAACACATGCATATATAGAACAATAGTGGACATTACAACAGCATGCAGGTTTAATGAATGACAACAGGCCACCAATATTGTGGTATTTTAACAGGGAACATGCATAGAAATAAATGCAAATATTTATAAACCAATAGGACATATGTCCCAACAAATGTTTTGAGATTAGACATACCGATTGAGGTGTGGAATTGCATTTTTATGCACATACAGTAGGGTGGAAAAAGATAGCTCAATTAACAACTTATATATCCTTCTAGTTTTCATTACATTTCTATTAACTGCAGTTATATGTCCCTTACATGTATTATTACAATACCCAATGTCCTTATATTGTGCAAATGGATTTTGCTAGATCATTATATACATGAGCTGTATCTTACATACAAACTGTCCAAGATGCAGATGTTACTGCAACATATTTTGAGAATTGCTCACACACACTACTGCTAAGAATGTACACTGACAGCTCTTCTTTCATATAATTATCTAGATATGTTCAGTTGAAAGTATCAGTTATATGTTAACAGCTCCCTACATTTCTGGCAGCAGACTGACATTTCTGGGGAACACAATACCAAGCTACTCATGTGCCAGATTAGCCTGTACATGCTGGGCATGAACCAACAGTTGACGGCTGTAAATATGCATAAAAGCTACTGGCACTCCCTTTCCACATTATATGAGCCTACCCTAGTGTGGGTTGACACTGCTTAATACAATACTACTATTTGTAGAATGCAACAGTACAACAACATATCAAAGAAAATGACACAGATGCACTCCAGGAATTATACATTTATTAAAGGATTATTACACCTTTATTTATTGGGTTAAAACACTTTTTGAAGGCTCTCTCATTTATTTTATATAACAGTACATGCTGAATCATTACTAACCTGCCTCATGACACAGCCTTTGCAGCCTATCTTCATGGGCTTGGAGATTCATAGTCCGGTCACCTGCAGCTGTGAAGTAAATGCAGTGATATTGAGACATACCTATCCATAGTATAGACAATCATGGCAATTCTTAACTACTTAATACAATGGCTACGTACTCAGTACTGGAGCATTAGGCATGCTATGGGATTCCTGGACCACCGGTCCAGTTCATCCCCCCTACGCCACTTCAGGTCAGAATAATGGTGCCTGACCTGCTCACCAGTCCGAGGGACACCAGTGGTACTGGTGAGATCACGGGCAAGACTTTTCCAGGCCTCCATTTTATATTGGGTACCCTGGTACTGGCCCTGCAGGAGTCTTTGTTCATGCTTGTGGATGAGGAGCCAAACCATAATTTTGGACTCCTGGATGCCCCAGCGCTGCGCTCTAAATTGAGTGCCCTCACCTACACCAGCCATGCTGACTGCAGAAGGAAGCTACAACCAGTTATAGCAAGTATTCCCGCCTGTGGAGATTAAATATGCCTCATTTCCCACACTTAATTGTGATTGGCCAGTTTTGGAAAATCTCAGCTGTGGGCATGCCTGCTTAGCTGATGTTGGCAATGTTTAAAATCCCTTTGATAGATATGTCTCTGCTGAAAGTGCATGTTTGTGAAATGCTATCATGGCTTAGTGGTTAAGTACTGTGATTATAGTGCACATTATCCTGTGTTCGAGCCTTGTCACTGCTTTTTATTTTCCTGCTGGGGAGAATTGACTGGTTAAAAAACAGTAAAGCAGGTGTGAGCATGTTTACCTGACTTTGCCAAACTTTGCCCAACGTTGCGCTGGTTAGCACGGAGTTGCGTGAAGGTAATCAGCAGTAACTTGCGGTGAACCTGTGTTACTCCTCCTTAGCATAGCGCAGCTATGCACAAATCTATTTAAATATGCTTAATGCTGGTAACATGTGGTTAGCAGTGCTTTATATTGCTTAAAATAAGGTACTCATGCCCCAGAATGCATAAACATTTCACCTTCATATATATATAATTCATGCACTACTGAATTTAACATTTCAATGCTTTTTACAAAACGTATACATAACAAAATGTCAGGAAATGTTTTTGTATACAGATTTCCCACAGAAAATGGAATGTGCAGTAGTGGGACTTGACCTGGGAATGCCTCCTCTTTTGTGTGAAAGCTCTAAACACTACGCTATCGCTATGTTGCTTAATTTGCCTATTTTTTTCTTGTTATCCTCTTCTGGTGTCTAAGCTGCTGTAACTGTAGCTAAGCAATGAGCAAACCCACGCAACTACAAGCAGCTATATCAGACTACGTACAAAAAAATATTTTTATTTTTTATTCTGTTAGTTGTTTAACATATGGGGGAGTGTAGTGTTACATTGTACACATGTGAGCGGACTCGCTCATTTAAATGTGAAGTTGCGGCATTTCTTCATTGCAGGGGCATGGATATTTGGACTGCTCAGCAGTCAGACATGCCCCCTAAACTTGTCAACGATCTGTGTAAGCTTTAGAGTTGAGGCAGCACGCCCTCATTAATATGCATGGTGCGCTGCCATCATACTCTTACACTGGCACTTCCGTGCAAGACTAATCTAGTCTTACATGGAAGATTAGTAAATCCGGGGGATTGTGTTATGCTGGCTTTCAAAGTCGTAAACATTAAGTGAGCACCGTTAGAAAGAAGTGGAATACAGTCCCTTATATACTCACTTTACTGTGCCTCTAAAATGTCTAGATTTTTGCTTCATACGTTCGGTCTGTTTCTCATAAAATCTTCGGTTTCAGATACATCTCTGAGGATTAAAGTCACTAAATAATGACATAATTTGACTTTCAGACTTTATATTCCTCAGAAAATGCAGATGAACACCACATCCTGTTATGCTGGCTATTTTCTAAATTTATAACAGGAAGTCAGGGAAATGTTATCAGTATGGACAGCAGGCAGAAATAGAGGATTTTTATTTTTTTTTTTACTTTGCCACTGTGTTTTGCTGGTCAGTACTGGCAGATTCAATTGCTTAGCATGAGAACTGACCTTAACTAGTTAAGCAGGGGGTGCTTCATATATGTTAAGACTGGGTCTCACTCTATAGTAGCACTTAACTGATTTGTCTTTTTCCAGATATCAGAGAATAATCACCAAGCTCCATGCACTACAAAATTGTAATATATATAATAAAGCTCCCATTAGAAGCTAGATCAAAGTATACTAATAAATTATCTACATGGTTTATAAAAAACACAAGACAAAGGATAACCACTATATCTGCCTTCACTAACAATGCTGATTTTTTTTATATTTATTTATTTATTTTTATTTATTTTACATTGGTTAACCGGGGGTGTCTGACTGAGCCGAAAAGGCCCTTTTTCAGCAGAGGCCCGGGGAGAAAAGCTCCACAAAGAAAAATTGCAGACACATTTAGTTATTTAGACATGATCAGTACACACACAAATTACAAGAGACATGTTTTTACAGTGTTATGCAGCACATCAACAGTTACAGCGGAGAGAACAAACAAAAAAATATTAATTTAAAAATAAAGGTAATTAATAGATTTGTGGTGTACAGCTGAAATTTGGAACATAGGTAGAATACATATATAGTAGACAGGTATAGTACATACATTGCAGATTAGCCTGTGTTTGTGAGTAAGATTGAAAACTATTATCAAGTACTCTATTTATTTATTTATTAATTTTACATTTGTTGACCGGGCTAGTCTAACTGGATATATTTCCATTTTCAGTAGAGGCCCGGGGAGAAAAGCTCCAACATAGTATAAACAGTATTATGCAATTATATAACAAAAACAAGTACAAAAAAAAAATAAGAGGTATATACAATCAAAAGAAGGCATACTCAAAGTAAAAATACACATAGGTCAATAATATAACAGTTGTGAGATTGTTTGATAAGTGAGATACACTATAGTTCATTGTTGGTTAACATAAACACTTGTGGTTATAAGTTTTTGGAGACCAGATATTAGCATACAGAGGGGTATATAGAGTGAGATGTAGAACCATAGGCAGTAAAAAGAAAAAAGGAAAGGTGGTTAATTAATTAATTAATCAGGGTTAGTGCAGGGACATAACCAGTGTGATTTTAGGTGAATTTTGAGTTTTTGCTTAAAGAGTGACAGTGATGGAAGTAGAGTTAGATTAGTAGGTTGAAGGTTCCAGTGTTTCCCAACAGTATTGGAGAAAATGCTGTCACCTGACAAGTTATTGGACTTACTTATACTAGCAAGTAATTTACCTGAAGAGCGTAGAGAAATCAGATTGTTATAAGGGGTAATGAGGTTAGCGAGAATTGGAGTATTATTAGGTTGGTAAAAGATTTTGTGAGCAATGGTGAGTTGGGAAAAAGTTAGCATGTTAGGGAGTTCAAGCCAATCAAGCTGCTTATGATTCAGACAGTGGTGTGTTTGAAATGCATTGCCAGTGGCAAACCTGGCAATATTGTTATAGGAGTTTGATAGTTTGAGAAGATTATTTTTTTTAGATTAGTATAAATAGGAGAAGCATAGAGAAGAGTTGAGATTAAGTGAGAGTGGGCAATGGTGGTTCTAGCTAGAGGAGTTAGGAAGGGTTTGATTCTGTATAAGGAGCCAATTTTTCTGTTCACTGCTTGAATGGTGTTATTTATATGCATATCAAAGTTAAGGTTGTTATCAATTGTGACTCCTAATAGTTTGGTAGTTTGTTCGGGAGAGATAAGGGTACCGTTGTTAGATATAATAGAGAAATCAATAGGAGAGGACCTACTGGTGGGTGCAAAGAGTAGAAGCTTGGTTTTTTTGGCGTTCAAAAGAAGGCAGCATTTTAGGAACCAGTCTTCTACTAAGTTAAATACTTTTTGAGTTAGATAGAGTAGTTCAGATGTGGAGTTAGCAGAACATATAAGTGTGGAATCATCGGCATATTGAATGCAGGTAGCTTCAGGGACTGCTATGTGAAGGTTGTTGATGAATAAAGAAAAGAGAAGAGGTCCTAAAATGGAGCCCTGGGGGACTCCAAGGGTGACTGGTAGGAGGGATGATAGTTTATTTTCCCAGCGAACTGCCTGTTGCCTATTGTTAAGGTAAGACTTGAACCATTGCATAACTGGGAGATCTAGAGCAAGAAGTTCAAGAGTATTTATAAGTAGGGGATGATTAACCATATCAAAAGCCTTTGAAAGGTCGATGAAGAGCGCAGAAGAGAGGATGTTGTTATTACGGTTCTTATTAATGGTGTCAGTGAAAGATAGTAGAGCAGTGGTAGTGCTATGAAATGGCCTAAAACCATGCTGGCATGTAGCCAGAATATTGTGTTTAGTTAGGTGGTTGAGTAACTGATGGTGAATGAATTTTTCCATGACTTTAGCTAAGGGTGATAGGAGAGCTATTGGTCTGTAATTAGAGTAGTCGTTGGATTTACTACCTTTATGTAGGGGGATGATGTGGGAGATTTTCCAGATGTCTGGAATGATGCCTTCATTAATGGTTCTATTGAGTAGGATGGATATGGGAAAGGCAATAACTTTCACTGCTATTTGCAAATACTCAGAAGGTAACTGGTCAGCTGAAGGAGTACAAGGCTTAAGCTTTAGTAGGATTTTGTAGATGAAAGTTGTTGAAATAGGATGAAATCTAAAAGTTGGTAGAGATCCAGCTGTAGAAGAAGGGAGCTTCATGTTATCAGTGGAAAGCTGACTAGCTAGGGACTGTATGGTCTCTGTGAAATAGGTGTTGAAGTTGTTGGCTATTTGAAGTGGAGTGTTATGATCAGCATCATGAGGGGATGGTGTGCTAGACTGACCAGGTTTGAGGAGACTATTGATGTTAGTCCAAAATTTCTGAGGCTGATTGTGGTGTGTTTGTTGTAGCTTACTATAGTAGTTCTTTTTGTCAGAGAGTATAGCCTTTTTAGTTATGTTTCTCCGCTGTCTAAAGGTTTGTCTTTCAGGGGAGGTTCTGTTAGTTCTCCAATTGTGCCAAGCTTTATTTCTAAGTAGTATACTCTAGATTTAGTATGTATACATTATTCACTTTCACTAGCCTGGGGAGCGATCATGGCACTGCCAACTTTGCTTGAGATGTTGCCTGATGAGGTCTTTAAAGGAGGCTTTGGATGATGTGTTTTGAATGCTAGTAGGGATAGAGTTCCATTTTTTAGCCACTGAACTACTATATAGCACATCTCCAAAGCTATTGTAGCTGTTGGTGACTTCTAGTAATAGTTTGCTTGTTGATCTAAGAGGCCCTTTGTTGTGCTAGGTTTTTGAGGGCAAGACAATTATTGGGGAGGTAATAGAGAGAATGACAGAGGCAGAGCTGATTGTAGGTTAGGAGGTTGGGCAGTTCAAACCAGTGGAGCTGTCTCAAAGCAGTACAGTGATGAGTTCTATATGAGCAATTTGCAGCAAAGCAGGCAATTCTGTTATAGCAGGCTTCCATTTTGCTTAGTTCAGTTTTGTTGAGATTAGTCAGAATGGGAGATGCATAGAGTAGGGTGGATAGAAGTTGGGAGCGAGCAATGGCTGATCTTTTGTTGTTGGTAAGAAATGGTTTGATACAGTAGAGTGATCCTAGTTTTGGCATTTACTTTTTTAATAGTTAAGTTGAGATGACTATCAAATTGTAGGTGGGAGTCTATGGTTATTCCCAATAGCTTAGCTTGTGCCACTGGAGCGACTGGAGTAGCATTTGTAGAGTAGATAGTGAATTGACTGTTAGTGTTTTTGTTAGAACTGGTTATAATCATAAGCTGAGTTTTCTTTGGATTGAGGATAAGTTGGGCTTTGGTAAGGTAGTTTGCAATGTCAGAGAATGCTAGCTGAGTCATTTGCAGGAGGGTGGGAATGTTTTGTGTAGCACAGATTAAGGTAGTGTCATCTGCATACTGAATGATAGATGCATGCTGTGTGGAGGTATAGAGGTCATTTGTGAAGACTGTGATAGTAGTGGTCCTAAGATAGAACCCTGTGGGACTCCTATAGTTATGGGCAGCTGAGGAGAGAGAGAATTTTCCCATTTCACAGCTTGGTACCTGTCAATTAAGTAGCTTTGGAACCAGGTAAAAGTTGAATTTGATAGGTGATATTGGTTTACTTTGTTTAGCAGGATTTGGTGTGAGACTGTATCAAATGCTTTGGACATATCCAAAAAAAGAGTTGACACCTGTAGGCCTTCATTTTTGACATGGTTTACTGTGTCTGTGAAGCAGAGGAGGGCTGTAGTGGTACTATGGGCAGGTCTGAAACCATGCTGAGTAGGTGACAGGATGTTGCTGTCTAGGAGATAGTTTAGCATCTGGGTATGGATGCATTTTTCTAGGATTTTGGCAAGTGGGGAGAGTAAAGCAATGGGTTTGTAGTTATTAAGTTCAGTAGAGGTCCCACCTTTATGTATGGGTGTAGCATAGGATATTTTCTGGATTTTGGACACATAGTTTTCAACAATTGATCTGTTTATGAGAGTGAAGACTGGGATAGCAATAGCATCTGCTGTGAGTTTCAAGAAATAGCTGGGGAGTAGGTTGGCTGCTGTTGATGAGGTTTTTAGTTTGGAGAGCATGCTTTTGATTGAAGTGATAGAAACTGTTTTGAGGTTAAAGCTTGTATTAATGTTATTTGTCTTGGGGGCTATAGTGAGGAAGGAACTGTACTGTGATACTAAGGATAGAATTGAGTTCACAAAGTGGGAAGTGAATTGTGTTTCGATGGGAACTTTAGTGTCAGGGGTGGTTGGTTTGGGGGTAGCCTTCTGGGTGGATTTTAGTAGTTGGTTTACATTTTTCCAAAATGTTTGGTGGTTCTGTTGGTATTTAGTTTGTAATGTTGTGTATCAGGATTTTTTGTCCAGCCTAATACATTTTTTTTGCACAGTTGCGCAGTTCTTGGTACTTAGTTAGGCTTTGTGTTTTTTTGTTTTTTTGATAGTAAAGCCAGGCAGTGTCTCTGGACTTGAGGAATTGTTTGGTGTCTTTACTGAGCCAGGGGTTTGTAGAGGTTCTAACCTTGATTTTGCACAATGGAGTGACAGTGTCTAGGTGTTGTAGAAATGTTTTGTTGAAATATGCTACAGCCTGGTCAAGTGGGAAGGTTTTTAGGGGGGTCCAGTCACAGTTACAGAGTAAAGTGTTGATGACCTCAGGAGAGAATTTATTTGTGTTTCTAGTGGATATATAGTTAATGGTTTTGCATATGCTTGTTCTACTATGTATAAAGTATATTATTTTGTGGTCACTTAAGGTGTCTGGGAGACTGCCTGTGTGAGGGCACAATGTGGAGTTGTTAATTAGGACCCAGTCAAGGATGGATTCTCTTTTAGATTTTTTATCACATCTAGTTGGAATTTGGACTAGCTGCTGGTAGCCATGGAGAGTTATTAGATTACTTGGTGGTTCTGATATACTGGTGAACCAATATAAGTTTAAGTCCCCCAGAATAATGGTTTCTTGTGAGAATGTGGAAGAACACCAGGATAAAAAGTCTTCAAGGCTAGCAGGTGTATTACCAGGTGGAATATAGATCACAGTTGTGGTGATGACCTTTTTAGGGTGAAGTTGAAGTTGTGAGAGATAAGTATGTCCCAATTATTGGGGGAGGAGTAAGAGTTTGGTAATTGATGGACAGTTAAGTTGGACTTGTACAGTAAGGCAGTTCCACCCCCTTTACGAAGTGGTCTGTCTTGTCTAATGATATTGTAGCCGGTAGGGAGAACTTCTGAGTAAGCTATGTTTTTATTTAGCTGGGTTTCTGTTAAAGCAACTATGTCTGGGGAGTAGTATACTATTGTGGCCTGGAGTTCAGGTATTTTATTTTTGATACTTCTAATATTAATATTTAACATTAAAAGATGGTTGGTTTTGCTGCTGTTGTTGATTTGCCAAGGGACAAAGAAAGTGGGGGTGTTATGTTCTGACATTTGTGTCGGAGCAGTTTGTGTTGGACAGGATGGATTTGGGCCTTTGTTGGGTGGATATCCCCACTTATGGTGAGCCTGGAGTTAAAATGGTTATACAAATGTTGGAGTTTGATGAGGAGTGTGAGAAAGTATTGTGTTTTTTGGAGTAGGAATGAGAGCATATGTGTTTAGTTCTGAATTGGTCTATTATGTAGTTCTTGAATAATTGTGGGTAGATATTATTATAATGTGTGGTGTCTGTATATGACAGTGCATAATGTAGTGTTGTGCTACTAAGTTTAGGGATATTGCTAGAGTGATAATTTGTGGTCTTGTAAAGAATTATGAGAAGACAGACTAGACTTAGTTGTGTGATAGGCATGGTTATAAAGTTTAAGCTGGTTCTAGGTGGGGAGTCTGAATAGGAATTATAGGGTTGCACTATATGTGGATGGGGAAGTAGCGTGGGTGATGTAAAAAATGCCTAGTGGGAATGAGAGTGATTGGGAGTATTTTGTATGGAGCAAGTTGGTGTGGTATAATGTGATATGACTTGAGGAGCTGTGATTGGTGGAGGTGATGTGAAGGTGAGCTGTGGGTGTAGCTGTGAGTACTATAAATGTAGAGGTAGTGGGGTGGTAGGGAATAGGGGGCAATGCAGGGGAGCAGAGAGAGCCCCAGAATTAGTGAGGGCAAACAGAGCGGGCCAGAGCCCACTAAGCCAAGAGAAAAAAGTAAGTATTACTTTAAAAATCTGAACACTTTCAACAAATTCCTGAGGTCTAATGGCTTACCAGCAAGCAGAATGTGATTGCTGAAGAGCACTTGTGTCCGGGTGGGAGACTAGAAATTTAAAGATGGCTCCATGCTCAGCAGGATTCTAATATAGACTTAATATTGGGAGAGGGAGATAGCACAAGGGGTATAAACCAGGTGGAATGCAAAGAAACCAGAGAGGCAATCAGTGGAAATCAGTGAATGCCTCAGAGGGGGTAAGTAATAATTCAAACTACCTGTAAAGTGAAGGAGAGAAGAGACAGCAACGTTTATTAAGGATGGGAGTGTGTCTTCACATTGACTTGCTGATTAGTAACCAGTTTGTGCACAGATTAGAGTAGGGAGATACATTAGCAATGAAAGGGAATGTATAGAGATGCAAATAAACAGGTGGGCCTCCAAGTGATACAAACTAAGGCAGAAAGCACTGAGAGGGCTTATTGATGGTTAATTTAGTCACAGGGATGTGAATTAAATGTATACTGTCTATTGGACAGTTATGATTACTGTACTAGCTGGGGGGGGGGGCACAAGGCTACAACAGTCAGTTTTATTAGCAAGCTGAGAACTATTAAGAAATAATGCTAATGTAATAGCTTCACTCTCATAAATCATATAAATAGAATGCCTGGGTGGACTGACCCTGCTCTTGAGGCTCAAAATATATATCCTTGTTTAGCTTGCAGTACTGATTCCTTCTTATACTGTATGGGTGGAGTGGTAGCCGCAAACTGCAGATTTGCTTGAGTGTGCTCTTGCTCTTGAGGCTCAAAATGTATATCCTTGTTTAGTTTGCAGTACTGATTCCTTCTTATACTGTATGGGTGGAATGGTAGCTGCAGACTGCAGATTTGCTTGAATGTGCTCCTGCTTTTGAGGCTCAAAATGTATATCCTTGTTTAGCTTGCAGTACTGATTCCTTCTTATGCTGGAATATATATCGTAGAAAGATACACCTTTTAAAGAAATTAATATCCCATAAGTTAATTAGAACAGTTATTAAAATATTTATGCACACTATAACTACTTTAATGCCCGAATGTAGTATAACCCCTTATTTCTCAAATCAAGGCTACCAACTACATTTACATTGGAGCTATATAGCATTCTCATGTACAGCTGGTGAACAATTTGCCATTTTGAACTACAACCAATGCTTTCTAAAACTAATGTTTATTGAATACTGTAAAAATAAAGTAAATAATGTCAGTAAGAAAAAAGCTTCTTCACCCTCAATTATCCAACAAAATACAACAGGTATAAAGATCTTAGAGTTGTCAAATTAAGTTTTTGAAATGGTGCAGACGTCTGTCTCACCCTCTTTATCTTATGGGAGGTTCCCAGTTTGCCAATATTCAGTTAGTTACAGCTGTTAAGCACTTTTGTCTTTACACTCACCAAATAGTTTATCAGAACACATAATTCATGGCATTATTTCCTTTTATGACCCTCAATTTTTTTTAGAGCCACTATTCACAAATGGTATTACCTAAAGAAGAAATGGTACATACATGTCCTTGACTGGCACTGGAGATATTGTTAATGCTGGCTCTGTGATAATTTATTTGTTGGAATTTATTACTAGTTTTAGTGTTGATGCTTACTAAATTAAGGATATTCCAAATAAAGGATTATAAGAAAACTGGTGTAAAATCTTGGAAAAGAACCAAAAGTAGTTTAAAAAAGGAAAAAAAAATAAGAATTTTTTTAGAGACACCCATTAATAATGTTATAGTTTCTACCAAACAGACAGGGATGTATGAATGTCATAGTTGCAAACAGTGCCCCCATATTCAAGAAGAAACCAAATTATTGTGAAATCTAATGGATATATTCATTTTGAAACAAAGGGGTTATTTATGTTGCACTTTGTAAAGTATGTCCTGCCTTTTATATTGTAAAAAACTGAAAGGCAGATATTTAAAAAGGATGTTACAGATTCACTATTTAAGCATATAAAATACAACCTATGTCATAAAGGATGCAAACTGATTTAAGACGTGCACACAAAGACCTATTAAAGTTAAATTAGTATTTATTATTAAGGACATATTAAAATGAAAGAACTATGTTGGCAGCTTAAAATATATGCTTATAGTCCAACTAGATTAAAAGAAATGGTTTCCATTGTTCCTGTTTTAAAGTCACAATCTTTTTCTTTATCTTTTTCTGAATCTTTTCTTTCCTTAAATGAAAGGAATGTAGGGACCTGCAAGTTATAAAAGAAAGTGATGTCATTAAGTCTGCATTCTGATAAAGTCTTTGGAGAGTCTAAAGATGAAAATGCTTAACAGTTTTTATACATTCAATTGTCTTCTTTGGTTTAATCAGCAATGTATTTTTTATTTTCTAAATCTTTGTAGTGACATTGTCTGCCTAGGGTACTGATCAATATTCAGTTACAAATAAAAAAAAATGTTTTTGTGAAGTACTAGTTTTGATATATGGGTCTGGAAAACATAATCTCACAAGCTGTTTTGATAGACGATATCAAAAATATTTTCCATGCTGCTCTATGTTGCAAAGCATAGCTGACCATGTCAGGAGTAACTGGACTGCAGGTAATAAGAAGTAAGGAAATCAGCCCTACTTTATATAGTCTATATAAAGTAATGTATAAGGATTTTCTAACTAAATGCTTTCATTTTTATTCTGGATGTCTGGGATAAGAAGCATGTGTGAATGTAATGGGCACGTTGGTTCAGTATTATAACATCTGACTTGCACTGAAACAAAATAAATAATCTTTTTGTTTAATGAAATATTAAATAAGATAAACTGATTTGCAATTGTTATTTGGATAAAAGATAGATTAAAGAAGAAAGGTTCCATTATGCCTTACCAAAAAGCATTTCCTGAACAAATCAGAGACTGAACAGTACTGTCCAAAGCCAGCATTCTCCACAGGAAATTTTGCTAAGACATAATAGCCTGAAGGTTCCATTATGCCTTACCAAAAAGCATTTCCTCAACAAATCAGAGACTGAACAGTACTGTCCAAAGCCAGCATTCTCCACAGGAAATTTTGCTAAGACATAATAGCCTGAAAGGGATGAAACACATGACGTGGTACCTTTTGCCCCTGAGATGTATGCACAGGAAGGCTAAGCATTCCTCCTCTCATACAATGCTTTCAATAGGAGGTGGTACTGAACCCTGGTCACTTGGTCTACATGGAGTAAGGAATTTCCTCTCCCATGAAGGAGAAGGGAAGAATTGCTATCAATGCATGCAGCTGATATGCTTAAAATAGCATATTGGCAAATCATAGCTTCCTACCACTTAACCCAAGAATCAAGGAAGATGTATGCATGTGGGGAACCTCGATGTTATTGCTCATGAAATTGATAAGAAGCCAGACATCTTGGGGGACAATAGCCCAATACAATTAACAATCATAATTAGCAGATATTTTAAATATGTATTTATGTATTTATTTTTGTGTATTTGATAACAAGAGTAGGGCAATGATCTGTAAGGGCCCTTTACTAACTCATACTGATTGGTTAAATGACTTTTTTTTCCACAGTCACACAGGATGAAATCGGGGGCTGCAGGAACCAAACCCTCAACTAAGGGAAGCAGCTCATTAACAGCTTCTAGTCTTAATCTTCTGTACTAACAACCACACAGTTATACAAGTTCACTTACAAAGTTAAAAGATTAACATGTTTTGCATCGGTTGGCATGTTCTGCCTCTTAAGATATATTACATTGTAATGCCAGGCATTACTGACTGGCTGTAATGCTTAACATGTTACCAAACAAGCTATACCTTTATGAGTGACAAGAAAGAATGTTAGGCAAAATCCAGTACAGGTAAGTAATATGGAGGACATTGCGCCAACACTGTGATCAATGGAATGCATGTCTACAATGGCTTGCATAGCTGTGCTGCGTTTTTACAATTTCCCGAATTTTTGTGGTAGCTTTTTTCTTTCCTGTACTATCTCCTCTCATGCAGTAACGGCTCCTCCTCCTCCCCTATGACCTCTGCCTCACTCCTCCTCCTCTGTTCAGGTACTGCCTCTTCCTATTTGCACAGCCCAGTTCACCAATTTGTCATTCGGAAACTGAAACACTTTGGACAGTGCAACTTGGCTATTCAAGGAATGGCCAGTTTTCATTTGCCAACTAGAAGAGCAACCAAGAAAAAAAATGTGTTTATACTGAAGTAAGGGTACCAAAGAAAACAATGAAGAATAATGATATAGTCATAGGATTTATCCTAACATTAATTTACCACTCTTAAATAAAAATGTAAAAACTGAAACTGCAGAAAAACATCTGCAAAATAAAATAATATAGAGTAATAAGCCAGGTTTGCTAAAAAGAAATGTATTATAAAGCAGAATAGAGAGCTACATATTTTGTTCCTGTCATCTATTATATAGATGCATTCAGTGGATTTATAAATGAAAGTATGACTCCCTTCATAGGGAAAACAATGTAAATGTTAATAAAAACATAACATTTCTGTGTATTATGTCATTAAGACAGACCCTTATATATATATCTGATGAACTGCACTTCCAGTAATATGCAGTTCTTTGTGAAATGGAGATTTTCCATTCTACATATGGAATTACATTCCAGAAGGAAAATGACCATTTTCACTAACACTGTTTATGTGTGGATCTTATGAAATGAATGTGGGACAAACTAAAACTGTGAAAGTTTTAGTTTGAGTCTAAGGTCAGGTGGTAAGTTTATAGTTTTTGTTATTAGAAGATGTAGCAGGTGCAGACAGTAGTAGTAGGGTTGCCAGCTTTTCAGATGCCCAAAGTGGGACATTTTTGGTACAAACGTCAGATTTTGCATGCCAAAACATACCCACGGCCAGTACAAAGGACAGAGCTTCACTTTTTTGCCTAAATAAAAGCTTATTCTTGTAGCAGTTTAGTTGCTTATTTTGTTTCTTATAACATTTAGGTGTTTCAGATACAGAATAACTGTTTTATGCAACTATTACATAAAATACAAGAAACTGATTTTGTCATAAAATCTCAAGACATTTGCCATTTTTACATTTTTTTTTTGCAGGACACAACTGCCGAAAGAGGGACTGTCCCACGCAAAGTGGGACAGGTGGTAACCCTAAGTAGTAGTAATATTTAAAATGTGAACTGAAAGGTGTATCTTTGATCGAAATTCTCCATGGAATAGGGCTGGTATGCAGTGGAAATGTGTACCAAAACCCTATGTAATTCAGGACCACAGGTGCACACTATTCCCATATGTGGTTTTACACCACTGTGTAGCTAATCATGAAGTACCTGAGTGAATGACCTCTCCAACACTGTCCACTATTCATGAACACCAAAGTAGAGGATGACTTGTCATCCATAATGACAGGACTTGCACTGTCAATTTCCCATACTGGCAACGACAATTATTCCTTGTGACTGTTATCCTCTTAATCCGATGTGTAGAGCAGCACTGCACAGCTGAGCAAGAACATAGGTGAAATAGGGCATGACATCAAAGAATGATACACTATAGTATGGTATGAAGGCTTCCTTACATGAAGCTGTAACCTGGTACCACACACATGCACGGACACACACACACACACACACACACACACACACACACACACACACACACACACACACACACACACACACATTACCCCTCAGAACGATAAAACTATGATCCCACCAATGGGAGAAGTTCTAACACCAGATGCTTTCTTGCCAGGTTTATGCAAATAAGACATGGTATGCATGATTAGCCAATGACCCGACCCTGTCTTCTTTGTCAGTTATGCACACCAACAGACTTATCCATGATACACATTAGAAGCTGTAGAGGCACATTGGTGCAGTAAATATAAATAAATGTCTTCTCATTTCCTAAGTAACGTGGCTACTTAGCAACCAAGTGTTTCAATACATGCCCTCCTAAGATCTGAAAGATGTTTCAATAGCATTTGCATATTTGGTTACATAGTCAGTGTTATTGTCCTCATATGAAAAGAAGGGAGTAATTCAGAATCATTTTAATTGTTTCTTGTTTTTTTTTCCTCTCATTTCCAATCATTCAGCTAACCATTACCTACCCAGATATACCATTTATCCTTAATTGTCCCTGGTATGATCACCCAGGAATGTGACTGCACCAGTGGTGGGCTGTGCAGTTGAAATGGAGCTGATCAGTCTACAGCATCACATATATACTGGTCTTGTATCCAAGGAGGAGAATCTTTTGGTATGCTCTAACTGGGCTAGGCTAATGATGTCACATATATCACCTCATGCAATGGCAGCTAGCTCCACCCCCCCCATCAGATTGTATAGTTTTACTGATGATCTGTTTCATGACTGCCACATACCTCCATCCACAAGGACATGTCCTTATCACAGACATAAACCTCTCCCTCCCTCTATTCTGGAGTAGGCAAGCCAGCAAAGCCAGTCATTTTCACTACACCCATAGATCCTTCAGTGCCCATGCCACTGGTCAGTCACTGGTTATTTGGATGAACAACTGGGCTCCATTCCTCTGTGCTAGAGAGCAGTTATAAGTTTAATAGTTTCTTGTTCCCACCATTGAGGTATTATTTTAAGAAGCAGGTATGCACTACTTCAGTTTAATAACAATATAAGTCTCTGTGCTATACAGGGGCAGGCATGAATGGGAAACAGAAGTGCTTTATACTCCAGTATGTTGAATGCACACCTGTGTGCAATTCATAAAGAATAGGAGAGGATTATACAACACTATTCTGACCTGCAATTCATGTGCACAAATCATGAGCTAAGAATGCAGCATACCACATGTAGGGCAGAAGTCATATACTACTTTGCACACTGTTTCTTTGAATACCTTATCCTGCCTGCAAAATGTATATTGTTTTAACCAGTGAGATCTTTTAAAGTGGAATTACAATGCAAAACATGTTTATCTTGCATAAGTTGCTTAATTTACACTTAAAAATTGTGGGTGTATATTCAAGTAGAACAAAAGACATTTGAGATGTGCATGTCATAAATTAAATTTCTGATTGCTATGACCAATCAGTGTGAATGCTTTAGAATTTTAATTAACTTTTAGTGTGTAATACTAGCTATAACCTGTATGCTATATAGTCCTTTGTTTTATGTTTTAATTTAGACATTTGCTTTTGCATATTAGTCAGTGTAATTTGCCGATATTTTAGCATTGTCTTAAGTCCACCAGGCGATCTATGTGGGGTGATAAACTGAGGTTTTCATCAGTTTAACTTCAAAGCATTGGTAGAGTGGACACATGATTTTGGCCATAAAAGGTGTGCCCTAATCTGTTAAGATCTCTTTCAACATTCTTATACAAGAAAATAACAATATCGGTTTGTTCACAATTTCCTCCAGATTGGCCTTTCTGTTGGAGTTGGCTTCAAGAGCCCTGATAACACAGCTCAGCACTAAGAACTAACAGACTCACAATATCCATAGCAACTCTTTCAAAACGAAACTTCATTTATAGGCGTGGGAATTAAGGAATTCTTGAAACTCAGGTCTGGATCATTCCCTTAGCACTCAGGGCATCTGCAGTAATAATCCTCAATTTTCTTTAGGAAACTTAGCCAGCAAAGTCTTGCAAGAACACTCACTTTAATTTTTCAAATGGCCTGCCAACACATAGCTGTGGCAAATTTTCATGCCCATTTGGTTAAATGGTTTGAGTGCCAATAACAGTCATAGAACTTCATCTTTCTTTTTCTTCCCCGCATGCCATGTTTTGTATTCAATATAGGAGTAGGCCAGTGGAGGGTTGGGAGGTGCAACTAACACTAGGTAAGACTACAATCCAAATTGTAGCTTGCTACAGATCCCCCACCATGCCCCAAGATTCTCACTACACCTTTCTAAACATACTGGAAAATATTAAGATAGAACCAAACACCCTAATACTGGGTTATTTTAACTACCCTGCCATTAACTGGGAAAACTACTCATGGACTAACACCTTTGCCCAACGGTTCTTGGAAATCATAAATTCCAATGCCCTGGATCAACTAATCCATAGTCCCACCAGGGGCTCCAATATCCTAGACCTGGTCATTACCAACATGGGAAATCGATGCTCCACACCTATGGCCACCCTCGCATTAGTCAGGTCTGACCATAAGCTAATCACCCTTAACATCCACATCCCACCCCCACCCCCCAGTAAGGAAACCTTCATAAAAAACTTCTCTAAAGCCAACTTCATGCTACTCAAGTCAGAAGTGACAAACCTCATGACACCCATGCAGACAGGAACTGAAAGTTCAACTGCTGAATCCTACACTAAGGCACTGTACGAGCACATCCATGCATGAATAGTGCCATCCCAAGTAGAACCAAGATGCTCTCATCCAAAAAAAGGAAGCCAATCTGGTGGTCCCCTGCCATAAACAAACTTTACAACAAAAAGAAGAAACTGTTGCAGAAAAGAGGAAAATCCCAGGATGCAAAAAACTCCCATACCAGCCATCCGTAAGAAACTGAGATCCCTCATAAAATCCTTCAAAGCTAGTTATGAAAATAAAATTGCCAAAGATTCCAAAGACAACCACAAGGTATTATATAACTATGTCAAGAATCTAAATGGCAATGCTCAGATCTGCTCTGAGCTAAAAACAGAATGGCATTAAATATACTGATCCCAAGGATATTGCCAATATCCTTACAGATCGATTCAGTGCCAACTTCACCCCCCCTCCTACCCCCTAAATGGCCCATCTCAGTACTGGAAGATTGCCAGATTCCAGTAATAATGGCCACACAGGTAAAAAACTCACTCTCCAAAGCTAAGAATACAGCATCCATGGGACCAGATGACATCCCAGGCTGTGTACTACATGAACTACAAAATGAATTGGCACCTCACCTAAGTGTCATGTTTAATCATAGCCTCACATCAGGTTTCATGCCCACTGAGTGGCACAGAGCTACAGTTATCCCACTCCAAAAGGGGGGATCCACCTTAGATCCCAGAAACTACCGTCCCATCAGTCTGACGAGTCTTATATGCAAGGCCATGGAGCGTATTATCATGGAACTTATAAACAAAGACACTGGCAAACCTTTAAACACTGGACCCCACCCAGTTTGGGTTCGTGAATTGCCGTCTTGTTTCCTGAACTATCTACTATCCCTCGAGTATATGTCACTTTTATAACTATCTCCCTCAAACATTAACTGATAATAACTCTTTCTTCCCTTCATTATTGTAAATGCTTCTGCTGACAATCACATTGGATTGTGCATTTACTGTAATTCTTGATCTGTTATTGTTTGTACTTTGGAGCTCTGAATTTCTCATTGTATTGTGCATTAACTGAAATTTTGTTCTTTCATAACTTGTACTTTGGAGCTTTTCTTCCCAGGCCTCCACTGGAAAAGGGCTTTGACCCAGTCGGACTAACCCAGTCAGCAAATGTCAAATAAATATATAAAATAAATATATATATCATTTATTCATTTGCTAACTGGGAGAAAAAGTTAGACAGTTGTGATTTCTCTATTCTAACATTAAACATTAAACATTCTTTAATTTTTTTCTTTTTGAAAAAGTTTTTATTAGATTTCAGCTAAACAAATTGATCATGACAATAATTATATTTAGAAATTTGTGAGGATAAAAATAAAAATAGAACAATATGAACAAGAACAATTATTTATGAGTGTTTACTGACAATGAAGATTTTCAAAAAAATTCTATACATTACAATTAATATGAGTATAGTTATTTTTGTTTATCAAGCAGTTCCCTGAAATGTGTCCACTTATTATAGTAGGAGGTGATTCTGATAGATCTTGATTTAATGGTGATAATTTCGAGATGACATACTTCAGTTGCTACATTTGTGAATTCTTTGAAAGAGGGTCTAGCTTCATTCCTCTAATTCATGGTTATAACTTTCCTCACAATTGATAACATGGACCATAAAAAAGGGTATTTCATTCTTTTAACACAAGCAGGAACTGGGGTATTAAAAATAATTAATGAATTAGATAAAACAAAATTTCCCCAAATAAAGCCTTTAAAAAATGATTAATGTTATTTCAATAAGGTTTAAGTACAATACAATCAAAGAACATATGTCGGCAGTCTGCTTTAAGATCCTGTTTACATCTCCTAGCTTTTTTTTTTATACATTAATTCAATTTTATGAGGTGTGAAGAAAGATCTATGCAAGAATTTCTAAGGAAAACATTTCTATCTAAGAGACGTCTGGAAAATATTAAAAATGATTTTTTTTATCCTCCTCATCTGGAGATCTGCTAATGTGAGTAAAATAGTTCCAATATTTGTAATTGCAACTTTTTGTTCCTTTCCTCACCACTCTATATAATTTGGATAACAGACCCTTTCCCAGTGTGTTTTGTTGTATTTGGGACAAGATTTCTTACTACTGGTTGCATTAACTTAATTTTACCTTTTGCATATTGTCTGCAAGATTATACATCCAACCACATATCTTTGCTTAAATCATATTTACTTGTGATATGCAGTTTTTCATTATAACTCATGGTCAAACAGTGAAAATAATTCTTAATTGCTTTCAGTTAAAAACTATTTTCAACATTTGACCATGTGATAATTTTATTTTAATTTAACTGAGTGGCACCTTTTTAGAGTGATTTCCTGGGTTGAGTTTTTGAATCTACGTTTGGTGCTGTACTGTGCCTAAAAATTTTTTGCCTTGACTTGGGAACTGTGTTGTGAGTCATTATGCCAAGCTTCCTTTTGTGCATTTGACTCTTGGTCTTCCTGTTTGCTTGTTTTTTTAAATCATACAGAATGATTTGTGCATCTTTAATGATATCAAATTCCTACCATATGAGGAGGAGAAGGAAGCCACCCACAAAGTTTGGGAATCTTTTGTTATATATTCAGGATTTACCAGGCCTGTATTTTTGACAGAACCATAGCTAGCTCATCTGGCAGATTCCCAAACTAGTACTCTTCTCACGTCAGTATTGTGGAGCAAAAAAAAAAAAAAAAATCTCCAAGATGAAGGCCACAAAAATGCTTTTCTTTTCTCTTGTAGCTGTAGCATTCACCAGTACTGCAGTCCGATACTATTAGTACTTGATGCTTATGCCAACTGACAGCTTGTACAATGGTTAGCCACTCCATTTTCCCAACGTTAGTTATAGCTCTGAGTTTTGGGCTATTTGTCAACTGTAGTCTTTGGTTTTCAGTGAAGTGTACTCTGGCTTACAGTGCAAATTTCAGTAATAATGCAGTGACCATTACAAAGGAGAACAAGGACGTAAATGCTTTTTGTTTTTTGATGTGTATGTATGTATATGTATATATATATATATATATATATATATATATGTATATATATATATATATATATATATATATATATGTAACAATTCAGATTTTTTTTCAATACTCACTAAATCTTAAGGCAAAGTTGCTATCTCTCATTTAAATAAAGTACAGTTGTTCATCTATTTTCTTCCAGTATTGCAATTTTTAAGGGTTATACTGGTCCAGTTCATGTGTTCATAAGTTAACACTTGGCTGTTAATCCAGAGAATATTAAGTAGCCTAGCTGCAATATCCCAGAACATACGTATCTATTGACATGACTGATTTATATCTAGTTTCAACCCCTTTCAATAAGAGCTTAAGGTGTCTGTCATTTAAGGTGCATTTACAATTACCCATTTATTTGTTTAGCTTACAGAGGGCCAGGGACCTACTTTACTCTATATTCATAAAAAAGAGATTATCTGGTACAGATATATATGTGTATATATATATAAATATATATATATATATATATGTGTGTGTGTGTGTGTGTATGGGTCCTATTTGTTTTGTCGACAGTACGGTTCATCGAACCGTACTTTGTCAAAATTACTTTAGCGAAGGTGCATTTTTGACAAAATGCACTTTTGCACTTTCGCTAAAGAAAAAAAAAACATGCTATTTGCATCAACCATTAATTGTACATCAATGTATACTGTTGATGTATAACTAAGGAAATTCTTGTTGAGATCATAGTGCAGTGGGGATAAGGGAATATTCCCTTTTCCCCACTATAGTGCAATCTTGGAGTGAGAGTATTAAAGAAGGGGGTCGTGGGGTGCAGGGGGGCTTGCCCCTCTGCATAATACTGTGTAGTGTATTTTTTTTAATTTAGTTTTTATTTGTTTATTCCGCGAAAGTGCATTTTCAATGGAATGCACTTTCGAAGAAGTGAGTTCGACATAGTACTGTTCGATGAACCATTCTTTCGATTTAACAACATAGACCCATATATATATATATATATATATATATATACATGGGTCTACTTCTTTTTGTGAAAAACTTATTTCATCGAATTTACTGAAAATTAATTTGACTGAATCTCATTTCACCGAAAGCCTAAAATCCTAAATTTACTACAACGTAAAGCATAGACATGCTCACTTACAACACCAAAGACTAACACTTTCCAGAACCTAAAACCTACTTACTTACTCTGTTGACAGAAACCCTACAATAAAAGACCAAACTAGGTGAGGGGCTACGCACCCCACACCCCCCAACTATATATACTAATTCCAGGATCGCACTACAGTTGGGAAAAGGGCGTACACCTTTTACTTCCTTTACAGTACTCTGCACACTGCAAGTACTACTATTTGGTGAAATGAGATTCAGTCAAATGAGTTTTCAGTAAAGTGAGCTTTCAGCGAATTGGTCCCAATGAACTGAGATTCAATTAAATGAGTTTTCAACAAAAAGAATATATATATGTACAGACATACATACATATATATTGCCAGCCAGTTGTATTTATCTTTTGGTGGAAGTGAATATCTTTTGAGCAGTTGTTTTGGGTGTTATTAGTTTAGTGGATGTTCAGGTAGTCACATAGAAGTGGATTCCTTGAGGCTCTGTAGGCTAGACAGAAACAGAAAAAAGAGAGATTTAAGGCTGTCTGGGTAGCTCAAGGAACATTTGCCCTTGATTAACTTAGTAAGGAAACACTGCAATCTCTCAAGCTGAGTCGTACACTTAGATGAGTATATATCAAAGGGGTCATTTTGGGCTTGATGTGATGGAGGAGAAGAGAAGGATGATGACTTCCTTAAATTAGGAAGAATTGCTGTTAGTTATTGGTCTGGCTAGATAAAAAATCCTAACAGTGGACACATGGCAATTAAAGGATAGTTCATTGTCAATTAAAGTACCCAGGTCCCTAATGACTAAGTCAGCTTTCAAAGAGGTGTATCCTACACAGTAGGGTACATGGATGCCCAGTTATAACAAAGGACTCAGTGATACATTTCTTCATATTTAGTTTTAGGATGTGGCCCAGGTAACAATTATTGGTGCAAGTTAGTCCTTTCTGCAGAATCTGGAAGTCAGATGGGGATTTAATGACAGCCCCAGGTTTGCAGCCATATGTGCAAACTTGATCAGCCTTTGAGAAGGGAGAAGTAAATACTAAACAGAAGTGGTCCTATGACCAGTTCCCTGGGGTACACAATTAGTAACTTCTTTTGTTGAAGAGTGTGTGCGTCTCAGACTGAGAAATTGGTTTCTGTTCATTAGCCAGTTTGATATCCAGTTAATAATATAGTGGTTTACATTTAGTATGATCAGCTTGATGCTGACAAGATAATAGTGTGACACATTATCTGGACTCATGGAACAAATGTTTTTGGTACTGGAGATAACATTCAGGTGATCAGAGGATATGGTGTGGGTTGAAAATAGGAGAGTACCTTTAGACCTGAATTTGTCTGCTAATATACTGACTGTGTCGCAGGGTAGGAGTAACCCTTGTTGTTATGTATTAGCTCTAGTCATTGCTGGGCATTACCTCTAAGGTTTTGATACAGCTGAAGAAGGCTTTCTGATTGACTTTAGTAAAGGTAGCAGTCATACCTCAGCCTCTTAACGCAACAAATCTGGACAAAGCTATAAATAATGGGGGGACAAAGGACCCAAAATAGAGACAGATTTTAATTATTGCTCTTACAAACTTAGAGAGATGCTAGAATAACAGGCTTTATGTTGACTTGCATTTTCTGAAGGATGTGAAGTCTGAAACTTTAATATTTCTTGTTATTAATTTACTTCAATCTTTACGTATTTGTCAGAAAACCACAAATTTTATGATGAACAGACCAAAACTATAAGGCAAAAATCTGGATGTTCGGCAAACATCTGGATAGTTGAGAAGTATATTTGCAATTCTGAATTTATACTTACTTTTGGAGGATTTGATTTTTTTATTTCTGAGCTCTATATCTTTTTGACTTCATCTCTAGATGATGGAAAATTAAGTTTGTTTTTATTGGCAATCAGTTTATTCTGTTACTGTGCAGTGTGTTTGTACTAAGGTTCCAACACAGGGATTTATTCGTAAATCTAGCATTGCATTTACGTCTTTTGGGGACAGATCTCTCAATGTTTGCTTTGAGGGAGACATAGCAATTATCTAAAAATATGGCAGTATTTAAGATGGGGATCATTGAGGCCATTATCATCAACTCCTTTTTCCCACTTTCCTACACGGGGTCTCACACAAACCATACATTTCTTTGCTGGATACCCTCAGCTCTTTTTGCCTTCTTCCTGTCTGTCACAGACCGTCTTCACCAGATTGCCTTCTGCTTTCCTGCACATGTGCTTGAATCACTGTAATCTGTTCTCTTCAACATTTGGGAATCACTGAGTTGAGGAAGGCAACTAAATTTCATTAGGTCATCGGATAGCTTGATTAAGTTTGTCTTAGAGTTGTTTCTAAAAACAAGAGAGTTTTGCAGTGTCATGTTTACCCTAATGGTAAGTATTATTGAATAGTGTTCAGATTTGACCAGTAATGTGATGACTTGTTGGTGCTGAGCATAGCATATATTGATGAGAACTAAGTCCATATTTTTGATGCCATAGGTGGGACAACAGCTATAACTAGAGAGATGGCATTAATGAAGTCCAGGAATCTTTGTTCATATTTATTGGGTTGGTGTAAGTTTTCCATTTAATGTAAGGATAGTTGGTGTCTCATGAGACTTGATAGGTAGTGATAAACTGTCTTTCGGCTTTTCCTGGTTAGAGGTCGCCACAGCAGAACTCCTGTCCACTAATGATTGGCAGTGAGGTTTTATGGTGTCAAGTTGCCAGCCCAGTGCCTAACCTTCAAAGAAGGAGCACCCACACATGCTCTCACCTACCTGCATGTCTTTAAATTCCCTCAACCTTGAGGAGGACATGCAGATTCCGCACAGAAGACGCACCAGCCAAGAATCGAACTGGAGAGCCTCTTGCTGTGAGGTGACAACACTAACCGTTGTGCTACCGTGGGTAATGATATTAGCTTGTTTAGATATACTTCACTGGCTGCTGGTGACATGAAAGCAGGTTCAGTAATTGGCTATAATATGGTAAGGAATTATGTTTCCTGTGAAAACAATATGGAAGAGTTCAGGTTCATTGTCCTGGATTACAGGTCTGGAGGTAAACTGGCTTCTTAGGAAGCAGGTTCAGTAACTGGCTATAATATGGTAAGGAATTATGTTTCCTGTGAAAACAGTATGGAAGAGTTCAGGTTCATTGTCCTGGATTACAGGTCTGGAGGTGAACTGGCTTCTTAGGAATA
>NC_056744.1:1205852180-1205919680 GCF_019279795.1 Protopterus annectens | reverse complement strand
AAAATACCGTAATAATTACAACAAATCATTTATTTTCCTTCGTGTTGGTTATTTTCTTATGTGATTTAATAACTGCCATGACAGTAAATACTAAGATTTACTGGAGCAGCATATTATATGGTTTGACTGTTTTCATCAGATAGTTTTTATTTAAAAATGGTGTGTGCACAGCTGCATCCATGATCAAACATTTGCACATCTGAACTTTGATGGTTTTGATCTTTTGAACTAGAAAATCTGTTTTTATGAAGTATATTAAAGGTATGGTTCAGTGGGTCTAGATTAGCTAGATGAATGTAAGCCAGCTGAACGAAAGATTGTCCAGAAAATGTTACCAGTGGCAAAAATGTTGAAATTACTTCTCTGTAGGGACAAACAGATATACGCAACCAATATATATTTATGCAACCCAGCAGCACCACTTAATATAATCAATCACAATATCACTCCATCTCAGGAGAAATGGGAAAACCAAATCTATTTGCCTCATAGCCAGCTCCCATATGCATTAAACTGAAAGGGAATTATTTTATTTTATTCATTTTCTAGCTGGATAAACTATCTATAAATGACTGCTTCTTTTCCATGTTGAACAAATAGCACTGGTTTGATTAAATGCCTTGCCAAGTTCATACAGTATGTGGTCAGCACTGCAGCCTAGATGGATAAAAGCCTAACTGTGGCCAAGGAGAACCAGGATCAGTAAGATTCTCAGCCATCTAGGGCAATGGCAGGGAGGGATGAAGTGCCCATCCAGGGGGGGAGGGGGATCATCTAGGACTTCCCTGTGGGAAGCATGGTCCACAGAAGAGAGTAGCACTCAGGGAGTAGCCCTCAAATTTAATAGGCAAAAACAGGGAAGGGTTGATACCAAGGCATAGTTCATAAATAAAAAAATCCCCTGGTAGAAGCAGTCAATGGCACAACCCCTCCCCCAAGGATACCCTTGGGTTCTATGCCAAACCAAACCTTACAAGAGAGAGAGATGGTCCAGAGACAGTAGTGGAGGTTGATAGACCCAGTGATGGATGAGGGAAATGGGGAAGCTAGACAGAATGTGGCAGGACAGAAGCGAAACAAAAATCAAGAACACATACTATGCAAGTGGGAACTGCGAGATTAAACTTCAGACAAATAGCAGGAACTGACCAGATGTTCATAGCTGTGATCTTTGTACCAAGTGAGAGAATGTACCCTACAGAGGCAGGAATACCTTCCATTTATGCAGAAGCACTAAACATCTGTAGTAAAATGCTTCAATTATAAGCAGAACTGGTAGAATAAACTGACATGGCATTCATTGAAACCTAGTTCAGTTTATTACAAACATGAAACTTTCAAGACCTAAGCTAACAGTGCTTTGAGCAGACATACTAAATGTGAATACAAATGCAAGTGTACAGACAGTATCATTAAACTGTTTTAGATTAATCTGTCCACCCAGCAGCACAGCCTGTATATGATTTATTTTGAGTCTGAGCAGACATTTTTCCACATTATCAAAGTCATGTGCTGCTAGATAACCTCAGAAGGCAAAGAATACTCCTTATGTAACATACCTTGACAAAAGCTTAACAAGTGGACATTGATTTCTCCGAGTTCATCACCTAGTCTACAGATAGCATTACACTCAGATCCTTAATAAAATACTGCCTGCAAAGCATTGGTTACTATTCTGTGAAGTTAGGTGTGATGTGCTAGTGTATGCTAATGATCTATATCATTCAGATCTGTTAACTCTGTACAACTAATATGTTTCTCATAGTTGTGATCACACGTTTAAATTTATCAAATGAAACCGAGACAATGGAGGACTGCATCACAATGAAGTACAACAATTCAGTATTCAGCAGTGAGAAGTAATTTACTACCATAAGAAAGGGAGTCTCAGCACTATTGCTATGTCTGTTTATAGAACCAGACTGACAGTTATCCCAGAAATCTTGAAATATTAAATATGGATGCAAATATGCTCCTCATATTTCTTAAAAAAAATAAGTACTGAAAAGGCATTATAATTATCCATTCTGTGTGGATATTTTCTTAAAGACAAGGATAATCAAAACATCTTTATTTTCTGATTCTAAACAACTGCCTTTTATTAAGGAGTATTTGTAGTCTGTTAGATAACCAAACTGAGAGGTTCAAATCAAGATGCTCTTAGCTTACTAGGTCCAGAATATAAGAACAATAAGCCAGAAGCTTCATGGTCTCCTCAGTGAACATAATTAAAGCCCATATATTAATATTCATGAGAAACCACAAAAGGGCTGTTTCCATTTTCAGTGGAGATTGGGGAAGGGGGCACACCAAAATGAAACAAATTCATCCACACTAATCTTGCTGGTATCTCTTGGCCTGAGGTTGAAAAAAAAAACAGTTCACACTGTTAAAAGGGATTGGAAGCACAGCCAAGCAATGATCTAGAAAATTAATTGTCAGATGATTTTATGATTCAAAAATGTCAGAAAACAAAAGTTTTGTATTCTTTTTAGAGTTTTACCAGCAGTCTCCTGAACACTGAGTATCAAAAATAAGTTTGTATTCAAGGAAGAATAATATCTTCAAGCTGTGCTGCAACCGCCATCCCTGCTTTCAAATTCATGAAGATTATGACTGAACCTTCATGTATCAGGGGAGACATGGAAGATATACTGTCTGGAATGTTGATCCAGAAAACAATATCTGATCATAAACCATCACAAGCTTCTCTAGATCATCAGGACTGCATTCCAAAGAAAAAAAATTCTGTATAGAATGAAATATTATCTTGTGTGCCTCTCATGGGTCAGATTAATATCTGATGGCCTAATAAGGAGAAGCCTTAGACAAAATTGGGAGAAAATGGTAAGGCCAAAACATGGTTCCACCACTAAGTCATATATGACTTCATGACTATGACATTTGTGAATATTAACTAAAATAAAAATGTGGGTCCAACAAAAAAAAAAAAAAACCAGCCCCCTCAGGGAAGGCTGAACAAAAGTCCCAGTATTTGTGATGAAAAGAAATTGATAATTTCTCTCTTTATTTTATACACAAAAATTTCATCAGAACCACTTACACCCTTGTTAACTCCCTTTTTATATAATATTCAAGTCTTCAATTAACATGTCATAATTGTGAAATCACATCATTAACCCCAATACTTAAAACTCATCAGTATTTATCACTAAACCTATATATAAATAAATACTATTTAAAAACATACATAATAACCTATTGCAACTACATATACAAATACATGTAATAACTTCCCTTGCCTATATGTGATTACTAAAATACTTTAAAAATGATAATGCATACTAAAATTTCTAGATAATATTTTTATATATAAAAATGAACAGTACTATCCATTGCTAATATACCCTATTATCTATCCAACATAGGTTTTATAGAAATGTATTCATTTAATCCTGGATATTCTGATGCATTTAATTTAATTTGCCAGCGTGTCTCTTTTTCCACTAATTTCATCTTGACATTACCTCCCCTGGGGTTCACATACAACTGTTCAAGGATCCCAAACTCAAACTTTCTACATTCTTTGTGCTTTCACAGTGTCTCCATAGGGCATTATTCATGTCTTGCCACTTCATTCTGTAATAATGCTCATAAATCCTGTTTCTTAAACATCTAGATGTCATCCCTACATAATAACATGGGCATTTTGAACATTTGGCTAAATAAATCACATTTTTGGTTCTACATTACATAACTTCACTTTTGTTTTCTGAGTGTTATCTAATGTGATATTACTAGCCACCAAAATGTACTGACACTGATTACAACTTCCACATTTCTCCCTCACTTTTTACAACATATTTTGACATTTTGTTTAATCTACTCTTTAAATTCTGTCCGTTCCTGTGTACAAATGTTGGTTTTGGACCTACTATGTTGTATATGTCCTCATCTGTTCCCAATATATCCAATTTTTACAATTATGTCTCTGAATTTTTCACTGAGGGACCATATTGCATCACAAGCTCTCTCTGTATTCTGTATTAGTTTTTGGGGGGTTACCTATACCTTCCTTACTCCCTAAAATTGGTTTGTATTTTTCCCCACTCTTGTTTTACATATTCCACTACATCAGACACCATACTTTTAGGATACCCCCTGTCCATGAACATTCTAGCTATATAATTTAGCTCCACTATTACATCTTCGTAACATGAGGTCATCCTTGCAGCTCTAATACATTGTCCTTTTATGATGCTTTTTTTCTGATACCTGGGATGGCAACTCTTGTACTCTAAATAATCATTACTAAATGTCTCCTTCTATATACAATGGATTTTGAATTTTTATTCTCAATAGTAACCCTAGTGTCTAAATATGATATACTTTTTTTATTCATACTAGTAGTAAATCTTAAATAATCATTCCTACTGTTTAGGTAATTCACAAATTTTCAAGATGTGTTCCTCCTCCCAGTTCAATAAGAATAAATTTGCAAACATTTTGCAAAACCAACATTTGTACACAGGAACGGACAGAATTTAAAGAGTAGATTAAACAAAATGTCAAAATATGTTGTAAAAAAATGTTCAACATGCCCATGTTATTATGTAGGGATGACATCTAGATGTTTAAAAGTTTGAGTTTGGGATCCTTGAACAGTTGTAAATTAAATTAAATGCATCAGAATATCCAGGATTAAATGAATACATTTCTATAAAACCTATGTTGGATAGATAATATATTAGCAATGGATAGTACTGTTCATTTTTATATATAAAAATATTATCTAGAAATTTTAGTAAAATAGTATTTATTTATATATAGGTTTAGTGAGGGGGAATCCAGCTGTGCACTTTAAATACTGATGAGTTTTAGTATTGGTTAATGATGTGATTTCATGACATGTTAATTGAAGACTTGAATATTATATAAAGGAGACTGTCTTTTGTGTATAAAATAAAGAGATGGTTTTATTTATTTGTGAATATTAATTCCAGTGAGTAACCCGAAACACGAGCAGCACAAGATAGGTGATACAGACCAATAAGTTGAACTTCCACTAGGATGAAGTGCTTTTTTATGCTCTTTTTAAAATCATGGGGGGAATTTAATAAAGCCTACACTTTGTTTTCTGTGTAGGCATTGTGAAGCACTGCTAACATGGCCATGAATAGTTTTAGATTCAGCAAGCACTGCTGAGCGGCACACACAAGCGTGCCAACACGGAAACTTCTGTGGCATGCAGATTACCTCATGAGCGGGAGAATATCATGCAAATGAGGCAGATAGAGTGATCCAGCAAGCAGATAAGCAGCCCTGCAGATCCTGTGTCAGTGTCCATAGGCTACATGGAAAAATTCCATGTACAGTGCTGTAGATATAAAAAAGGGACTGTAAAATGTAGGTAGATTGGCAGAAATGGCATAGCACACACATATATGAGCAAAACTATCCTCTGTGTGTTCCAAAAGTTACAGTAAGTATGTTAAAATATATTTTTAATAATCTTGGCATGTTTGTGCAGCACACCACATTGCACAAACATGCCTTATAAAAATAAAGAAATAAATAAGAACATAAGTGGAAAAATCAAATATTAATATCATGAGACAGAAATGTATTGCAGAAACCTGCATGCAGTATCTACAATGGTGCACTGGTGCTGTTGCTAACATGGAAGGGCTTAGAAGTATGTAGTATCCAGGTTGTGAGCATGGATACTTATGCAAATGAGGTGGAGTTACTAAATAGCATAGTGGGGTAATTATGTCCACAGATCCTGTCCATGTAGGCAGCGAACCATGTTGTTGTCCACAGATGAGGTAGCTGACATCAGGAGAGGGTGTGTCCACAAACTTCTGAGCTGATTGGAGCATAGCTGCTCCTGTTTGCATGGTGCGCCGCCATGCTGAGCATGCACATTTGAGGGGGTGTGCACTGACTGCTAAGTATTGTTTACCTGCAGGGCACATGTTTGTGTGGTATGTCACAGTGCTCAGAGTATCTAAAAGGCCAATTATGTATTAATTAGTGTTGATCCTTGCTTAACTTAAACTAGGGTGATTAAATTATGACAATGATATATAAGGCAGGCCCAATGCATCATAGGTAGATAATCACACAGGCAGCACCTACAGTAGAGCACTATAAAGTATGCATACACCCTACAATCTGATTTTTCATCCATACTCTGCACCATGGGAGTGCAGACTTGGGAATTTTCACTGAAAGAATTCTAGGGGCTGCTGCAGGTCTGCTACATCTGTATATGCCAGATGCTGAAGTCAGTGCTGCTGCTGCTGCTGACAATAGGCCTAGACAGAGAATGAGAAGAGTGTTCAGGCCCAGGGTAACCTTCCAGGGGCTACATGAGATGGAGATTGTAGAGCAATACAGGGTGGACAAGGACATACTACAAGAAGTCACCAAGCTCTGCTGCCCTCAACTCAGACCCAGAGCAAACAGAGGGGAATCCATCCCAGTGAAAACAAAGATATGTGTAACTCTTAGCATAATAGCCACAGATACCTTTTAAAGACCAGCTGGGAACATGATGGGGTTCTCACATGCATCAGCATCCAAAGTACTCCACCAGTTTCTGGATGCCATGCTACCACATTCCAGTGAGCACATGTATTTTCCTCTCACTCCTGAGGCAAGAGCCAGCAATATGCAGCTTCTACAGTGTAGTACATTACCCGGAGGTACTGGGTGCCATAGATTCCACTCATGTACACATCAAGGCATCACTCACTGAAGAGGGTAGAATCTACATCAACTGCAAGGGGTAACACTCCACCTGCCAGGTTGTGTGTAATGCTGAGGGCATTATCATGAATGTGTGTGCTAGCAGCCTTGGCAACTATCACAACTCCCATATTTGGCATGCATCACAGCTATACCAGATGCTTGTTAGGGGGACATCCCATACGGCTATTTAGTGGGGGATGCTGGCTACGCACTTGAACCATGGCTGTTGCCACCCACCAGAAATCCACACACACCCACGGAGGAATACCATAATGAGGCACATACCCCAACTAGGAACATCAAAGAGCATGTGTTTGGTAGTGCCTCAATACATCTAGTGGAGCCCTGCAGTACACTCCATCCACATGTGCACATATGTTCACAGTATGTGCCATGCTACACAATATGATCCTTTGGAAGCAGCTGCAGCAGGATCAGCACAGGGAAGGGATACACAGCCACCACCAGATCCTAGGTCACTACAGCCACACTCACAGGAGGACTTGGAGGAGGAGCCCCCTGATGATGTCCCTGTAGGCAGACTTAGGAGTGCCCAGTATGCCCTGGCATTGGCTATGAGAAAATGCATAGCACATTCACTGAAAATCTAGGGCCCTAGGGAGTGACTCCTTATACCTACTCACATACATGTATTAAAATAGCTGATGCCAGGTAACTCACACAACCTGTACTATCCATATATTGACTGTGTACTGCTTGCATTAAACAGAGTCATCCCTGAACTACGGTTCTGTCAACTGCTGCATTCTCAAGGTTAAGTCTCTAATCTATACAATAATTGTAAGGGTTACTATAATAAAGTATCATATGTATGGATCTGCTGCTGTTATGCAAGGGAATATAGTGGGCTATTTCATTTAAGTTAACATCCACATCCACATGGGACAACTGATACCAAGTGAAATAGTATGTGTTCCTTCATTTTCATTAGGTTCCATTTATTTTATTTATTTATTTATTTATTTTACATTTGTTAACCGAGCTAGTCTAACTGGATATATTTCCATTTTCAGTAGAGGCCCGGGGAAAAAAGCTCCAAAAGTAGCACAAAAAATATCATATACAGTTATATAACAAAGAAAGTAGAAAGGAAATTAAAATACAAAAAACGAATCTTAATGGGAAGTACTTACACTAAGAAGGATTAAATATATAGGATAATATAAGTCATTTTACAACATGATATCTGAGGTAATTTAAAGTTCCTTGATAGATTAAATAAATACTGGAAGTTGTATTAATCTTACTAGTGACAGTTTCTGCTTACAGAGGGGTAAGCAGTATAAAATTTTGTAACCAGAGGCAGTGTGAAGACAGAAGTAGGGGAGGCTGAAGATTAGTCAGGGTTACTGCAAGGACATAACCAGTGTGTTTTAAGGTGTTTTTTGAGCTTTTGCTTAAAGAGTGACAGTGAAGTTAGTAGAGTTAGATCGATTGGTAGAAGGTTCCACTTTTTTCCAGCAGTGTTGGAGAAAAGGGAGTCACCTGCCAAGTTATTCAACTTGCAAGCAAGCAGTTTGCTAGAAGAGCGTAGGGAATTGAGATTATTATAGGGGTAATGAGGTTAGAGAGTATAGGAGTATTTTTTGGTTGGTAAAAGAGCTTGTGGGCAATGGTAAGTTGGGAAAAAATCAGAATGTTTTGTAGTTCAAGCCAATCTAGCTGCTTTAGATTCTGATAGTGGTGAGTTCGAAATGCATTACCAGTGGCAAATCTAGCAATGTTGTTGTAGGAGTTGGCTAGTTTGAGAAGATTATTTTTTTTAGGTTAGTATATATAGCTGAGGCATAAAGAAGGGTTGAGATTAAATGAGAGTGGGCAATAGTGGTTCTAGATGTTGGAGTTAAGAAGGGCTTGATTCTATATAAGGAGCCCATTTTTCTGTTTACTGTTTGTATGGTGTTATTTACATGGCTATCGAAGTTGAGGTTATTGTCGATTGTGACTCCTAACAGTTTGGTGATAGAGTCGGGGGATATAAGGGTGCCGTTGTTGGATGTGACTGAGAAGTCTATAGGGGAAGACCTACAGGTGGGTGTAAAGAGTATGAGTTTAGTTTTTTGGCATTCAAAAGGAGGCAGCGTTTCAAGAACCAAGCCTCTACTGAGTTGAACACCTTCTGAGTTAGTAAATGTAGTTCTGAAGTGGAGTTGGCAGAACACATGCGCATGGAATCATCGGCATATTGTATAGAGGTGGCTTGAGGGATTGCTAAATGAAGGTCATTGATGAATAATGAAAAAAGAAGAAGTCCTAAAATGGAACCCTGAGGGACTCCAAGGGTGACTGGCAGGTGGCATGATAGTTTGTTCTCCCAGAGAACTTCTTGTTGCCTATTGTTGAGGTAGGAATTAAACCAAAGAATAGCTTGGGTGTCTAGAGAAAGAGATTCAAGAGTATTTATAAGCAGGGGGTGATCTACCATATCAAAAGCCTTTGAAAGTTCGATGACGAGAGCAGAAGAGAGGATATTGTTATTATGGTTCTTATTAATGGAGTCTGTGAAAGATAGGAGAGTGGTGGTGGTACTATGAAATGGCCTAAAGCCATGCTGGCAGTTAGCCAGTATTTTGAGTTTAGTTGAGTGGTCTAATAGCTGATGGTGAATGCATTTTTCCATGACTTTTGCTAAGGGTGATAGTAGAGCTATCGGCCTGTAGTTAGAGTATTCGTTAGATTTACCACCTTTATGTAGAGGGATAATGTGGGAGATTTTCCAGATGTCTGGGATAGTTCCCTCATTAATGGTTCTGTTTATCAGGATGGATATAGGAAAGGCAACTACTTTGGCTGCTTTTTGCAAGTATTCAGAAGGTAACTGGTCTGCTGAAGGAGTACAATGCTTAAGTTTTAGTATAATTTTGTAGATGAGAGTGGTAGAGATGGGTTGAAATTGGAATGCTGGTAGAGATCCAGGTATAGAGGTAGGGAGACTTGTGTTGTCAGTGGAAAGCTGACTGGCTAGAGATTGTATGGTCTCTGTGAAGTAGGTGTTGAAGTTGTTGGCAGTTTGATGTGGGGCATTATGATCAGTGCCTAGAGGGGAAGATATGCTAGAGTGACCAGGGTGAAGGAGTCTATTTATGCTAGTCCAAAATTTCTGTGGATTATTTTGGTGCATTTGCTGTAGTTAACAATAGTAGTTCTTTCTGTCAGTGAGTATAGCTTTTTTTGTTATATTTCTCAACTGTCTAAAAGCTTGTTGTTCAGGGGTAGTTCTGTTAGCTCTTCACGTAGCCCATGATTTGTTCCTAAGTAGAATTTTCTGTCTGGTTTCTTTTGAAGGCCAGGGGGCTGGTTTGGACTTCATTCTAATAGATTGCTTAGGTACATGCTCATCAAGGATAGCTAAAAATTTAGAGTTAAAATATTTAACAGCCTCTTCAAGTGGGAGAATTTTTAGAGGATTCCAGTCACAGGCATTTAGTTCATTTTGGAATAGTACAGGATTAAAGTGTATCTTGGTTCATGAGATTCTATAAGTAGGGGTGTTAGAAATATCATTCTTTTGCCTTATAATGTAAGTTAGAGTATGATCACTTACATCATCAGGTAATGTTCCTACATTATAAGTTTGTGGATGTTTATTAATAAGTATCCAGTCTAAGGTGCTCTCTTGTTTGGTTAGTTTGTTATTTCTGGTTGCGGAGGTGATTGCTTGACTAAAGCCATAAAGATTAATATGTGAGGAAGGGTTTTTAGTATTGACAGTTTTCCAGTCAGTATTGAAGTCACCTAGTATTATTGTTTCTTGTAGGTAAGTTGAGGACACCCAGCTTAGAATATCTTCTATTGTATTGCTGTTATTGCTGCAGGGTAGGTAGATACAGATGATGTAAAGGGATTTGCTAGGGTTGAGTTGAAGTCTGGAGATGAGGACTTCAACCTTACTGTCCTGAAGTTGGTTATAGAGGAGATCTGTAGGCCATTTTTAAATAGGAGTGCTACTCCCCCACCCTTATGTTTTAAGCTGTCTTGTCTTAATATGTTATAGCCTGGGGGCATTATTTCATTATTCTTAGTTCCAGGTTTTAACCAAGTTTCTGTAAGGCAAAACATGTCAGAGGAATGAATATCAAGGAGGGCATGGAGATTGGCTACTTTGCTGTTAATACTGCAGATATTGAGATGTCCTATTAGTAAAGAGTTGGAGAGTCTGTTCTGGGTTGAAAGGGTTGAGGGTGTGGTGCAGTGAATATTTACTGTGGAGGCATTGGTTAGGCCAGGATTAGGGTGGATGTTACCATCTTTTAAGGTAGGTTTCTTTAGCTTAGAAACTGGGTTTTATATATATAGCTAGTTTCATATTTCACTTTCCTCACTAAGAAGTCATTGTACTTAATGTGTGTTAGTCGATGGAACTTAGCTAGCAGGTAGCAGGGAGTGGAGTTAATGTTTATATGAATATGGGTGAGGGAAATATTGTGAATGGCTGTTTGTTTTGGAGAGTAGTTAAGGTGGTAGTAATTTACCTTTTCAAAACAGGTTAGGAGATAGGCTGAGGTGAGGGCAAGTATAAGTGTGGCTATGAGTATTAGGTTGGTTAGCATAACTTTTGTTGTAGTCTGCATTTTGTTATGGATACCTATACAAATACAACGGAGGTTAGACTGGGATAAGATAATAAAAGAATTAGTAAGTGTGGGAGAGACTTTAATGAGAGGGAACTGTAATGGTGTAAGGTATGGAAAAGCACTTTAAGTAGAGACACTTGAGAGAGTTGGAAGAGGAGTGGTGTAGCTAAGTGGAGTAGGTGGTGGGAGCAATTGATTGGTAGGATGGGAGAGAGGGTGTGGTTTAGGAAGTATAAGTTAAGATCTACTGGGTGTGGGTGGGAATTGGGGGTAGGGTAGGGGAGCGGAGTGAGCCAGCAGAGTGAACGAAGCAGGTTCAGACAAGAAGACAGGTTTAGAGGGAAAATAATCAGCAAGTTGGGAGGTAAGTCCAATGTAAGGTATCTAGGAGGTCAGGGACTAAAATAGCAGAGGGAAAGGAGAGCTGACTAATGGTGGATTCTAAGGCAAAGGAATAGGTACAGGGAGTATTAGAAGTAAGAAGGAGACAAAATATGGTTTAAAGGCTAAATTATGGAAGCAAAGTTTCTAATGGGTAATATGGTTATACTACTGCCCTCTAATGGTCATTCCTGGTAATGTAGATAGAGTTTACCCAAAGGGGGTTTTAGAGAGATTAGGGGATGGGAGAGGTGAGAAGAATAAAATAGAATTAAAAGCAGGGGGAGAGTTTTAGCAGAGATGCTAATGAGGGTATAGGGAATGTGACTATAAGAAACAATTTGGAGGGGGGGTTAACTCTGGCAGGAGGTAATATAATAAGAGACTATGGCTGCTGATAGTTCTGCAGGGAGCGCTCACTTAAACAAAATAAGACAGGAGTTTGTTGCAGTTAAGAAGGTAGGAGTATTTTGTACATACTTCCAAATAACTATTCCTGCTTTCCAAGGCAGTACAACATAGAGAAGACATGGCTCTTTTCAAGCTCAGGAGGAGGAATCAGACACTTTACAGAAGTCAGGACTATATCTGGGCCTCAGGTAGACAGCAGGACACTGAAGCTGGGGGGGTTGCACTGGCAGGAGGGTTGCACGCTTAAAGGAAGTAGAGAAGAAAAGGTTAAGAAAACTGCTCAATGGATACCCGTGTATAATTAAAGCAATGGCAGTTTTATACAGATATAGTTATATACACTGTATGCAAAAAGACTTCAGAGTAGCAATTAGGCAAAATCTAAATAAACATATCTAATATCAATATCTAAATAATCATAAATAATCATGAGTAGATTTTAGAATAGCAATTAGGCAGTACCTAAATAATCAGTGATAAAAAGCCAGATAGAATATAATGTAACTAGGCATACTCTAAGTTATATTATAAAAAAATAACCTATATATGTGCTTCTATACAAGTCCTGGCACTTTAACAGTAGTTTAGATAAAGAAAGAGGTAGCACATTATTTAAGAAAAATGGCTCATAAAGTCAAACAGTAATAATCTAACCTGTAATCTAAACTCATGATTGGAATATTCACAACATCAGACAAGGGAGATGTTAAACAGTGGCTACACATGATATGTGGACAACTGTCTACCCAAGATGATCACGTGGTGTTGTCCCCCTCCAACACAGCAGTGTACCCATATAACTGCTTTAATAGGAAATCAGCTATGGTATATCAGTGGACCAGGCAATCTAAGGGCTTTAACATAAATAGTGCTCACACAATGTATGTCTCTCTTCACGCAGGATAACAATGTACATATGTATGCTATTGATTGTGTTGATGAATGACCCCTTTCTGTCTAGCGACCTGTGTGGCTCAGTGGACTAGAGAAGCTAGCATCGATGATGGTGTTAAAGGTTGTAATCTGGAATTACTCAAATTTTTTGCATATGAGGTAGTAGCATGTTGATCTTTTCACAAATGTCCTACCTCTCAACCTCTTAGTGCAAGAAAGCTTGACAAAGCCAGAAAGATTGGGGGGGACAAAGGCCCAAACATGAGGACAGAGTTTAAATACTGGTCACATAAACCTAGACAGTTGCTGGAATTAAAGGTTTTGTAGTAGTACATATTATCTGAAGGATATAAAGTCTGACACACAATTGTTTGTCTGTAGTTAGTAGAATGTATTGATGTCAACATTCAATAAAGCACCAGAAGACCACAAATGTGTGAGAAACAGAGCAAACATATGAGGTAAAACTGTACAGTCTGTGAAAATCAAGACAGTTAACAGGTATGCACACTGTTAGTCTGTTGGTGGTGTAACATTCCCAACCTCAGTCACATATTAAGTACAGCACACAGCTGGGGAATGCTGTAGACATTTTGAGTGAAGTGCAGTACTGCAGAAACAGGGGAAGATGGTAATATTTGTAACATACAAAATCCCAGACTGGAATACAGGTAGGTGTGGCCTGGGTTCACAGAATAAGTACTGACAGTCCCACTAGTATGTGTGTGCCTTGGTGTGTTTTATATGCAGTGAATGGAAGTTTTGCTAGCCTGAATGTGGTCATGCTTGTGTATGAGGCTGTTACAGCAGTATACATCATGTTATGGAGCTATGGACATGTGAACTTAGCTTGCATAATGGCCATACAGCCCTCACAATCAGGGACATCTGTATACCACTTGGTACAGGACCAGCACATATTGCTCCTGTCCAAGAGGGACTCAGGCAGACGCCATGTGTTGACATGATGGCCACCCAGCCAATCAAACAGATAGCATGTACACTGTACACTGATTACCATTAGACAGGGTCTGTTGCAAGGGTGTGCTTATATCTGCTAGACAAATGTCTACCAAAAGCATGTAGTACTAACGTCACATAGAAGGTCATTGTCCTTACAGTGAGTCATCCATCCACTATGCTCCCTACAGAAAAACAACATATGAATTCCAGCAAGGTCACACCTTGCCTTGTAGCAGACCTTATCACAAATTATGAAAGCGTGTGTACGCTGATCACTGCCATTTGCCATTGTCCATTGTCATACAAATGTGATCCTATGGATCCATGCACATATACTGCTGTACCTTACTGAAGACATATTTCTGCTGTGCTGCCATGCCATGCTGTGCCACTTCACTGCTGCCATGTGTCCATAGGTTATCCCCTAAGACTCCTGCAAGAGAAACATAGTCAGGTTCGTGACATACCTGTCATTATGTAACAATACCGTCAGTACAACATCATACAACATAAGGCCCACAAAAGTATGTCGCATACTCATGATACATGCCAGCATACATTGTATGTTGGTGACCACTACAAATGGATGTCAACACAATACTGCATTGCCCAAGTACTTGTCAAGCAATACAGTCGCCCTTTGCATCAAACACATAGCTTCCATTCTCATGCATCGATGGGAAGGATGACAGGGATGTGGCACAGGTATCATCATGTGCACAGGGTGATGTGTGGGGCTGCTGGAGGCCTAGGCTGGCCCAAACAGTTGACAGCATGTGTGTGAGTCAGGAAGAAGAGCAGGTTAGATGGACCATGGAGAGGTGCCATGTGTATCTATAGGTGACATGCATTGTGAGAGTGGTGTGTGAGTGTGTGAGTGTGTGCATGTACAGAGTCAAGTTCAGTGCTAGTCCTACACATGTGTATGGCTTTTGGGGACATAGTAGCCCCCAGGCCCTTGGCTTAATTCAGTTACTTCTTCTAAACTTAATTACATTGCAGTCTCAGATGGTTACGTGTGCTAAAATGGGGACCTTCAAAGTAAAACAAAGTGTGAAAAAAAAGAAAGAAATGCTCTGGTTGGCTGTTGTGGGGCTAATAAGAGGAGAAAACAGTAGAGAGCAATTGAGAGCATTGCTCAGTGGGTAACGGGTGTCCCATGGAGTCCTTTGTCTAGGCTTCATTTTACCTTAGAAATGCCTTCTTGATTGCAGCTAGACATCTAAAGGGTATATAGTCAGTGAACTGGCTTTTAAGAGTCGGTGGATGAAAGCACAAAGTAAATGAAATTAAATGACCCCATTTGTTCTTTCGCCATAGGTAATGGCCATTGACCTATGGTAACACCACCCCACCTCACTGCATTTAGCTCCATGCATTTAGTTGTTTCTTGCCACCTCCTCCTTGCTTTGAAGGCATAAGACATCACTGAAAATATTTAAGTATGTATAAATGTATGTATGTATGCACGTATGTATGTGTGTATGCATGCATGCACATATGCATGTAAATATGTACGCACGTATTTATGTATGTATGCATGCACAGGTTCCGTTCATAATTTTGAAATATTGAAATCCTGAATTTCAGTATTTCGAAATTATAACACCAAGTTTGAAATCGAAACACCAGAGCCCAAATTCAAAATCCTGAAATATGGAGATTTTGAATTAGAGCTTCTGGTGTTGCGGTGTGTGAATGGTTAGGTGTTAGCTCGGGTATGTATGTATATGTAAGTGTGTTGGTTAGGGGCTTTAGTGTATGTCAGTGTATGTTATGACTGTGATGTGTGTGTGCGAGGGACTGTGAAATGTTTGGGTGTGAGTTACCTTGGTGTGTCTGATTGTGCACTCTCAGAGTTAGTATATATAAGTAGGGTGGTGTGGGGGGTGAAGCCCCCCCCACATGAGGGATACAGGGGGACGTGCCCCCCTGCTTATATGTGGTCTAGGTTTGTCAGTGTGCTTGTTGGGGGAATTTGTGTGTATGTTTATGTGTGTGCTCTGTGTGTAGAGAAGGTTCAGATTTTGAGTTTCGCGATTATGGGTTTTCAGGATTTGAAGGTTTTGGCTATGTAATTTCGAAATACTGAAATTTGGGATTTCAGTATTTCAAGATTTCATAGTGAACCTGCATGCACATATGTATGTGGGTATGTATGTATGCATATATGCATCTAAGTATGTTTTGTCAGTTGGTTGTCTGCTTCAGCTGGGACTCATTTTCGGGGAAAGCCTAGAAGAAAAACTTCAGATGTAGACACTGTTTGGTATGCACTGGTAATTTAGGGTGTTTACTGTAACACATAAGGTGTTGGTTCTGAAAATGATCAGAAATTCCTTTCTGAAATACTATGCTCTGTATTGCAGGAATCAGTAAAAATAGTTCATTACCTCAGGTAAGTTTTTTTCAAAATCCGAAAATGCCAAACTGTGGTGAGTGGACATTGGTATACCTTTTGCGTTATAAATGGATTTTTTATCATTGTGACAATGTACACAAGCCAGAACAATTATTTCCACACACCTAGTTTTGTTGTTCCATGAATCGTATTTATATCTTATTTTGCTCAGTATACCTTTGTTTAATACCAAGTAAACGAGTAACAGGCAAATCAGTATCATGACCCATCCTGTATTAGTAGTAAGGATCTTTTCATAAAGTTTCTACCACATGCTAAACATAGTTCCATACACAATATGGCAACTGTTGTAGCAGCAGCAGCCAACAATTATTTTTTTCCTTCATATATGGAAAAATACTTTGATATAGCACTACCAATTTGTATATTCTGTCACATTGCCCACTAGGAACTCTATTACACTTTTTAAAATTTCTGGACTCCAGATGGTTTCCTACTATTTCTGTCATTTCTGACATCCTTCTATCTAGCATGCCCAAGCAGTTTACTTTCCTCTTGCACTTTGTTTAGGTAACAACATTTGCAGTATGAACTAGAGCCACCTATAACATTCAAACCAGTGGTCATTATTTCCTACAGTATGTATTATAATTAAACCTTAGTCACACTGTACAATGGTGTAGAGGCATGCTGTCTGTAGAGCAGAAGGAAAAGTGTCATTCTGGAAAAAAAAACAGAAAATATTAACTGGTCAGCTGGTCGAGACCATGAAAGTGATGGCATCAAGTACATGATGGTGTTCAACAGCACTTTTACTGAGTGCTGAAGGCTTGAAAGAAAAGCAGTAAAACAATGTTTGCTGAACATCAGATAGATTTTTTTTTTGCAGGGGTAAGATGCCACTGTATTCCCTTACCCCCATGAACTTAAATACACCCACTCTGAAATTGCAGAACAGTGGTGAAGAAAGTAAACTCCGCTGTTGATGGAAGTAGTTTTGCTGCTTTTCTTTTGATTATTTAGTACTCAATGAAAGTGCTGCTGATCAAAGGACAGGCACCCTCACTGGCATCGATCTGATACAGAGAACATTAAAAGTGCTAATTACAAATATTGTAATTAATTTTAATTATCCAAGACCAGTTTAAATTTATGGCATTTCACTGACTGGTTAATCACATTGACAGAAAATACCAATACTCTGTTTAGACCATGCAAAAAAAATCTTATTTTTCTTACAATTGTTTTTCCTTCCACCTCCATCAAGCAGCACATCTGATTTATTACATAATAACACACACCTTTTTGTACTTTATTACTTAAATAATATCCACTAGAAATTAGCTAAGTTAGCAATGTGGCTGGCAAAATGTCAGTAACTATCAACAACAGCTTTAATACAATCCCTTTGTCTGCTCCCTTCCATTTTATATTTCTAATCATGCTTTTGCATTCTTATAATTTTGGGATTTACAAAAGTCTACATTGCTGTCTCTTAATACTATTTTTCTTTACATCTAATAACTCTTCATTCTGTCATTCTTACAAAGGTGAGCATATCTCTTACAGCCGACTCCTGCAGACGCAGCTGACAGTTAACACCCTGTTGTACAGTCTCCTGCATATGAGAAGTGTTGCAGAATTCTTTCAAAGTTACGTAAGATTTCTTAGCTGCTTTCATACACTACATGGCATAAATGGACTTCTAAACTGGAGTTTAGAAATTTATTTAAATTAATTAAACATTAGTCTGTATTGAACTGTGACATTGTAGGTTCATATGCTGAGGATTCTTTAGTTTGGTAGCTAATTATAATGGTCATTTCTCTCAGAAGAGTCATAGCATTTTGCATCTGAAATGTATTTCACATTTCTTTATCATATAACTAAGTGCATGGAGTACCCAAAGGTTATGTAAAGTACTCCAGAAGTGAATAATATTAACAAATCGCAAATGGCTTCATCTAAATTGCAGTACTGACAGTATTAGCTTAGCATAAGAACAGCATCAGATAAAAATGCAGAACATGTCATTGTGGGAAGCAGGGTTCCTGCAGAGGTTACACATAGTTTAGCACTTGCTCTGGCAGAGCTGTGTGAAAGGGACAAGCTCAGCATCAGAGCTACAGCCTGCTGACGGCAGACTTTCACTACTCAAGAACAGTGGATCACAAATTCATGGCAGTTGCTCATTTGCCGCTCTTTGATGGCAGGGATACAGTACAGAATACTATACTCTAAGTTATTTTAATGCACACACTAACAAGATTTTTTTTAAATGCGTCATTTATTTTACTTTTATAACAATACACATTTTCTTTAATTTTGTTATGTGGGTAAACTGGCTAGATCCATCATGTTTGTAATCATTAATATGGCTACTGAGGCTGGAGTAATGTAGTCTAGAGATTATACTGCTGTGCTCTGAATGAGATTGGTAACTTTAGTTTCAAAGCTCTCTTCCTCCATTCCACATCATACTGTGTGATTCTAAGTAAGTTATGTGACCTGCATTACTGAACAGGAAAACTTGTCCTTGGTTAGCTACAGATTTTGGAAAAGAACCAGTTCATCTAAGAGTAATGCATGGGGGGGGGTCTATATCATATGTTTGAAGTTTGAAAACTTTGAACGTTAAATAATCGAATTTAAATGTTCAAAGTTTCAAACATATGATTAAAAAAAAAGAACGGGAACTTACCTGACTGTTGTAAGCAGGGGGGAAAGGACCCCTGCACCCCCACACCCCCCTGCTCTTTAAATATACCAACTCCGAGACCGCACTATAATGCAGTAAAGGGAAGATTTCCCTTACTGCACTGTAGTGCGGTCTCAGAGTTGGTATATTTAAAGAGCGGGGGTTGTGCAGTGCAGGGTGACTTGCTCCACTGCCTACAACAGTTAGTTTTGGGTTTGTTTGTTTTTTTAATCATCTGTTTGATGTTTGAAACTTTGAACATTTAAATTTGATTATTTAACGTTCAAAGTTTTGAAACTTCGAACATAAGATATAGATCCTTTATGGGAATGTTATAAAGTAAATCCAGTTCTGCACAACTCCAGCAAAAATACCTTGAAGGCAGGAAAACTGTGAAATCAGCAACTAACTCAGCTAGAGCTGTCTATCTCTACCAGAGACACAAATGTGCTGGCCTCTGCCTCAAAACAATTCTGGAAAGAAATAAAACAATACAGGGGATAAATGGTTCACCACAGGCACTCAAACTTAGAACACAATAGCGATTATAGCACAAACTTTGTCAAAAACTATAGACTATTCTTTCTTTCAGCTTTAATATAATCTTCCATAAATTTAGAACATGTGCACATCTACCCTCTCTCTTAACCCAGTTGCCCAACCTTTTATTTTAAACAAATAACAGTAAAGGAGGCCAAGGCCATTTAAACAAGTTAGATGCTACCTCTAGTGCGAAATTTAGCAATGTGCATGTAGCATTATTAAAAATGGCAGCCTCCTTCATTGAAAAACTACTAACTCATATTTATAGTCTATCTTTAAATCCATAAACATTAAACATTGCATCATACTTCCACTGCCAAAGGTCAATACCCAAGAAACGGCAAGGATTTCAGGACTATAATTTAAATTGTGTTCCTCAAAGTACTTGAAAAGGTGAATTACAAACAGATCTTTGACCCTTGAACAGCACTGTCCTACCGTCATCACCAAAATTACTCCTGCAATGCCTTCACTGTCATGAGGCACTAAATACTGCTTCTTCATTCGGCTTTTCCTGGTTAGGGGTCACCACAGCAGATCACCTGTCTGCTCATGATTGGCAGTGGAGTTTTACGGTGTCGAATTGCCAGCCCAACCTTCTACAGAAGGCACACACATGCACACACTCACGCTTAGGGCCAATTTACAGTGTACAATCCACTTACAGCATGTCTTTGGGATGTGGGAGGAAACCGGAGCTCCTGGAGGAACCCACATGACCACAGGGAGGACATGCAGACTCCACACAGAAGGCACCCCAGCCGAGGACTGAACCGGAGAACCTCTTGTTGTGGGGCAGCAATGCTAACCGCTGCACCACCGCAGCCTCCCAGGCACTAAATACTTCAATGGCCAGTATATATTTCAATCTGAATGACAACCTTCTCAAGGATGGGCTATTTGGAGAAATGGCAAGAGTTTTTAAAACTGTGGATCACCTGTTGATACTTAGCAAACTAAGCAAACTGAATTTTGGTAGCAACCTGATAATTTTGTTTAACGGTTACTTAGAAGACAAAACATTCCAGGGAATTACTTGCACTGCTCTATCTTTGAAGGAATCACCTTTAATACTTGTGTTCCACAAGTTAGGTAATTGTCCATTTTCAGTTTTTACTATTTATAAATTAATTATGTCATGATTCCCTCCCTCAGCACAGTTATATATGTATATGTAAAGCAACATCACTCTTCTCTAAATAGTATTGTTTGAATTCCTAAAGTTTGAATTTATTTTTTTTTTTTTTAATATTTTGAGTATTGTTTGTTTGTTTCCTGAAGATTCAACTCATATGTCTGTATCTTGTACTATTGTATTCATCATGACACTGTTTGTACCTAGTTTGTTATTGCTTTTTTGGAGCTTTTCTCCCCAGGACTCCATTGAAAACGGGTTCTTTTGACCCAATGGACTATCCTGGTAAACCAACTGCAAATAAATAAATAAATAAATAAATATATAATGTCCTGCTTTGTGAATGTGAGAAGTCCACTTCACTCCTACAACACAAGTTTGAGAACAATTTCACTAATCTCTTCTACTGAACACACACAACAACAGGCTACTGATTAACACAAACAAATAAATTGTTATTCTAGTTACCTGTCATCAAAAACTCCCAAACTTCACCAAACTTATCATAACAAGCAACAAAATACAATACAATATAGAATAAAACAAATGTACCTTACACTTATAGATCCTGCAGTGTCCTTTGCAGAGCACATGGAAAAGGATTGCCAATAAAACACTAGCCAAACTAGAACTTTTGTTAGAAAGTCTCCCATCTCTTATTTGCCTGTAGGGCAACAGCAATAAATGCTCTCATCAAACAGAATACAACCTTCTGCTGCTAAATCTTTATTTCATTTCTAATACCCATGAACCCCAAAATGGCCAAAAACAAAATATGCAGGTTTGAGCTGTTAGCTGCTGTACCTACCAATCTTTGTGACCTTCTAAAACATGTTGTTGCCATTACCCAGCACAGCACAGCTGCACTGCTGCTTAGCTCCATCTTACTTAATATTAAATTAACTAAAAATGCTCATTTAAGAGTAGTATTTTAGTACCTTCCACTTTTTACTTGCTCTAATGTTTGTATCTGTTAACATGTATTAGACCCCTCTATCTACTCTCAACCTGAAAGACTTGTATCAGTAGAAGGAAACCTCCCTGCTGAAAACTATCTGGAATTTTTCCTGCTCTGTCCCTTGACATTGAAAAAAAAACCTGTTAAGGGTACTATCACCATTATACTGTCTATTTAATCTGTATTAATAAGCCAGGCTGGGTCTATAGCACCACTAGATATCCCTAAAAATGCCCCTGAATAAACCTAGATTATTTTAATTGCCTCTAATCCAAGCAATTAACCCTAGCGGTATACCTGGTACTATAACTATATTTCTAAAGAACTAGTCCTTAAACCTGAAACACCAGCTGAAAACCAGCTTAAGAATGCTAGTGTTTTACCAGTGGGCTAAAAAGGTAAAATATGTATATAGCCAAAAAAATGCTAAAACGATAGTCTGAAGTTCAAATTAAAACAAAAAGAAAAAGGTTAACTTACTTTAAATCTCAATTGTACTTCTGAAGCATACACAGACCCTACGAACCTTGTGGTTTGGTTAAGCCCCACTCTACCCTACCCCCAATTCCCACCCTTCTCCAGTAGTGCTAAATTCATAGTACTAAAACCGCAACCCCACTTTCTAGAACCAATCAACAATAACCAAATCATTAAAAAGACACTCCCGTGCTTACCTCATCTAATTTATCTAACCTGAATTCAAATCAATATCTATATACTGCCTCTGCTACTTGCAATGACGCCACTCAAAATATTAATATAGTCCCTGCTACCTCTGATGTTCATCCCGTATCTTCTCACAGCCTATGAATATAATAACTACCTAGGTTTCCACTACTGAAGAGGCCAAACCATCACTCCTATAGTACCACATAAGTTTGGTCACTTAATAAATCCCCACACACCTAACTCCCCACCTACAAGGCACCTCCAACCCATTAGAACCAGATATATCAACTCCAAAGCCAAAAGATACCAAAGTCTAATAATTAAATTCTTGAAGCTCACAATAAAATTACAATGCAACCTCACAATTGCTGGAGACATGCACCCCACCCTGGCCCAACCTCATCTGTTGACTCTAGGTCCAACTCTACTTGTCCCACTACTATACAAACTCTAAACAAACCTCCAGACTCACTCTGGTTAGTCACCTAAACATTAAAAGAATAAATAATAAGATTCAGCACCTTTGTGCCCTCATAGATGTTCTTTCCCCAGATATACTATGTCTTACTGAAACCTGACTCAAACCTTCGACTTCAGACAATGAGGTAATTCCACCAGGTTGTAACATTCGAAGGGCTTGACCATACCAATAAAAAGGGAGGTGGGGTAGCTGTTCTTTATAAATCTATGCTTGAGGTGTCAAAAGACACCCCCACAATCTCACCGAGTTGACAATGCTGAAATGGTTATCACTAAGCTACATATTAATAAGAATAAATGTATAAATATAGTCTGTGTTTATATTCCGCAGGTAATAATATTAATTCCCTAGAAGATATTCGATGTTGGCTGTCTAGTAACTATCCACAAGAAACCATTGTGCTTGGGGACTTCACCATAGACTGGAGCACCTGTTCCTCTGAATCTCCTAATCTCTGTATAAACCTTTACGAATTTACACAGGCCATATCATCCCCCACTAGGATCAGTACACCCAACAATAAGGAAAGTACCCTAGACTGGGTCTTCTTCTTCTTCTTTTGGCTGCTCCCATTAGGGGTTGCCACAGCAGATCAACTGTTTCCATTTCTTCTTGTCCTCTGCATCTTGCTCTGTCACACCAACCGCCTGCATGTCCTCTCTCACCACATCCATAAAACTTATCTTAAGCCTTCCTCTTTTCCTGTTACCTGGCAGCTTCATCCTTAGCATCTTTTTCTCAATATACTCTTCATCCCTCCTCAGCACATGTCCAGACCAACGTAATCTTGCCTCTCTGGCTTTGTCTTCAAACCTTCCAACCTGGGCTGACCCTCTAATATACTTATTCCTAATCCTGTCCATCCTTGTCACACCCAGTGCAAATCTTAACATCTTCAACTCTGCCATGTCAAGCTCTGACTCCTGCCTTTTTTGTCAATGCCCCTGCCTCCAACCCATATAACATAGCTGGTCTCACTACTCTCTTGTAGACCTTCCCTTTCACTCTTACTGGTACTTGTCTGTCACAAATCACTCTTGACACTCTTCTCCACCCACTCCATCCTGCCTGTACTCTCTTCTTCACCTCTCTTCTACACTCACCATTACTCTGAACTGTTGATCCCAAGTACTTAAACTCATTCACCTTCGCCACCTCTACTCCCTGCATTCTCACCATTCCTCTGTCCTCCCTCTCATTCACACACATATATTTTGTCTTAGTCCTGCTGACCTTCATTCCTCTTCTCTCTAGAGCATATCTCCACCTCTCCAGGGTCTCCTCCACCTGTTCCCTACTCTCACTACAGATCACAATGTCATCTGCAAACATCATAGTCCACAGGGACTCCTGTCTGATCTCATCTGTCAACCTGTCCATCAACATTGCAAATTAAGAAAGGGCTCAGAGCTGATCCTTGATGTAATCCCACCTCCACCGTAAACGCATCCGTCACTCCCACCGCAAACCTCACCACTGCCAGACTACCCTCGTACATATCCTGTACCACTCTTACATACTTCTCTGACACTCCCGACTTCCTCATACAATACCACAACTCCTCTCTAGGCACCCTGTTATATGCTTTCTCTAAATCCACAAAGACACAATGCAACTCCTAAAGTACCCTAGACTGGATACACATTAATAATCATCCCCACAAGTGCAAGACAGGGACATTACCTGATGATATAAGTGATCACTTTCTTACCTATATAATTAGGCACAAAGCTGATAACCCAACCAACCCACTTATAAAATAATAAGGAATAAGAATTTCAATGCCACTAATTTCCAAAATGAACTCAAATTATGTAATTAGTCAGTCTTGAAGCAACTACCACTTGAAGAATCTGTAAATTACTTTAATACCAAATTCCTAACCATCCTTGACACCCATGCACCAGCTCATTCTATTAGAACCAAAGCAAAAGTTGTTCCTTGGCTTTCAAAAGAACCAGACAAAAAATCCTACTTATAAATAAGGCTTGGACCACCTCATATGCCACAAAAGCCCCCATGGATCAACTTAGATATAGACAGCTAAGGAATGACACAAAAAAATCCATTGCGTTAGACAAGAAAAAACCCTTATTGTCATCTACAACAGAAACACCAAAACAAACCTCAAAAGTTTTGGGCAGGTATAAATAAACTTCTTCACCCAGGGCAATCCACCACTCCTACCCCCTCAGCTACTAACCAAAAACCCTCAGAAGAAGTTGCCAATACCTTTAACAGTTTCTTTACAGAAACCATCCATCACCTAGCTAACCAACTATCCCCTAGCTGCCCAAATCCGATAGCCTCCATACCCAATTCCCAACTCTCCTTTAACTTTCAACCAGTTTCCACATCACTAGCCCAAACACTAATTAAGAAATTAAAACCAAGCACCCTATCTGCAGATCTCCTCCCTGCAGAATATCTACAAAAAGCTGCAGATGACATACTATACCCCATTTCCATCCTGATCAATAGAACCATATCTAAAGCTTCCATCCCCTCCGTCTAGAAGATAGCCCATGTTATTCCACTCCATAAAGGGGGCATCTCCACTGAACTGTCAAATTATAGACCTGTCAAAGGAAAAATATACTTTAAAAATGATCAATACACGGTAGGTTCTGGTTAAGGCACTTTAATCTTGCAGCAAGGAGACAAAAATGTGCTAATACAGAGCTTGTCTGACTAAAATCAGAAAATGCAAGCATTTTTATACATTTTCTAATAAGACATTGCCTACCAAGCTGACGTAGTAAATCACAAGTTTTGTCATCATCATTTCATAGTGATTGTTTTTACAATATTCTGCTTGTACTATCAATTTTTGTGAGAAACTTCCTAAGAAAAACAACATGGCCTTGGCTACCACCGGTTAGATATATGCAATGTTACCAGTCAAGGTACTATGGCTAATTCGAGCACAAAGCAAGTATAGATTGCAGTTCATTTCTCCAACAGTCCTTTGTCTATGTGATCTCTAAACTTCTGCAGCTGTGCATGTTCTCATACTTCGAACAGAGCTGATTGCTCAAAATCATTACATTACAGAATATAGCATTGTTCATTCATTTCTTCCTGACCTAGCAGATAATCACCTGCTTCTCAAGTACATTTCCAAAAGGCATAAACATGAATATTGCTGTGCTAGCAATTACTAGGTCAGAGGGCATCTTGCACGTTTCAGAAAGCACACTGCAGTTTCAAAAAGCATCTTTTAGTCTCATGTGAAACTCAGCTGTATATAAAATAGTGCATATAAAATAAAATGAAAAATGTGTTAACTTATTTAGTTTCTAATCAGCATTAAGCACACACATTAATACATATCTTTCTGACATTTCCCCCCTGTTAATACTTTTTAATTCTATTTTCAAAAGAATAAACAGTTTGCTTCTTCTCCTAACCTCTTCCATTCAGGATTTGCAGTTAAGAGAGTCATTCAGTTTAAACTTATGAAAGTGTTTCACATTTCAACAATTCTTCAATTTCAGTACTTTGATACAAAGTCTCAGAAACTGATATATCTATAAATTTTTTGATTAAGTTTTTCATGCAGGGAATACCACAACAAATGCATGCTCCTAATAGGAGTAATCCCACACAAATGGCAATCAGGATGTTCATTAGGATGGAACCCCACCCCCAAACAAATTCTGTAAAAAGTCCATCAGAGGGTTTGGGCCTGGTTTGGTCATGGTCGACACTTGCTGGATCACCTCAAGATGGTTGTTTATTTTGTGCTGGTTGTCAGGAATGTACGAACAGCATTCTTCTTTTATTAAAGCGCACATACCACCTCTCACTGCTAGGGTGAAGTCAAGAGCCATGCGGTTCTGAAGCACCACAGTTCTCATAGCATTCAGTTCATCAGTCACTAGTTCGAGAGCAGAAAAAGTTGCATTGCTCATAACTTTGAGAAGTTTAGACAGTTTTCTCAGCTCCCAAATCAATTTCACTGCACCATATGCAGGGGCTATGCCTGCCCATGATATAATGGTGTCACTCAAGTCCATGTGTGTCAGTTTATCTGGAGTTATGGTTTCTCCATCCTGCTTCGATTCATCCTTCTGGATTCTCGGGTCTCTTAATCAGACTTCTAGGTTTGCTGCTGACCTCTCTGATGTTTCAAATTTTTCCCTGAGGCAAAGCTGCAGTGTGTCATATGGCCGGAACCAGGTAACCCAAAAAACAACTGCCGGACCAATTTTCAGGTAGCCATTTATGTGCTTTTTTCCCACAAACAAAATAACAATTCTCTACTTTAGTATTGATATAAGCTTGCCCTGCATGAAACATTTTCTTATCAATAATAGAAAACTGTTTTAAAAGAACAGGATTATGCTGTATCTCATCAACACTCTTATGCATCTTAGCAAAATATGCATCATAGTTTGTATCACAAATAGTTTTAGTCTTACTAGGTTTAATATAATATTTATAAGAAACAGTCACATTGCAATTGCTCCAACCCACCTGAATAGTGTCATTCTTGTAAAAACATACAATCCCTTTTTGTGTAACAGGTAGGTACAATGCTATTTTGTCTTGTGACTTCACAGGTGTAGTATCAAAAATCAAGTTTTCCCAGGTCTCATTGAACCCTAGGGGGACAGCAGTCATTAATAATCCCCCGTATGCTGTCGGTATAGCTGTGCAAACACAACAGTTTGAAATATTGAAAGTCTCAGCATACACATATTTAATTGCCTGGTAACTGTTAAAGTTTGGATGCCAGTCTATGAGTGATGCATCTCGTTTGATCAGTTCAACTTTTGTGGCTGGGAAAAAGAAAGGCCACAACAAAAAGATCAATGTTATCAGTATAGCTATCAGAATAATCATGCAAGTTTTCTGAGGTTGTTCTGTATCTCTGTTTGCTCTATACCTGGTCATTTTGTTCTTGTTGTACAACAGTAACAAGGTTTTTGTCCAGTTCAAAGTTCTTAACCAGTTTACAGTGTGTCAAATGAATCCAGGATGCTTGCTCTGCGATCTTGACTACAGTGGGTGTCGACAGTAGTACCTAGTATGGCCCTTCCCACTTCGGAGAACTCCAGTTCTTTCTCTTCACAACCTTCACCCAGACCTATGTGCCTGGGGCTACTGCTGCTTCCAGTGGTCTGATTTGCTCTTTATCTGAAACAGAATTTAACTGCAAAAGTTTGTTATTCAAAAATCGCCTCATATACTCTGCAAGTGAACTGTCAGCCTCCTGCTCTGCAGGCATGAGAGGTTTCCATTGAGGTGTATAATATGCCCTCCCAAACAAAATTTCAAAAGGAGTTAACCCCTTTGCATTTGGAACAGTTCTCATGCTCAACAGTGCCAGAGGTGAACAGTGCACCCAGTTCTTTTGTGTCTCACTAATCAATTTTCTAAGCTTGTTTTTCAAAACCCCATTATGCCTCTCTACTAATCCTGCAGATTGGGGGTGGTATGCACAATGATTTTTCAGAGAAATCCTGAAATAACGACTGAGTTGTTGTATAGTTTGATTTACAAAGTGTGTGCCATTGTCACTATAAATCTTTTCCGGTATGCCAAATCTAGGAATAATTTCTTTAACGAGGACTTTTGCAACAGTAGCTGCATCTGGATTTTTAGTTGGAAAAGCTTCCACCCATTTGGAAAACATATCTATAATGACAAGGCAGTACTTCTTATTTTCACATTTGTTCAGCTCTATAAAATCCATACAAATAGTATGGAATGGATACAGTGGTGTAGGGAAACTCCCTTGCTTAGGTTTCAATGACCCTTGTGCATGATGCTTGTTACAAACATGGCATGCTGCACAAAAATTTTTTGTGTAGTTTGTAAATCCATACGTCGTAAACACTCAATTCACTAACTGTACCATCTCCCCTGTTGAGACATGGCACTGCCCATGGCTCAACAAAGCTGCATATCTAAACAAGTTAGATGGCAAAATCGGTTTCTTCTCTTTGGAGATGTACAGTCTCTTCTCAAGGATTGCTCCTCGTTTCATCCACTTTTGTTTTTCTACATTTGTAGTAAGTGTCTGCATTGTTTTTAACATTTCTAAGTCTAAAATCTCAGATGGTTGTAATTCCTCACTCAAAAGAAAAGCTTCTGAAGCTGAAGCTGCTTGCTTTGCAGCTGTATCAGCCCTCACATTACCTTTTGAAATTCTATCCTGCTGCTTGGTATGAGCTACGCATTTGCAAATAGCTACTTTCTGAGGTAACTGAATAGAGTCTAACAAGTCTAAAATAAATTGGGCATGGTTAATTGGTTTAGCAGTAGATATTATCATTCCTCTATTTTTCCACTGCTGCGCAAAAACATGTACAGTAGAAAAAGCATACTGATTGTCAGTAAAAATGTTCACTCTCTTACCTTTTGCCAAGGTACATGCCCTTGTCAAAGCAATCAATTCTGCTGCTTGTGCAGATAAGTTGTGTGTTAAAGACTTTGCTTCTAAAATCTCAGTATCAGAAACTACTGCATACCCCACTAGATTCTCTCCTGTAGGACCCCTCCTGTACGAGCTGTCCACATAGTATGTCACCTCTGCATCATCCAAGGGAACATCTGTGAGATCTTTTCCTGGTAGTGTCTTTTGCTCAATCTCCTGCAGGCAGCAGTGTGGTTTGCCATCTGCAGAGGTTGGGAGCAAGGTTGACGGATTCAAAGTTGTGCATCGTTCAATTGTCATATGAGGTTGGCTCAAGAGTATAGTCATACAGGAAAGATGTCTAGCAGGAGAAAGATATGCTACTTTTTCTTGCAGTAAAATAATCGCGACTGCATGAGGCACTCTCAATGTGAGAGGGTGGAACAATAATACTGAGGCTGAAGCCTGCACTGCCATTGCAGCTGCGACTACTGCTTGTACACAGTGGGGCAAGGATCGCACCACTGGGTCTAGCTGTGATGAATAATAAGTTATGGGGCGTTGTTTGTCTCCATGCTGTTGTGTTAACACTGATGTCATATAACCTTGCTTACAATCTACAGTTTGGAAAAATCGTTTATGATAGTTTGGTAATCCTAAAACTAAGGAAGAAGCTATCAGTTGCTTCAGTTTGCAGAAAGCTGATTCTGCTTCTGGTGTCCACTGTAATAAATATTGTGCTGCCATCGGCTTTTTGAATATCAAGTTGGTCAGCGGAGCAAATTCTAAAGCAGAGGTTGGAATCCAACCCCGACAAAAGTTAGTAGTACACAGGAAGGACATCATTTCCTTCTTGGTAGTTGGTTTAGGTGCTTGTAATATTGCTGTTTTTCTATCTTCATCTAATATTCTGCCTTCTTTGGATATTACATATCCCAGGTATTTAACTTATTTTTTTCCAAAGTTGCAGCTTGTTTTTGTTTACCTTGTGTCCTTGAGTGGCTAAAAATTGTAATAATGCTATGGTATTCTCTCTGCATTCTTGCTGGGTGGGGGCTGACAGCAGAATGTCGTCTACATAAAGTAAAATGTGACTGCCTTTCGGTGGGATAAATCCTGCCAGGTTACTTGCCATTTCTTGTGCGAATATTGTTGGACTTTCCAAAGTCCAAGAACAGAGGAAGCTCAACATGGCCGAATAAAGTTTAAAACTTTAATACTGCAGCAAGTAAGTGCTTTCACGTTTCAAGAACGCTTCATCAGACTTATACAACTGCCATAAATTCAAACCATTTAAATACTAACTCAAAATACCAGTCAACCAATCAGAAGTGTAAACTAATTTTATGACATATTTATATGCAATAGGTTTATAGTTATGTGGTTCTTAGCATATGTTAATTTTGTATTAATTAGCTTACACTTCTGATTGGCTGACTGTGTTTTGAGTTAGTATTTAAATGGTTTGAATTTATGGCAGTTGTACAAGTCTGATGAAGCGTTCTTGAAACATGAAAGCGCTTACTTGCTGCAGTATTAAATTTTTAAACTTTATTTGGCCGTGTTGAGCTTCCTCTGTTCTTGGACTTTGGATTTTTGAATTTCGGTGAAAAGCTCTTCACTCAGCGCCATTTTGTTGTTTTATACATTGTTGGACTTTCACAATATCCCTGCGGTAGTCTCGTATATGTATACCGTTTCCCATGAAATGTTAATGCAAACAAATGTTGGCTGTCAGGGTGTATCGGTATTGAGAAAAATGCATTGCCAATATCTACCACAGAAAAATACTTTTGTTGAGGTTTCAAATCATTCAATAAAGTGTGTGGATCTGGCACCGTAGGTGCCCTGGGTATAACTGCATCATTTACAGCTTGTAAATCTTGGACCATACACCATTCTCCATTTGCTTTCCTAACAGGAAATAAGGGTGTATTACATGGTGAATCAGGAGATTCTATCAAGACTCCTTCCTTAAGTAAGGCTGCTATTATAGGTTTGATTCCTATTTCTGCATCCTTTCTCAAGGGATACTGTCTCTTTTGAGGTCTAAATGCTGATTTTGGCATGATAGTAACTGGTCCTGCTGTACGAATAAGTCCTACATCTGATTTCCCTGTTGACCAGAGAGTCTCTGGTATGTCTCGTAAGGCTTTTTCCTCTTCCTCTAGTAAGAGTGCTACTCAGCTATTCTCACTTACCTGTGAGTGTACAGCTGGGTGTGTCTGTGTTATCCAATTTAGTTTCTGCTTTTGTACTCCTTGTTCAGAAAGTTTTAACTCTGTCTGCTTTTCCCACCTTGTGACTTTTTCTCCTAGGTCTGCCCACTTCAAATTTCTATCTTTAGTTAAACTCACATGTGGTAATCGATTAGATTTGTAAAGTGCTAGGAATTCCTGGGGCAATGAACAGCTTACTACACTGTTTCCTTCTGTGTCCCAGTACAAATTTCGTAATACTAATCTGTTAGCATGGTTTCTAAACAGTTCTTGCTCATATTCTTTATCAGGTCCTGGTCTGTTACAATAATAATGAGTGCAATGCAACAAATGCTGTTTATCAGTGTCAAGGGAGGGGGATTTACTGATGGCTACGTTCATCAGTTCTTCGGTTACTGCCCCTGGACCAGTTGTAACTAAGTCCTGGCTGTACCAATAAAATGTTTCACCCTCCGGTCGCACTACAAAAGTATCCATTTGTCGCTGTGCTTCCATACCCTGCATAGTTGGAACTACGGCTATGCCAAATATCTGCATTAGGTCTCTGCCCAAGAGATTCACTGGACATTTTGCAGAAACAACAATTTTGCTTTTCTGGGTCATCCTGAAACTGGGTCAGTTATCACTATGTTGTGGGAGAGTGGCTCCCGATACAGCTGTCCATTAGCTGCTTTCACTAATATGTAGTCAAGTGATTCTGAATTCTCTGGTAGTTTGGAAGGATGTATCAGTGTCCGTGAAGCCCCTGAGTCACACAGGAATTTAACTTCCCTCCCCTCTACCAGAAGTGTAACTTCCGGTTTTGTGTCTGCTAAGTAGAGCTCTAAGCTCAATAATGCTGTCCAAAATTTAATTTTCTTCATTATCTATGAATTCATGTGCATCCTATATTTCTTCTATCACATCCTCTACCCCTTCTATCACATTTGTGCATGTCTTTTCTTGTTTATTCCTATCCAGTGATTATTGACTATCATATAGTCATTCCTCACCCTCCTTGTCTTCTGTGGTTACCTTTCTATTTTGCCTGCAATCCCTTGCTAAATGTCCCTTTTTCTCACATTTAAAACATTCACCCCTTTTCTTTCTCTCTTCAAAGTCCTCTGATTGTTTGTCAGATTGTTTATTTCCCTGGGCATTTTTCTTACCCTTCTTCCCAGTTTGTACTACAAAGACTTCTGATCCATCTTCTACTGCAAATACTTGAGTTTTCTTTTTCTTTTTGCTATTAAAATGCCTTTTGGCATGTCTTGCATATTCAAGTAATGACTGTAATCTACTTGTACTATGATCTACCATGTGCTTTGTAATAAAGCTGCTAATGGGTGCAAAACTGCCTTTTAAAAATGCATTCTTTAACTGTTGCTCATATGGGGAATCATGTGTTTGGTCTTCAGGTACCTGCATTCCACAATGGTTATTAAAACATTCTAATAATCTGGCATAATATCTATCAACAGTTTCACCTTCTTGTTGTATGCATTGATTAATGCAAGTCCAATCAGCCCTAGGCTTCCATTTCTCAGAGATTCGGTCTGCCAGACCTTTCACTCTGTTGTCCATTTCTGCATTACTATGTGGGAGTGGTCTAAGCTCTGCGTCATGGGGATTCCAGTTGCCACTGATCATGTGCCAATCTGGACCTACGATTTGTCTAACTACTTTCTCTACTTCCTCTCCATTCAAATGGTAACTTAACCTCATGCCCTGTAAGTCTTCTAAGAATTTTCTAAAATTAACTTTTGGATGGAGAATTCCCTCTGCGACTTTCTGGATGTCTTCCGGTATCCACGGTCTATATACTAGAAGAGTTGGGTCCTGTCCTGTCCTGCCTGTGGATTTGGTACATCTATGAGTGGACATATCTCTTCTTCACTCATAGCTTGTGAATTTTTATTCATTTCATACAATTCAATATCCCCTCTTAAGTTGCGTGCTCGAGACCTGGTCTCAATAGGATCTCTGACAAATGGTTTTGGTTTTGCAGGAACAGCTGGGTATAACGGAGGTGGATCAGCTTGTCCACTCGCTTCATATTCTGGTAAAGGAAGCAGAGGGGGCAGAGGGGCTGTTGCTATTACCAAGTTATTGTCTTCTTTGTCTAAGAACATTGCTTTTGAATTTTTAATCTTTTGTTCCCTGCGGTTTGCTTCCTCAAGCCACCTGTGTGCCTGAGGGACTCCTAATTGTCGTTGCTTTTTTAGCTGACCTTTCGCATCTGTTTTAAGTTGTCTAACAAGTTTAACAAGTGAAGGTTTATCTAAATTACTGTCAAATTTGTATTTATCAACTCATTTTGTATAATACCTAACATTATTGGCACGCTGTAATTGCATATATTTCGCGTCTTCGGTTAAGGGCGGGTCTCGGGAACTTTTTGTGCACTGATTTCCCATGTTGCCTTAGCTAAGTTAGAAATTGTTACATAACCCTTTTTATCACTTGGTACCACGATTTACACCTTTTCACAGTTTATTTAGAATAACTGCCTACCTATTCTGTTTCCTTGATCTATGACAAGACAGCAATCTTTTGTGTCCCTGATCTACACATGCAAATCTCCCTGACAAAAACAACAATACTGTAACAAGTCCCTGATCTAAAACAGGAAAAAAGGTAAATTCTTCCCTACCTGACCCTCCGTGTCTTGATCCCACCGGAAAGTTGACTCGTCCTCCAATCCCAGATCAGAAACAGTGGCTGGCCTTTTTCGAATGACAATTCAGTCGGAGGTCTTTCAAAGCAGAAGAGCCGATGTGGCCACTTCTCTGTATGGGTGCATGCCACTGGGCCCAATTCTGACCTGAGCCAGAGTGAAAGATATGTTTCCGGTCCGAAGGACCAAACTGTCAAAGGAAAAATATACTTTAAAAATGATCAATCCACGGTAGGTTCAGGTTAAGGCACTTTAATCTTGCAGCAAGGAGACAAAAACATGCTAATACAGAGTTTGCCTGACTAGAATCAGGAAATGCAAGCATTTTTATACATTTTCTAATAAGACATTGCCTACCAAGCTGACGTAGTAAATCACAAGTTTTGTCATCATCATTTCGTAGTGATTGCTTTTACAATATTCTGCTTGTACTATCAATTTTTGTGAGAAACTTCCTAAGAAAAACAATGTGGCCTTGGCTACCACCGGTTAGATATATGCAATGCTACCATTCAAGGTACTATGGCTAATTCGAGCACAAAGCAAGTATAGATTGCAGTTCATTTCTCCAACAGTCCTTTGTCTATGTTATCTCTAACTTCTGCAGCTGTGCATGTTCTCATACTTCGAACAGAGCTGATTGTTCAAAATCATTACATTACAGAATATAGCATTGTTCAATCATTTCTTCCTGAACTAGCAGATAATCACCTGCTTCTCAAGTACATTTCCAAAAGGCATAAACATGAATATTGCTGTGCTAGCAATTACTAGGTCAGAGGGCATCTTGCAAGTTTCAGAAAGCACACTGCAGTTTCAAAAAGCATCTTTTAGTCTCATATGAAACTCAGCTGTATATAAAATAGTACATATAAAATAGAATGAAAAACGTGTTAACTTATTTAGTTTCTAATCAGCATTAAGCACACACATTAATACATATTTTTCTGACAAGACCCATAGCTATTTTATCAGCCCTTGCTAAAATTATGGAGAAATGCATCCAAAAACAACTACTGAATTATATTACCCAGAACAATCTGTTGGCTAACTCTCAACATGGCTTTAGACCACTCCACAGTATCACCTTGGCCCTCCTCTCCTTCTCCAGTGTCATAAACCAACACCGCAACAATAATAAGCTTTTCTCAGCCATCTTTCTTGATCTTTCCATAGCCTTCAATATGGTAAACCACTAACTACTCATATATACTTTGAAAACCATCGCCCTAGATGACCAGGCCATTCAATGGTTCTAATCTTATCTCAGTGGTAGACAACAGGATGTCCTATGGCAGGACAAACTATGTACCCTTTTACTTGTCACCCTTGGAGTTCCCCAAGGCTCCATATTAGGACCCCTTCTATTTTCCATCTTTATTAATGACATGTATACAGTCATTCCAAATGTAACATGCATTCAATATGTGGATGATTACACTTTAATATGCTTGGCTACCTCTCCTATAGATCTGTAGACTTCATCCCAAAATACCTTCAACACAGTTGAAAACTGGCTCTTTAACTGTCGTCTAATGTTAAATCCTAACAAAACTAAGCTGCTGCTTATCTCCCACATTCGTAGGTCTTCCTTACCAACCTTTACTTTAAAGTCTAACAATGGCAACATTATTTCACCAGATCCCTCTACTAAACTCTTAGGGGTAATAGTAGACAATAACCTTAAGTTTGATCTGCATATTAATAAAACTATTAAAACAGTTAATAAAAAACTTAGCTCACTATACAAGACTAAGCCATACCTAACGCCACTAGCTAGAACTGTAATTGCTCATATACATCTATTCTCCATCCTCCTCTATGCCTCCCCTTTATTCATAAACCTGTGTAAATCTGACCTTAACAAACTTTCAAGCTCCTATAATCATATTGCTAAATTTGCTACTGGTGCAGTCTACAGAACTCATCACTGTCTTAACCTAAATCAGCTGGGGTGACTTGAACTGCCTAACCTGCTTCAGGTTAACCAACTAATAGTTGAACACAAGGTTCTCTACCACCCCAAAAATACACCTGTACTTAAAAACCTCATCACCCCCTATAGTAACCTCAAGACACTTCGCTCATCTCACAGAATACTAGTTCAAACTTTCAAAACCAACAACTCAGCTGGGGAATCTCTATTTGCCAACTCTCTTGGCAAAACTTGGAACTCTCTTCCTACTGAGCTTTCTTCAGAAAACTCTCTAACTCAGTTAAAAAAAAGTCTAATTCAGTACTTTAAAAAGCGTTGGCTATGTCCTTGTTTGATTCCTGACTATCTCTTACCTATAATCAAGTGTTAAAAGAGGACTTCATGCCATGCTTGACTGCATTCTAGCTGTTATGTCTGTAATCTACTAGTTCTACTATTATGTGAGTCTGTTTGACATTTAATATCTTTTTAATGTGTGTATCACTGCCCTGAATTTGCAAACTTTGTTTATATGTAATTATGCAATTATGTAATTGTTTGTTCTATGTATGTCTGGAGCCTTTCTCCCTGGGCCTTCACTGAAAAAGGACATGTATCCAGTAGGACTATCCCAGTCAACAAATGTAATATAAAATAAAATAAATAAATAAAGGGGGTCAGCCAACACATTGGTCAGTTTCCTGAGGACCCTGGATGGCATAGGTCCCTTTTCCTACACCGAATTTAAGACTCAACAAACTGAAACATTTTCAAAAGTGATTTAGCAGAGGAAAACTATGAAACATTGAAATCCTCTAAATGAAAAAAAAAATCAGAAAACAATACCAAGCACTTGAAACACCACCAGCTCAAGTGCATTACTAATTCTACATAAATACATAAACATATTATTAAAAAGTAATAAAGTAAAACATAAAACAGGATCATGACACAAGTTAAGCACATTTTAGGAGTAATAAATGATCACTTAAGCAACTGACAAGGTCAAAACAGTGCACACTAACTACCTCGACCTGGCAAAGGCATTTAACACAATATCCCACTCCAGCGTTGTATAAATTTACAAAATTAGGCATAAACCGATCTGACATCTGATGAGAGCCAGCTGGCTCACTGATGTGATGCAAGAGGTTAAAATAGGGAAATCCACACCCATAAGAAGGCCAGTCACTAGCAGAGTACCACAAAGATCAGTCCCGGTGCCTTTTCTTTTTGGCATCTACTTCTCTGACATCAATCCAAACATCAAGGGGCTCTGGTTGACCATGTTTGCAAATGACTGCAAACTAGGCATGGTCATCGAATCCATAAAATGCATAGATACCCTTCAAGAGGGCCTAAGACAGACAAGCAGCTAATGTCAGAGCCATGGATTAAAACTTGGTGTGAAAAAATGCATAATAGTGCCCATTGGAAAGACAGCCACCCCTGAAAATTACCACATTGATAATGCAACCCTAAAAGTAGAGCTATTGGCCAAGGATCTCGGGAAACATGTTGACAGTAATCTATCCTTTGACCACTATGTGTTTACTTTGGTGAGAAAACAGAGTTTTGTTCCTCCAAAAATGTACAAAGTGGAAAGTGTGGTTGGGGAGTCTACTGTAGACCCCAATATGCCCCAAGTACTTGTTCTTCTTTCAGCTTTTCCTGGTTAGGGATCACCACAGTGGAACTCCAGTCCGCTAATGATTGGCAGTAGATTTTTACAGCGTCGAGGTGCCAGCCCGATCCCCAACCTTCAACAAAGGCACGCCCATTCACGCATGTCTTTTGAATGCCACTCGACTGCAGAGAGGACATGCAAACTCCACACAGAAGGTGCTCCAGCCAAGAATCGAATGGAAGAACCTTTTGCTGTGAGGTGACAATGCTACCGCTGCACCACCGCGGCTTATTGCTAAACTGGAGCTAGAGGAAAAGAAGGAAGCTAAGAGGATGAAAAGAATACTAAAATGCTTTAAAATTTTGAAGAGATTTAAAGAGTTTTAGGTCATTGTAAGGTGGATAATTAATTTCTCTTTGATCTGCCTGGGGAATCTAAATACCTAATAGTTCCTGAGTTCTCCAGATCTTCATCCTCAAAGCGTTAGACCCATAAAATCATGGTCCTGGTTTTATTGTGGACTATCCAGCACTTGAATTGCAGTACTATTGCATCTGACAAGGAAGATGTTTAAAGACCTGTAATTATCAAATTCCTTAATTTTCTACAGAAAGTGGGCATTCTTTGCTTCATAAGGTCAAACAAATGAGTATTATGGGAAAAGCACTCATTTTTCAGTAACTGAATGTTTTTCAGTGGTTTTCAGGATAAAAGTGAGCTAGTTAGAAGGATATTATGGGCCTGCTTTATCTGTTAAATTCTGGTTAAATTATCCCTCCGCATTTGTATAAGAACCAATAGCTTTCTTACAAAATGCAGATTTAGCCTCTGAGGAACTGAATATCTTAAATAATGCCAGACTTATTTACAAAATGAACCTTGTTGATATTTGACATTGCTGCTATCTTAATGTTTGGTTGGTCTCAGTTAAAAGTAGCAGGCATTAATGCTGTAGTTATTATAAATGACAAAAGTGTTTGAGGTGCTATGGCATAACTATAGGTTATTATGCTATGTTTGCTCCTGTAGATCAAATTCAAGCCAGTCACCTCTTGAGAAGTGAGGTGTGCATGTGAATTTTTTTTTTTGTCGTTCTTCCATATGTGTGGGTGGCTTTGATGGCAATGTGATAGCTAACGGGATGTCCCTTTCCCACATCTCTTATTGGTCAAAATTGTAAGGTGAATATACTGATTTTACTTATATTAAGGTGCATATGCGATAAAGTACACAATGCTAGGAGTCTCTGCCCTTAGTTTGTGATATGTGTGCTGGAGCATCGTGGTTATATTGTGGTCTGGTACATATTCATCTCTGGATAACAAACTGGCATGCACTTTTTGTTTAATGATGTGAGATGCACTGTCTGTTTTGACAACCTGGAAAGGGGATGCTTAGGACACATAGATGGCAGTCATGAGGGATGTCATGTTGCCGTGAGGCTTAACCTTACAGCTTGGTCTGCTGGGGCTGGAGCTGTGCCAACTGTCAGTCTTGGAATGTGTTTAATACAGTCTCAGTGATTCAGATAGCATTCTCAGTTGTGCCCAAGGGCAATGTATTCTGTGTCTGCCGGTCATTATGAGGATACTTTTTTGGCATAGAAAGAGAAAAGTGGAAGATGAAAAGGATATCTGGAAGTGTTAATAAGCATTTAGAAGAGACAATTAAAATGGAAAAAATTAAGTAAACCATATGAATAGGAAGGAAGGAATCTGCACCAGGAGTGAAAAGATTAACTTATGGACATTATAAAATCATAGCTGAAAGTAAACAAGAGGGTTCATTAAAATATTAAATAAGTGGTTGAAGAACAGTGCAAAACAAAAAGAGATATGTGATGGGATGATTAAATTAATATGGGAGAATGATGAAAGCAAGCATATAAAATTGCATGCCAACAACACTTGGAAATATAGATTATAAAATCTTCAGGAAGCTAAAAGAAATGCTGTAAATGATTTTGAAAAAAAAAGCAACAACAAAGTGGTAAGCCTTGTAACGTGATGTAACAAAAGCATTTAACAGGATTATCCAGTTGGCAATGTGAGAGATATTAGAGGCATTTAGGAATGGCAAAAATGTAATGAATGTAATAAAAAGGGTTATAAAAAATCCAGGGGGAAAGTTATGCTAAATGGCTGGACGGGAACAAAAATATGAATTACCAGAGTAGTTAAAAAAGGATGTTCCTTAAGCATGTGTCTTTGTATATTGGATATAAATGCAATAACATGTGTGTGCTTGCAGATTAAAAGAAGCAAAATGGGAGATGAGGAAAGGAATTGTAAAACCTACAAAAAGCTAATATGTACTTGTCCTATGGATAAGTTAAGCCTAATGTATGAAAATTAACTAAAAACACACCTCCCAAAATAACTTAACTGTTGGCATACACAAGTGAAAAGGGGACCCAAACCCATCACCAACACCTGAATTTCCAAAGGCAAATGATTAATGTGATGATCTTCTTGCACAGAAGAATTAGGTCTGTAGTTCAAGACACAGTAATGACGTGTGAGACAAATGTACATATGCAAAGAAATACTTCTGCTCAGGCATATTATTCACTAACAGGTTATAAGTTAAGGAAGCAAGCATATTGACAAAGATTGTCCATGAGACAGATCTCCACCCGCCCAAGATGTTTAAGTAGTATAACGAGGAGAAACCTCAATTGAAACATTATAATAACACAAAAAAGGGGAGGGAGAATTGAACCCACAGGCATCCTCATAACATGCAAACACAACCTTAATATCCTGGTCCAAGTACATGGCAGGATGCATGCACAAAAACTCACTAACATCATTCAACAGTCATACTGCTACCTTTGATCTATGCCAGGTATTACAGGAGTTGCAGTAATTTATGAAAGGTATATTGTTTGAAAATCAGTCTCTACTACAGTTATCATTAAAGGCTGTATATTCTGAAGCAAGCAGACTCATCTCAGTGCTCTCTTAGGCACCCCATCTCCTTGTGCAAGTGTCTATTCATGTAAATAGCTTCAGGGGCTATGAAGATCCAAAGATTGCTGTGTAGTATTTGTGAATGGTACAAACTGGTGATTTATATATGTAACTACTTACATAGATGTTGGCTACTGTTTAACTTCATCATCCTATCAGCCTAGGAGATGAGGACTATGGCAGCTCATGTTACTGTAATGGTAATGGCACTATTTCCTAGTGCACTGGATACCAGTGTCACAGGTGACAGCCTAGAATAAACTTTTGGAGGCTTCAGTTTTATACCGAATGATAGCTCTCCCACAGGAACCTCTGGCTGTAAACCTTAAGGATGAGATAGAGAGATATATTTGACTCCTCCACACATTACTTCTGTGCTCTAAAAGGAACTTTACCCCCTTCATCTGCAGTCATACTGTTTCAACTTGAAGAATCTCAGAGAAAATTACAGAAAATTGGTGCCCAAATCTGGTTTTACGTATCCTGTCTGCCTTGCAATGATGAGTACCTCATTTGCACAATGTACATCAGGTAATATGGGTACTGTATTATAATGGCAGATAATGTTACTTTAAGGTTTGAAGCATAGCAGTCCTGCAGCCCTGTGTACATTGTTAAAAAATCAGGCACTTGAGTGACTCCATTTACAAATGGTTAGATTTGGAATTTCAGATCCTCCTAGAGGCATGACCTGGACTACTTATGCATAGTTCAGCTGACAGCAACTGAGACATGTGCACAGAATCAAAGAGACTTGAGAGTGATGATTGGCAGGTGTGTTCTTCATTCAAATTAGGTGATTCAAAAACAATAAGGAATTGAGAGCTAATTAGCATAACCATCATGCCCAGCCATGTGAATCTGAATGATATAAGCATGACAGAAGGCAAAGAGCTTCATCTTGCTCCAGTAAAAACTGTAATGCAGCCAAGTTTGGAAGATGAGAAAACTGAATTAATGAATATCTGATAAAGAAAAAACGTAGATTTACTTTTACAATGTAAGTGGTACTTTTTACAGGTTTATCATTTGAAGGGTTCCTAGTAAATGATCAAAGACGCATTCTTTTGAGGGATGTGGGGGGCAAATCCCCCCACTTTATGTAATGTTTTAAATTTATTTTTTTTTTGTTTTGTGGAACAACAATTTTTTTTTCCGTTAGGAAAAAATCTCTGTTCTAAGCATTTGAGATTGTAAGCTTTCGCTTACATGGGTTCGATAAATCATCGTTCGCTTTTTAAGCGTTCAATGATTTAACATTGACCCAATTTGATGTACTGATGCTGCTTTACACTGGTGCAGAACTTGTAAATGAATAAGAGACAGACTTGTCATTAAGTCTGCTGGAAAGTTGTACTGAAAGGGGGACTGCAAGGGTAAAACACTTGCACTGAGGGATTGCTAAGCATAGTGTGAGACACATACATCAGGTTTTACTTGTGTCTGTTGAATGCATTACTCATATGTTAACTGCAAAAGTATTTTTAACCCTCAGATACGCAGTCATGCCACCTTGCTTACCTGCAATGTCATGGGTTACATTTTTTGTCTTTTGAGGGGGGATATATCCTCAGTAAACTTATGTGCATGACCTTAATTAAAAAGTGTGGCTACAGATAACATAATTCTCTGACCACAACAGAATGCTCTGATGACTGGTGGTGTACGGATTTGATATGGTAATCAGGAACAAGGCTGCTAAAACACATTTCTTCCATACCTACAGAGCAATTCATAAAACACAGGGATTATAGAAGCAGATTTCTGACTCTGAGACCTGTGGAAGCATCAATCCATAAGCCAAAAGTTCTCTGACATGGAGAATAAGGTGCTACTGCTGGACCTTCATTTACATGAGCAATGGATCTTTAGCCAGCCTGCAGATGAACAGGCCAACTTTGACTATGCCTGGAATGATATCATGCCACAGTTTAATGTGGTAGGTGCTGACAAGTGCAGTTATGAAATGGTGCACAGCAGGGCCATTCACATTATACATGCCGCCAATAAAGACAGCAACTTCGGGTTCAGGAAGGCAGGGCAATCAGTGAGATGCTGTTTGGTGTACCACCTCTCTTGGAGATGGAGGGGTTCATGTTCTGTCTCAGAGGTTGTGGTACCTCTACAGAGTCCAAAAGTGCAGTGATACATGCTGAGGCAAAACTGGACAGACAACAGAGACAATCCACTGAGATGATCCCGGTATGAAGACCCATTTCTGTGTAAGAATACCTGTTAATCTTCTGCACCTCTTAGTCATTGTCTAAATTTTTAAAGCTGTCAGACTTACAGTATACAGGTACACCAAGGGCTCATCATGCACAGCAGTCTGCTCCAGGTATGCAAATAAAGCACTGCTTGTTATCATGTTTATATCTGTAAAACTCAGTTGTATGTACATTTCTTGCGCTGGGTCATACTTTCATTGGATGCTTTTGTGTATTCATAGTTGATTCTTTATCTGGCATCAGCATTTTGAAACTGCCCCATGTGATGTGTGAAAATCTGCACCCTGTGATAATGACCAGTAAATAATGCAGTGGAAAGGCACTCTAAAACAACCAAGAAATACAGTCAAAAGTGCCTTGTACGGAGAATGAAAGCACCGAGGTAGATTCCAAGCTGTTTATTGCAAACACAAACGAAACTCCACAAATGGTGAACACACATAAACGCCTTTGCATTCCACACGTTTTCGTCTCAGTAATCAGACTTCATCAGATGACCAGTGTTACGTTAAATTAAGTCATTTATACATTAATTAATAAGTAATCAACCCATACAATTAGAGCAAAAACTTTAAAAACCCAATGACATTTACACAAAATCAAAATTAAAATACAACCTTATAAATATTGCACTTTTCAATTAAAACCATTGTAACCATAAAAAAACCCCTATAAGCTGATAAAGCCAAGGAGTACAGAATGTGTTTTGGACATATGGAACATGACCACTGCATTCCCACCACAGACAATGGATACAGCCTCTATGCCTGTGGATAAACCAAGCTAGCCACACCTCACAGAAGAGGACAAGTTAATGGGAAGACAGGGAATTATGTTGGCCCCTAGTAGATAGATGTCATAAACTGCCTCTAGCACCCATAGCCAGGGAGGTCTCCATGTAGGAACAGGGTGCTAGTTGGAGATATGGAGTAGCTGTGTTTACACTGCTACTACACACTGTCTGTCAGTGCAAAGTTAACTGTGTTTGCTAAAAGTTGCTTTCTGTACAAGCTATGCATTTACTCCTAATACTACATTACAGTTTTAAGAATTGTTTTCTGCTCTGCTTACAATGCTTAGTTAACTTTTTTTGCTAAAAGTTGCTTTATCTGTATAAGCTACTGCATTTACTCATTGTGCTTCATTACAGTTTTTTAAGAATGTTTTCTGCTCTACTTACAGGGCTTAGTTGACTGTTTGCTAATATTTGCTATTTCTGTACAAATCACTGCATTTACTTTTAGTGCTACATTACTTGTTTAAAAAAGCAGTATCTGCCCTGCTTTCAGGGCTTAGTCAACTGGGAATACTGTTATTGCTACACTGGTTATTTCTTGTCTGTATTACACCTCACTTATTCTTCTGATTCTCTAGGGTTTTTCTAGGTCTGGTCTCTCATGTGTCTTTTTTTATAGGTATAAATAACCTTTTGTATGTGTCCCCCTTATCTCTTGCAGCTTCTCCCAACGAGTAAAACACTCTGTGGTCATCCCCTGCCCAACAGACTCACCCAGTAAAATACCTTGTGAAAGTGTTATAAATCTGCTTAAGTTACCTGCCTGAAGCAGCTCCAAAAACAAACTAAAAACACAGCTTTCTAGCTCAACTGTAGGTGTTCCTTCAACTGTAATTTATTCACACTTTGAATATGTTTTTAAGACCATCTGTTTTTTAAAAGTGAACTGCTCCTTATCATTTAAAGTATTACTACTGGGCAGGTGAGCATGCACGGTTTAGTTTTTCTGGCTGTAGTAACTTAATTTGGCCACCAGGAGGCAGCGCAACATCAGCAGTCTACCATAGACTTTGTTTTAACTAACAATAGTACCAATAGCTTTAAGTTTAATGTTATTTTAACACTCAATAGTTCCAGTATATGTAGGTTTAATGTTGCCAGCCACATTCTAGAGTGTTAATTTACCCTTAGTAGGTCTTCTGTACCCTTTGTCTCCTGTTTTTTTAAATTTATATCTGCAACATTTCCATATCTGACTTGCTCTCTTCTTACCTCTTCAGCTCTGACTTTCACAGTTGCTTCCTTTCTGATAGTTATTTTGAGTGCTGTTTCACACTGCAGATCTGGCCCTGTCAGTACTGGTTCCAGCCAGCTAGGCCACTGTGACATCCATCTCCACTCTCTTTCCAACACCTCCCCCAGTTTCTTTTCACTTTCTTTTCTTTCCAACCCCCCCCCCCCAGACTCTTTAACTTTCCCTTCCTTCCTGTGGCACCATCTTTACCTCTCTGAACCACTCTAATTCTTTCCCTATACCACTGCTAGAATATCCCCCTTTGCATACTTTCCTCTGAACTTACCTTCCACTCAACTGATTGCTTTTTTTTTTCATTGATCTTGGCTCTATCTGCTCCGTTCGCCCTGTGGGCTCACTCCGCTCCCCTACCCTGCCACCTAATTCCACCTGCCCCCAGTAGCTGTACACTTATACTTAGCTAGCCACTCCCACCACTTCCACTATCCAATCCAAATTACCCATCATACCCCCAAAACCCCCTCTAACATTTCACCCATTAAAGTAAGCCTACCCTTCAGAGTTTACCGCCAAACACTACTCCTGATAAACTACCAAACAATTAACCTAAACCATAATCTCTTAATCAAATAAACTAACTTCCCAACTTAACTCACCCCTTACTACCATCCTAAAACAAGCATCATGACCCTCAAGCCTCTATCCCTGCCTACTCAAATAATACTTCTAATTACCTTAACTTACCTAAACTATATCACCCAACCTACTAATGCAAACCACTTCCCCCATTTCACACCACTACCCCATCCTCTACAAAGTACACATTTACTGTTACCCTTATATCTCCCAGTCTCTACCCCCTCAACATTAGCATGCTCTTCCCTTATAGACTCCAACCTAACTCTAAAAACACTATTCCCAACCACACTAGTCTAATATCCACAAAACTCTCTACCTGTATACTACACCCCAAACAAACCAAATGCCTCATCCATCATCTTATCTCTATCCTTCTCTCCTGGGACATCCACCCAAACCTAGGCCCCTCTACCACACTGAATCCAGCCCCCCCACACCTCCCCAAGCAACAGGCAAACCCCTCCACTTCTCAGCTCTAAATACTCAGAGCCTATGTAGCAAAATGCCAAACCTTCATGCCTGGCTAATACATAACCAGCCAGTTATTCTCTCCATCTCAGAAACCTGGCTTAAGCCCCACATAAAAGATTCTGAACTCCTCCCAACTACCGCATGTTAAGGAATGACAGAACACAAAAAAAAGGGTGGTGGTGTAGCACTCCTTTTCATAGCATCCCTCTTAATCACCCCTATACCAAACCCTTTCCCAAATTTGGCAAGGCAGAAATTATACCAGCCCTACTCCACCTAAACAAGCATAAACTCATATTTTTTTCTCCCTCTATATTCCCCCTGGAGACAATATGTCATCCCTTGAAGATATTCTCTCCTGGGTCTCCATCATTAATCATGAAACCATAATCTTGAGGGACGTGAACATGAACTGGGCCACAATCCAATTTCCCATTAACTCACTCAATATTAACTTATATAACTTTATGCAACTAATCAATTCCACTACCAGGCCTTCCAAGAACTCCATTACTGGAAGTACAATAGACTGGATTCTAGTATCCCATCCTCAATATATCTCTGATAGTGGTATTCTCCCAGACCTACTAGCTGACCACTTCCCCACTTTTGCCCACCATTTCCCCCTTCCATACAACTAACTCACACTTATATTTCCACTCGCTGCTTAAAAAACTTAAATTCTGAAACCTTCTCAAGTGCACAAAAAAGCACAAACTGGAACCCATTAAAGATGCTTTCCCTAGATAATGCTCTCTCCTAGTTTATCTCTACTTTCACAAACCTGCTTAACTCCTTTACCCCTCTAAAAACAAAACATACAAAAAGTAATCCTGTGCCCTGGTTAACCAAAAACACCTTAGCTATTATGCGACTCTGTGACAAAGCCTGGACATGTTACCAAAAATATAAAACCATTATCACCCTTAACAAATATAAAACACTATGAAATAATGACAAAAAACGTATTACCTCGGACCACAAAGCCTAGTTCTCCACTCTCCAAACCAACCACAACACCAATACCAAACTATTTAGGAAAGGAATCTCATCTCTTCTCAACCTGAGAAGAAAAGAAAACTCTTCCCCTAACACAGATGCCTCTGACATGGACTTAGCCACCCAATTTAACTCTTTCTTTACAGAGTCCATAAGCAAGCTAACATCATCCTTCATCAACACCTCTGCGACCCCTCCTCAGCCTGCACTCATCCCTTCCTCCCCTAGCATCCCTTGCCTCCAACCTTCACCCTTCTTAGTCAGTCCCATCTCTATATCCACCATAAAAAAACTTCTCCTAAAATTAAAACCTGGTTCCGATACCCCTGGTGAAATTCCCTCCTACTTTCTAAAAGTAGCCACAGAAGCCATTGCTCTACCTATCACTATACTAATCAATCGGTCTATCTAAGAAAGCCAGGTCTCCCAGCTTTGGAAGAAAGCCTTTATTATTCTGCTACATAAAGGGGGCAATAATAATGACATTCCAAATGTCCACCCTATTTGCTATCTTATCCCCTATTTCTAAGCTTCTTGAAAAATCCATCCACCAACAACTCTTACCCTATCTCATCAGCAACCAGCTTCTTACCCCACACAGCATGGATTTAGACCCAGTCATAGCATCTCCACTGCCCTCCTCTCCTTCCTTGAAACAATTAACAAAGCTCACAATTCCAGCCATTTCATGTCCACCCTTCCCCTCGACCTCTCCAAGGTGTATGACACTATTTCCCACAACCTGCTTATTAATAAACTCTTCAAACTAAACCTATCCCCTTCCTGCACCAAGTGGTTCTCCAGCTACCTCACGAACAGACAACAAGCAGTCAAATGGAATAAAGCCACTTCACCCTTCCTTGATACTCCCACAGGTGTCCCCCAAGATTTCATTTTAGGACCCCTACTATTCAACATATTCATTAACGACTTCTACCAAGCCATTCCAAACTCCAGCCTCATACAATATGCTGACGATTCTACCATCATCTGCTCCTCCCCTTCTATCCCCACTCTAAATAAGCTTACCCAAAGTGCCTTCTGCTCTACTGAGCAGTGGATGCTAGACAACCATCTGGCTCTTAATGCAACCAAAACTAAACTTATGTTATTCACAGCCTTCAAAACCTCCTCCCCTAGATAAACACTCATTCATAATCACCAGCAAAAACAATGCTCCCCTAGAAATAGTCTCTGACACTAAACTACTAGGAGTACTCATAGATGATCAACTAACATTCGACAAACATTTACAAGTAAATATAAAAAAAAAAAAACACAAAAAACTTGGTATGCTATACCACTACAATCGTTATATCTCTCCTTCCACCAGGCTGATACTAGCCAATACATATCTCATCCCATCCATCCTAAATGGTGCATCTATCCTCACCAACCCTTGATCCTCTCTCAAAACAAAACTTTCCTCTTGCTGTAACAAGATATCAACATTTGCGGCAGGTCACAGAGCCATGTCTCACCATTGTAATTCTCTTCATCAACTAAACTGGCTTGAGCTACCTAACCTCCTCACTAATACCCAACTCATCCAAGCAAACAAACTCTTTTACAACCCCTCTCTTTGTCCCTCCCTAGCCACTACCATTGAAATGCATGAAGCAGAATGACTTCTACAATCTAATTCACAAAAACTAATTAAATTGCACAAACCACATGTCCAGCTGGGAATCACCTAATGTCCTTCTCTCTTGCACGCCTCTGGAATTCTGTACCATCTCCTATCCGCATCACCAGCAGTCTCTCCTCATTTAAAACCTTGCTGCATTCACACCTAACTTCACAATGGAAGTGCTCCTGTTCCCATCCTACCTAACCCTTCTAATACCGCTTCCTACTCTCCTAGAACTAAATACACCATCACTGCCTCCTGTAGTTCCACAGTTCTATTGAACTGTTTGACCAACTACTTAACAGTTACCCTATGCTGCTACTTTTGTAAAAAGTGTTTTTTATTGCTGTTTAATGAACTATACTGATGTATTCTGTCATTGTTAACCTTTTCTTTTCATATTTACTTTTTATTCCTATGAGATAATCTGTAATGTATATGTGCAATGTATACTATGTATTTGTATTTTTCTGGAGCTTTTCTACCCAGGACTCGATTGAAAACAGGCTCCTTGTGGCCCAATGGACTATCCTGGCAAAGAAACTGCAAATAAATAATAATAAAAATCAATAAATCAGTTGCAACGTATGTGCAGGATGATTGTGGAGGCACAGTCTAATATCACCAGATCCATGTGGAGATAGTGAGGGTGATGCATGGTGTACTTGATAATCTATGGCAATGCATGTGCTGTATGTGTGATTGTTTAGATAAACTCAGTCACAGAATGGAATTTTCAATGCCTTTTCTGGCTCAACTGACAGGGGCAAGGGACCATCCACAAAGCCATTCTACTCCTAATCCATAGATAGTAGCCAACACAGCCATGGATGATCTAGATCCTGTTCTTGAAGTGCTATCCATGGCAACATCTGTTGTAGATGTGTTTACACTCAAGAAAGAACATCTCCATGGTCATGGCTATTGCCACAGAGGCATGTCTCATGACATACATTCCTCAAGCTTATGCAGCACACTAGAATCTACCCAGGGTTGAGGTACATCCAGTGCTACTCCAGGCAGAGCCAGCACAGGATGCTGAAAGCTCTGCCATGAATGCCCTAGACCTGCTGAATAGCTCAAACTGCGGTGCTTCAACTACTGCTGAGGCTGCGTCTATGCAGCCTGCACTCACACTCATACCAACACAGCCCACTATACATAACACACCTCCAGTGGCTTTGGCCCTTCTCATATAGTGTTACTGTGAGGGCACTCCCCCAAACTGGCAGGACACACAAAAGCATGTTTTACTTACATACTTCTCAACACTCTTCACTTCCCTCTGAAATACATCCAGTCTTTAACTTTCCCTTCTGTGCAAATGACGATAACTATGCCCTGCCCTTTGTACAGTGTTATTTGGTTGGCATATGTCTGATACACAGTGTGGCCAGCCTATCCATTGATAGTATGCACAGCTTGGTGTTGATTTTGCCTGCAATATGTTTACTGGAATATATCTGCTCTAGTTATGTTCTAAAGCTATGTGCAAGCCACTGCCTTTTTGCCAGTGCCACTACAGCCAACGCCGACCTCCATCTGCTATGATCATCACATGCTGCTTGCTTCTCCACTTACTCCTCATCTGATGCAGCCTCCACTGCCCTTTGTGTTGAGGGATATTGTCTCTGCAAGTGCTGACCCTGCTATAACTGCTTCTTAAGTATGATGTCCTAACTGATGTCACTGTTGCAGCATTCATAACAGATGGGTTTTCATCTCTGACAACTTGCTGGAATACCAACATTTTACCTTTCTGAGAGTGTACATTTGACATGTGACCATAGGTTGTGGGCATAGAGGTAAAAGGATTAATGTATGCATGAGATCCTCAGATTGTCTCACTGCCAGCCTGAATGCAGGTCATGAACCCATTGGATTGATCCACATTTGACTATTAGTACCATTGCTTCACTAATTGTCAGATAAGTGCACCACTGGGGAACCTTCCTTTTCTTGTTTCTGAAATTGTGGTTTAAATTTGTTAGATGTCAGCTAGCAGGGGTAAGTGCAAGTGCAGTAGGCAGATTCCATACAAGGACTTGCATACTATGTGCCTGTGTTGCCTTGGCCCAGAACATGACTACAAATCCTGCTCCATCTGTCAGTCATTTGTACCTAACACCCTCAGAGTGAGACTTTCCTTGCTTAATTCTTTTCTTGAGACACAGACTGTAATGCCTAGCTCAGCCTAAGATGGTGGAGTCTCTGGATTCTGACATCACCCTTCCCCCAAAGAAGGAACTCAATCAAGAGACCCTGAGATGATTTGCAGTCCAATGTCTCTGAGTCAGGCATACCTTCTGAAGTGGATGGCCCCGTAGTACATCAGATTAAGTCTCAGGCACCACTTGCAAGACCTCATTGGATGCTTATATGGACCTTGAAATCTTGCAGACTGTAAATACTTCAGACTTATGTATTATTATTTCAGAGGGCCCACATGGAATCCCTTTCATCATTATACATGAAGAGGTCCCTGATACACTTTTATTGAAATGAGACAAGGCTCCACACCTCCAAGACTTGTACAGGTCAACATCACCCCTAAAAAGAAAACAAAAACAAGCATGTGATGTCCCCCTAACCTTCCAGAGGAGATGAAGAATGGATAGACTTCCATCAGGGCTTATTTAAAGCTATCATGGTCCTGAAGCCTCCTTCTTTCATATCCCAGCTATCTCAAGCCACACCACAAAAGCACACCATGCACTCTTCCTCCTCTGAAGAGGATCAAGAACAAGGTTCCAATCATTCTCTGGCTTATTCTTCACACCTCCACCCTCCTGATCAGGTGATGGTCTGATTTTTCCTTGAAAGAGACTTCCTTTGGAGAAATTATTTAGAGCATGATGAGACCCTTTAAATCGCAGTCAAGCCAAATTTCTGAGGTACAAAAAAGATACTACAGGCTTCTGGGTATTAGTACTCCGACTCCTTCACCAGTCCCATCAGTCCTTGAAGCTTCTCTGGATGTCTTTCATTCTTATTCCTTAACACCTGAGTCTCAGCCACATGGTCCCTGATGAGCTAAAATATTTGCATAAAAATCCTATGGATGCAGCAGTTTCTCTCTCCTTGGATAAACCATCCAAACTGCCTCCCACTGCTAATGCCTTCCCCTCAGGCAAGGACAACAGAGTTATGGGTATGTATGGTAAGAAAGTCTCCACATCTTCCACTTTAGCATTCAGAGCTACTAGTTATCAAACACAAATTGCTAAATACCTGCTGTCTGTGCTACAATCTCTGCATAAGGTCACGAGAGAACCTTAGACAGCAGACTCTGTCCCGAACTATGCAAATATGCAGACAAAGCATCAAATGCAGCTATGATGCAGTGTACACTATGTCTAGGGCTGCTGCCACAGGTTCAATGATCAAATGATATACATGACTACAGGGTCCACCCATCCCTGAGGACTTCAAATCAAAAGTCATGGATTCCTCTTAGGACAATGACAGTCTTTTCAAAACTCTGCAAGAGCAAAACAAGACCATGAAAGACTGCAGGCAGATTATGAATATGTCCCTAGATACCATACAAACTATCTAGCCAAATGCACTTCCTTTGTTAAGAGGGAACCTAGGCTCTCTCACAAATATAGAAAAGCACCTAGGAAAAGATTTTCTCACAAACTACAAGAGGATTCCCTTCAGGGAAACCTCCCTTTAGAAGGAAACTGTGTACTATCTTCCTCTCCTTCCCCCCCTCCCTTGATTCCTCTAACCTGCTATAAAAAAGACTCTCTCTCTCTCTCACACACACACACTCTTCCATTTTGGAGGAGGTAACTACAGACAGATGGATTATTACCATTATCAAAGAAGGTTACACCATGTCTTAGGAAAGCATCCCCTCTCTAAAATGGATTCCCCATCCAACTCCCAACCAGCTTAGTTTGATTGGCCCCATTATTCAGGACTTGCTTGTGCAGGGTACCATGGAAGAAGGGTCTTTGCTCTTCATATGTAATGGGTTCTATTCCAGGATCTTTCTTGCTCCAAAAAAGGAAGAACAATGGAGGTCTATCCTGGATCGCTCCATGCAAACACATTCTTGAAAATGCTTATGTTCAAATGCTCTCTCTCTCCACAATCTCCTGCCATTCATTCTTCCTCAGGCCTTTCTGATGTTGCTAGACCTCATAAATGCCTGTCTTCACATCCCTATCCATCCATCCATCCATCCATCCATCCATCCATCCATCCTACTTATGGGAAATTTTTCAGGTTTGTTTCTACCTCGTCACATGCTCAGTTTACTGCTTTTCACTTTGGTGTTCAGTATTCTTTCCCTCCCAGCTTCCCCTCTAATCTCTTGACTTTAGATCACACACACATATCCTTTCTTAGGTCAGTTACCTACTTGTTCGAACTTCACCCCTCCTAGCTGACCAGTTTCCTCTGTCAGTTGCCTTCAGAAAGACAGTCTGAGGATCTCATGCATATATTTGTCCTTATGCCCTGATTCACACAAGCTGGGATCACACATCAGATGTACGGTCTCAGAATGGCACAGTCTTGGTACCCCAGATGGATAGCAGTGAAGAAAGCCCATGTATTTCCATCTACTGTTATTGTAAGTTTTTCTACAATTGTACTATATTTTGAAACACAACACACGCTTAAAGTATTTTTGCTTATGTTCCATGGTCATACTGCAGGGCAACACTGGATGAATCCACACACTAAAAGTATGCCTTCAGCACCCTAAGCACTCTCTCAGTCTTTCTTGCTTGCAATTGGGCATATTTGCACACATGGTCTGTTTGACTTTATGGATTTCTTGCAGATGTCATGAAGCAAGGTTCTAGGATAATATCTGGCATCACCAACAAGATGCACCTATGGGAAGTCACACTTCCAAACATTTGGTACTGGTCAGAGGTATGCCAGATAACTGCTTCACTGGCCTGTACACACATTGTAGATGATACTCTGGGAATTATAGTCCACTGGGCAGTTGACGGAGTGATACCCATTCCCAGTTCTTCAGTATGGCCTTTATTTCAATGTGGGTACAATCTATGTCCTCCCTGTACCTAATGCATAAGCATGGCATAAATAATCTGATGGAGTATTCTCAAAGAAGATGCCTGAGATACCCCCACTGTGTCCCCAGTAGGTCAGGGAAAGGTCCCTGTAGCTAATATCTGTAAATCCATACATTTCTTAGCATTCACTAGTGTCCCTATCAACACTGTACTAGTCCACCATGTTGGTTGTTATAGAGTCCGTTTAATATTAAGTGCAGTCTGATTGATCTGCATCCCCAAGCATGATGATTAGATGTTCAGACACCAAACCCAAAGCCTAATAAAGGCTCTCAAAGAGCTTGTCTCCATAGAAAACTGTGTTAAAAACCCTCAAACCTACCCATAAATCCAATTTGGATTTAAAAGATCCACTTGTCACTTATTTCCTCACTCCTAAAGGAATTTTATTCCACCATGCACATACTCTTCTGTAAAAAGAGTTATTCCATATAGATGTTTTACCTTGCATAGTATATTCACCAAATAGTTATTATTTCTGGTATTCATGGAGTGATCTCTTTTATATAGTTCAATTCAGTTCCTGATTTACTATCTTTAAAACACTATACATTGTAAGATGGTCTTACCTATCCAGTCTATATTTGATTATGTACAAGAACAATACCTTAGGTCTCCTATGACAGTTCACTATTTCTATCCCATATGTTTTTTCTGGCAAAATGTCTTTGAATCCTTTCCAGTTTATCAACTACATCTTATTATAAACACAAAAGACCCATGATATTTAATAACTGATGTTGTCACAATCTTATAAATGGGAAGCAAAGCAGTCCTGTCTCTATTAGCAATACTTCTGAAAATGTTAACCTTTTTGATATCAGTTTATCCAAAGCATAGAGATAATTGTGATTCTTAGTACCAAAATGTATAATACAAGTCTTCTTAACATTAAATTTCATTTCATTTCCTATAACTCATTTAAAGTATCTAAATAAGCTTGCAGAAAAAAACTGATCAGATAATTCTGAGATAATTGAGACAAATTTAGCATCATCAGATGTTTTGTCAAAGAAAATTTATCATCAGAAAGAAGATTCCAAATAATATCAGCCCCAATAATGAACCCTATGGAACACCATTAATGATAAACCTCTCAACTGAAAAATAATGACCACTGACTCCTGACATCCAACCAATTTCCAATCCACTTAATCACATCGATATTAATATTTAATTAATTTACTATAGCTAACATATTATCAAAAGTCTCAGACATATGTAAATATATATCAGTTGCATCTCTATTACCCAAGGCCCTCTACAAGTGTTCATAAAAAACCTAACAGATTAGTTCCACAGATCTACCTGAAACAAATCCATGTTGCATTAAATCATAACAATCACCTAAAGAACTAATAATATATTGAGACCATGCCATTATGTGGCCATTAGAACAAACAAGTCTGACTTTGCTGCTTGGCCTTACTAAGTCAAACAGCTTGTTTTTCTGAATCACACACACCCTGCCCATGGTTGCTTATCACTCAGCTTGGTTACCAGAATGCAGCAATTTTCTGAATCCCAGCACGTTTGTCATATAAAGATGATTTGGTTACTGTGGTTAAAAACAATGTTTACATCAGTGAGATTGTGGTAGAGATTGAACCTTTGTTAAAAATAGCTGGGTTACAGCTAAATTCAAAAGTAAGCAATTTGGTGAAATGAAGGCAATAAATATATAACTATATATATATATATATATATATATATATATATATATATATATATATATATATATATATATATATTCACTTTGAAACATCGAATCTTCAGAACATCGACGTTCTGATCATTGAGACCAGAACATCGATGTTCAGAATACTGAAGTTTCAAAATGAACCACACAAACACCAAATAAATTACAAAAGCTATGTTATGCTTTGCACCCCCCACACCCCCCCTACTTTAATATTCCAACTCTGAGATCGCACTACCGTGGGGTAAGGGAAATCTCCCTTTTACCGCTATATGCGATAGCACTAAATGGGAGATTTCCCATACCCTACCTGCAATGCCAACACTCAGATGGCACACACACACACACACACACACACACACACACACACACACACACACACACACACACACACACAAAACATGCAGGGCACCTTGCTGCCCTGCATGCACACCCACAATTCTACATTTTCACTTACCTGGCACTTCCACTTTAAACCTTCGATGTTCTGAACATCGATGTTCTGGTCTCGATGATCAGAACGTCGATGTTCTGAACATTCGATGATTTAAAGTGGAACCATATATATATATATATATATATATATATATATATATATATATATATATATATGTGTGTGTGTGTGTGTGTGTGTGTGTGTCTGTGTGTGTAGTGGCATTGAAATTAGAAGATTCTGAAAGTATAATAGACAGTGGAGAGAAATAAGGGAAGAAATAAAAAAGGCTTTTGGTTTGTTGGAAATGTTTTTATTTATCATTTATGAAAAAGGTATGTATGTTATATACCCACACCCATGAGTCAGTTATTGCTATTATACAATGGCATTATTTAAGAAAGAAATTACTTTCTTTTCTTAAATAATGTCTCTGTATAATGGCACAGTGGTGTTCCTCACCATTCTTTCAACATTCTTCCACGTTTGTAAAAAAACTACCCTTTTTTTTTGAGATTTTTGGTGGAATATCCAAAGGCACAAAATTACTTGCTTACACTAAGGTCTAGCAACTGAAGTTAGGTAGGTGGTTGATGTGTTGGATTTTGACTTAATGGTAGTGTGCTGAGAAATTTTATATATTTAGTCTATTCTGATTTTTTGATTTTTGACCAATTGATTTTCATAGCTAGTATTCCTACCTTTCTTGATTTCTACCTGAAGGGTCAGAGACTTTCTTATTGCTTTTGATAATTATAATCATTTTTTGTATAGTTTAATAGGGATCTTTTGTTAAACTGTTACTATATAAAGAAGAATTCCAGTGCTGTAAAAATCCTGGTTTATAATCCCTATGTATAATTTCTAAAAAACTTGTAAGGAAAGAAACAGTATTTTTTCTGGTAACAGTATTCCACAAAAAGAAAAAAAAGCCTGATACAGTGTTCCATAAAAAAGTAACTGAAACAATTTTGTTTAGAAACATGCAGAAATAAACAAATACATTCCACTATAAACACTTCATCCTGAAATATTTGGCCTTAAATGGTGCTTGGCTCAGCAGCAGCTGATAAAAACCCTTGTTATTGCTTATCTTATACCCACCTAATGTTTTTATAATTTCAACCTTATCTCATGTCACCTTATTATTCCTACTCCTCCTGAGAAAATCAATCTTTATTAAATTTTCCATTTGTCAAGACCAGCACACCCATTTACTGCTTACTTACTTACTTACTGTATTTTTGCTTTGGACTCTTTCTGCTATCAGGCAGTTTGTCCAGTTCCAGAGCTTCCATCCATATCTTGAGAATATCTTCTTTCATGGAAATCATTTTTGTTTACACTTATGAGTTGTGGTCATTTCATGGTTAACATTGAAGGGTCTAGGATAGCTCTTTCCAGCTAATTGTGTACTTTAGATATCCCAACCCTACCCAGTTAAAATAAGGAAGATGTCATGAAGACCTGTTTTGGTCACAACATATTACATATTTACTGTAACTCCCTTTTACCCTGATTAAGTGAATAACACTCCAAAATAAGTAAAGGAGCACACCTAAACAATCCACATCATATCTTCAAAAGAGCTAGGAAATTGCTTGACACATCCTTCACTATCTATAGGTTATGCAAAAATATTTGTATCACCAACCATAAAAATCTGAGATTTCTAGATTTGGTTGCACACCCCAAAGGAACAATCATCTCCTCACATTTCTCCTAAGTTATCTCCAGTCTCAACCTTTCTAGGACAATCTAATTTGTTAGTTACATGTGCTGTGGTATCAAATATTAACCCATAAATCCTTCAAATTGCAGCTTTTGGAATTGAGAATTCATTTGTGGTCTGCACAAACCAAGACACACAGACCAGCCAGTCTTTTTTATTCATAATGCAGATTTTATATCTTTTCAGCCTTCTTTTTAAAAGATCAGACAAGCTTTATCTAACATTCTGATATCACCCTAAACTCTTCAATAAACTGTTTCTATGTTTGTTTGTCCTCCCATATTTACTGGGCCCTATAAGACAGCTTGTGATAGTCACTTAATTTCTACATTATCTTTGTCATCTGAATTCCCTAAAATGTAGAAAAACTTATTGGCAATATAACATCTATCCAGCCCAGTGTTTTGGCTTTCTTTATGAGACACTCAATACTTTTTGGTAATTCTGTCATTATCATATAATTCATCTTTGAATTACTTGGACTTGCAATATATAATTTAGAAGGAATACACTTTTTTCTACTGTGTTTATGTAATATTACTGTTTCCAGCTTCCATTGTTTTCAGGAAGCAGTATGTAATGAAAGAGCCTGAGTCTAGATGATTGTACATAATGTTCAAAATTAGCCAACCATAGGCATCCCTATGACAAAAGTAGAGTAAAATGACCCAAAGAATTCTAAGTTTGCCACCATCCCATATAAAGCTAGTTATTTGTTTCTTCAACAAAGAGAAGACATTCAGAGGAAAGGGATGCTGGTATTTTTTGAGCTGCATAAAACACCGATGGTAAGACAACCCACTGTAATGTCTGTACTTTTTTATCAAGTTATAAAAATACTTCTTTACCTGCTCAAGAAGCACTCACATTTATCCACTATATCTTTGTAATGTAAATATATTGAGGCAGATATTGTGAAAGTTAGTTATAATTGCAAATTAACTATATTCTTGACTTCATTTAAGAATGGGTAATCTTCTACCATCTTAAAATAAGATAAATAATCGATTTTAGTGGCCTTGATTTTCTACATATTTTTTCTGTATCCTGAGGCACCACCAAATTCACCAACATCTAGGAATGCCACACTTAAAACATCATCAGGATTAAAGGATAACACTAACAGATCATCAGTGTAAAGAGGTATGTTGTACATGTTCACTCCCATACTACATCTATTAAATTTGGATTTTCTTAATCAAATCACAAAGGGTTCTCAGCAGGATTGAGATTGAGCATCCCTGTCTAGTGCCATTCTTTACACAAAAATGACATTTTATCCTACTATTGGCATGCATGTAGACAAAGTCCACCAATTCCACAACTTGAGTCAGAAGTCACATACATGTCTGGGTCCTGAGAAGAAATGTCCAGCTTAGCCAGTCAAATGAGTTTTACTGCATCTAATATTGCTGTAAAAAGAGTTTATATATTTGACAGCACTTCGTGTAAGAAGAGAACATTTTTGCCAGGTTATCAAATGTAAACAGCCAGGGGAAAAACTCAATCATAATCAATCAGGTCAGGGAGAATACTTGCCAGGCTTTTGCCTGCCAGTGCAGTAAAATGCTTGTATTCAAGCTTTAAAATTGAGATACATCTATATGAGCTAATCTGAGCCTTACTGGGGTTCAAAAGAAATGACATGAGTGTTTGACTACAGGATGATATGGGTAGGCAAGTATTAGTAAAATGTTACAAACAATTTAAAAAACCTTCAGCAAACTGGTATTTTCCTATTTTGTAAATTTTGATTGGTACTCTTTAGAGATGGGGTGTTTTTACCTGCTTCTGCAGATGTTGTCTTTCTTTTGGATTTTTAATAGCTTTCTCATAAGAATCTAAATATCTGAACTTAAGATTTTCCAGAGTCACATATCTTTTAGCAAAGTAAATACTAAATTCCCATCTTTATATATGTAATTTCAAGCAGTGTCAAAATGCAATTATTTTCAACATTTTAAAGAAACTTTAATGAACGCTTTATAAATAATATGATTTCCCAAAGCAAATTTCAAGGTCAGGAAAAACTGTCCCTATGAAAAAAAAATTCCTGCTACAGATTTATTGGTCCCAAGTCCTTTTTATCTTCTGATCGTTTATCCATAGGTTCATAGGTTCATAGGTGTGTACTAGACTAATGGCCCTGGAGCCTTTACAAGCCTAGCCTATAGGATTACCCTGGCATCGTGCCACCCAGCCTTAGATCCTAGTGCCTCTGTCGAGTAGGGCTACTGGAGTGATCTCTGGGGTGAATTTTCTATTTCCCATCCACTCATCAAGATTTTTCTTGAAGAGGGCCAGTGAGGTGCTCTGCTTGACATATATGGGAAGTCTATTCCATAGCATGGGCAGTCTCTGCGTTATGAACCTGTCCCTCCAGCATGTTCTGTTGACTGTGGTAATGAGGTTGAGGTCTGTGGAGCATGTGGGGTGGAGGGATTGGGATTTCTTTAGATGTAGCATTTCTAACACAGCTGGGTCAGACATGGCTTTGTAAATCAAGCAGAGATTGCCTCTAAGTAAGTGATATGAGACAGAGAATAGTTGGAGTTTTTTGAGTCTGTCCATATAGGACAAGTGTTTAATACCTAGGATCCTGTTTGTGAGGTACTTTTGCAGCCTCTCCAGTTGTTGCAGATGTCTAGTGAGGTACATGCAAAATGGGGCATTGTACGCGATGATTGGCCTAATGAGGGAAAAGTAGAGGGAGACAATGAACTCTTTCTTCCTGGATGCAAAACTGATGGAGACAATGACCTCTTTCTTCCTGGATGCAAAACCCTTAGTAATGAGATGTGCCACATAAAAGGACTTTCTGACCACAGTGGCAATGTGGTGGTCAAAAGAGAGGTTGCTGTCAACCTGCGTTCCCTGATCTCTTATAACACCTTCTGTGTTTGGTGGATTACCATCAATGTGGTAATTCAAGGGAACCGGGTTTTTCCCAAGGTGGATGACAACACATATTTTGGCATTGAGCTTAAGGCCATAGTTCTGACACCAGTCATTGGTGTCATTGAGGACTTTCTGTAGGATGTCAACATCACTTGGGGAGTTAATAATAGCTACCGATTTGCAATCGTCTGTGAACTTTGTCAGCCAGAATCCCCTCATGTTGGCCTGGACTTCAGAGAAGTAGATACCAAACAGGAGAGGACCCTGGCACGAAGTCTGTGGGACTCTACTCGTGACTGGTCAGCAGTCTGACTTGGAGTCAGCTACTTTCACACTGTGGGTTCTATCTGTGATCCAGTTTGCAACCCACCTATGATATAGGGGTTGATGCCTAGCTTAGTGAGTTTTTCTGATTCCTGAGTAGGGAATGGTATCAAAGACCTTGGCCAGATCAAGGTAGGCTGTATAAACCACCTTGCCTTCATCCACAGCTCTGGTGACTAACTCAAAGAAGTCGACCAAGTTGAGCAGGCATGATATACCCTTCACAAAACCAAACTGTGTAGGATCCAGAGTTTGGAGATTCCGTATATCCTTGTTTATTAGGTCCATGATGATGTATTCCATAGCTTTGCATATCAGACTCGTCAGACTAATTGGACGATAATTCCTGGGGTCTGTAGTTGCTCCTCCTTTGTGGAGGGGGATGACTGTAGCAGTGCACCATTCGGTAGGGACAAAGCCTGAGGTGAGGCTGTGATTGAAGAGGGCACACAGGTGAGGTGCCAGTTCACTTTGTAGTTCATGTAGAACACAGCCAGGAATATTGTCAGGTCCCATAGAAGCTGTATTCTTGACATTGGACAGTGCTGTTTTAACCTGTGCAGCAGTAATACTGGGTGCCTGGCAATCTACAGGTATTGTGATTGGTCCTTTCATAAGGGAGAGATGGGTAAAGTTGGCACTGAATCTGTTGGCCAGTATATTGGCAATATCTGTTGCCTCGGTATAGGAGGTACTATTGTGCAGTAGCTCAGAACAAGTCTGTGTATTGCCGTGGAGATTCTTTACATAACTATAGAAGGCCTTGTGGTTGTCTTTACTATCTGCTGCAATTCTGTTTTTATAGCTAGCTTTAGAGAATTTGATGAGGAATCTCAACTTTTTGTTGAGGCTGATAAGGGAGTTTTACCAATCTTGGGACTAAACCTTATTCCACATCAGTTTCCTCCTTCTGTTTTAGAGTTTGTTTATGGCAGGGGACCACCAGATTGGCTTCTTTTTTTTTTGAGGAGAACATCTTGGTTCTATTGGGTATGGCAAGATCCATGCATTTGTGTACGTGTTCATACAGTGCATTTGTGTATGATTTGGCGGTCATGCAACTATTCTCCATTTGCATGGGTGCCGTGAAGTTAGCCACCTCTGTTTTTAGGAGCCCAAAGTTAGCTTTGGAGAAGTTTTTCATGGTGGTTACCTTTGTGGGGGTGGGAGGGATGTGGATTTTCATGGTGATTAGTTTGTGGTCGGATCTAATCAGTGAGGAGTTGATGACTGATGTAGATCAACGGTCGCCCATGTTAGTAATGACCAGGTCAAGGATATTGCTACCTCTAGTGGGGGTAAGAACAAGCTGGTCCAGAGCATTGGAATTAATGAATTCCAGAAAGCATTGGGCAAGTGTGTTGGTACATGAGTAGTTTTCCCACTTAATGGAGGGGTAGTTGAAGTCGCCCAGTATGAGAGTGTTAGGCTGGACCCTAATATTCTCCAGGGTGCTTAAGAATGTGGAGTTTGAGTCTTGGGACATGGTTGGGACCTATAGCGGGCTACAACCTGAATTGCTGTCTTACCCAATGTTAGCTGCACCTGAAGTATCTCAGATGCGTTATGTTGGGATACCAGTCTAGAGGTGTGCGCATCCTTTATGAATATGGAAACACCACCACCTTTGGAGCTTCAGTCCAAGTTCTGGGGCTGAAAGGTGTGGTATGAGTTATAGCCTGGTAGTGCAGGGATGCTTTCTGCTGCCTTGAACCAGGTCTCTGTTACAGCACAAATGTCGATGTTCTCCATCTTAAAGAGTGCTTTGAGTGAGTGATTTTAAGATTTAGACTTCTAGCGTTGAGCAGCATGACTCTCAGATTACATTTGTTTGTAGCTGTTACAGTGGTGATTTGTCTTTGTAACACCACCTAAAAAGGCACTATAGGGGTGGCAAGACCCTTGACCAGTATTCGGAAGCCTAGGGGTGACAAATGCAGGCCATCTCTGCCAAAGCATCGAGGTCTGTCAGTCATGTCATCCCAGGCAGACAGATACTGGATCCCCTTAGAATGACACCAGAACCTTAGCCAATTGTTGAAAACAATCATTTTCTCCTTGTACTGTGGTATCATTCTGGGTGATGGTAGGATGCTGCTCAGGGCTAGGGTCATACCCCCCTAGGCTACATAATCCAAGAGCTCCTCCATGTCTGTATTCATGTAGTCCAGGGAGGTACATCTCAGGTCATTCACACCCACATGTACAATGACAGAGTCATATTTGTACCTGTCGTTGAGGGACCTGAACGCATGCATTATGCTGTGGATCCTGTTGCCTGACAGGCAGCTGACTTTTACTTTCTTCTTATTCAACCTAGTGAGTGGGACATCAGTGTGTCTCATTATCGAGTTACCTATAATTAGCATGTTGAGCATGCTGTTTGGCCTTAGGGGCTTTGGTTGAGTGGCACACTGTTTAGGACAGTTATGTGTCTCATGATTAGTGTTGTGTTGTGGTGGTTGGGTGTGTTTCTGCCTTGGAGGGCTCTGTTCTTTGGGTAAATTGTTATTGAGAGCCTCCGCGAAGGTGGGTGTGTGGTTTGTGTTTTTATGTGAAGGCAGTGCTGGTGTGTGTTCTGGAGGGCTATGTATTCCCTATGGTGTGGAGTGGTACTAGTGTTAATGATCATAATCTTTCTTAAGTAGGGCTTGAGTTAACTCAACAACAGAAAGTTATTTTTCAAAAATAAATAATTAAATATAGTAAAAGAAAGTCTGCTCATGAGCATGCCACAAAACAAAATAATCAAATTTATAAGTTATATAATTTGTTTAATTGTTACATTTGTAATTAAATCAAAAAGTGATGCATTAGGAGGACACCTGGGTTTAATACCTTTATTGACTAAAACAGAAGCTCCAAGGTGGTCATTAAGAAATCTGGTTGTAGAATTAGTATGATCCTGTTTAATCTATTACTTACATAAAGGCCAAAAATGAGAGAAATTAAGCAAACAAAATGTACTGCTTTGACATGTTTTATTATAAGACTTAGTTGCATCAATTGGCCATACCCATCTATTCACATTCTGAGAATGACATAAATGAAAATATTATTTTAATATGATATACTACATTTTATACAGACATATGTAGAAAGAGCCCACAGTATCATTTACAATCAAATTGCTCGCCTCAATTAAACCTTAACTGCACAATCCTGACAATCAGCTTGTAATATTTTTATCAGTGAAGGAAGCCTTATTGTCTTTAACTCCTCCCATCCATTCTTCTTCAAAAAGAACTTTATTGTTCCTTCATCGTTTACCAAAGGGAACTATCTCCTACCTATAGTACCATTCTCTAAACAATGTAATTATTATGCAGCATTTTAAACTTTTATAAAAATAAAAATGTGTGACCTATATTGCTGAGTCCAGAAGCACTGTTTGTTCTAACTTCCTTAAAATTAAATTGCTTATAAGACTAAGTTATGTCTCTGTCAATAAAGACATTGCCCTCCAAAACTAACTCTTCTGTCACAGTATTAGTTAATGACAATGACAACTGTTGTCCAACTGCAAATTCTTTTTTCAGAATAGGACTGCAAAATTGCAGTAATGTGCGGTTAATTTCCCAACCTTTCACATCATCATTGATTAATATCTGCATCTCCAGATTCCCCAGGATTCAATAGACTGTGTGCAGGAATAGTGTTATTCCTGCACAGAGTGAATGGTGTTCACTTCTGCATAGCCTGAACAGCAGTGCACCTTAAATATTCATGAAGGCACACTACTGATAATGGCTAAGCGGACAGGAACACTACTGATGCAGGGGGCATGTTTTAGTAGTGCTCGCACATCCAACACTCCTCCTGCACTCTGAAAGTGCTGTACAGTGTCTGCAGACACTGAAAGTAGGAAATGTAAATGGCAGGCAATTGAAGGGGTGTGTGACAAGTACTATCACACACCTGCTGTCAGTGTCCATGGACACTGAAAGCAGGTATTTAAATAGGAAACAATGGAGGAGGTGTATGACAGGTACTGTCACACACCCCCTGCATTGCCAAAGTGCTGTATAGCACTTTCTAACTGCTTTCAGTGTCTGCAGACACTGAAAGCAGGTATTTAGATAGGAAGCAATGGAGGGGGTGTGTGACAGGTATCTGTCACACACCCCCTACATTGTTAAAGTGCCATACAAAACTTTCTAATTGTTTCAGTGTCTACGGACACTGAAAACAGGTATTTAGATAGGAAGCAATGGAGGGGGGTGTGATAGGTACTTTCAGACACCCCCTGCATTGTGAAAGTACCGTACAGTATGGCACTTTCACCATACGTCTGAACCTCTTAGAGGCACAAATCTGGACAAAGCCTAAAATGATGGGGGGCATACCTCTCAACCTCTCAGAGCAAAAAACTAGACAAAGCATAAAATGATGGGGAGAAAAATAAGGATAGATAATAAATATTGCCCTTACAAACTTAGAAAGCTGATAGAGGAACAGGGATGCTATCAACATAACATGTAGGGAAGGATTAGAAGTCTGAAACTCAAATGTATGCCATTATGTACTGACTTCAATCCTGACATTGCCCATACAGAATTAGACAATTGATAGAATGACAGGTAGTGCATTAGCAAATGTGACTTCAAGCAGGATTGATACATGTAATTAAGTGCTTTTATTAATTTCTTTTTTTTCCATTCTAAGTTAAGTTTAAGTGTAGCTGAGCAGGTTTGCAAACTATGACCCTCTGCTCAGCACTGCTTAAACATCTCATAGGAGCTAAATACAAATGTATAGCTAAAATCCTCAATGGTGAGATAGTGTAGTGGTTACAGTCCTGGCTTTGCATGCAGCAGTTCATTGCTCAAGTACCAAGATAGGCCCTTCATTTTACATGAGAAAGCATTGTTAATTTTTTTTTAATTATGTAGTAATTTATATTTGTCAACCAGGGTAGTGTAGCTGGTTCAAAAATATAAGGCTGAGTGCATATAATATGTGAAATCACCCATGTATACACACGTGTCCCATACAGTATAGTTACACCCCAAGGTAATGTAATGAAAGCACCTAGAGGGATGTCATGTAAAGTAAATCATATACACTTAATAATACGTCAGTAATGATTAAGTCATAATTTTATTTTTAAAAAATGAAAAGTGAGCAGTGGTTAGCAGTGGTCAGCTCTTCTTAGCCAGTTTAAGCATTGCTTAGATGTAAATACTATTTTTAGCGAACAAACCAATGTAGACCACCACAATCCTTCGATAAAACACTAATTTAATATGACAAGGCAAAATTCAACAAGCAGTTTTTAACACAGATAAGCACTTTCAGGCTCTGCCCTTCTTCAGATGAAATAAACTGTTTAGAATTAGGTATTTAAATGTGACTAAGATTGTTTTTATTTCATCTGAAGAAGGGCAGAGCCCGAAATCGCTTATCTGTGTTAAAAACTGCTTGTTGAATTTTACCTTGTCATATTAAATTATTGTTTTATTGAAGGATTGTGGTGGTCTAAATTGGTTTGTTCGCTAAAAATTTTTTTGTACTCTGTGGACCTTCAGTCAGTTTTCTCAATTTGTTTTCTTTGTTAGATGTAAATACTAAGCAGCAGTCAGCTCAGCGAAGTGAATTTGTGCACTGTTAAGCAGTGCTCAGCATTTACTCATTTAAGCACTGTTCAACTCAGTTTAGCAGATTTCTGCACCGCTTAGTTAAGCTTAACATTTTTAAAATGGTTCATTGGTGGTAAAGGGCAGGAATATGTCCTTATTTAAACCACACAGGTGGACATACATCCATAACCTGTTGTAGTCTGATCTCTGCAGGAACCATGTCTAGGGTTGGAGAGGGAGTGTCCTTTCAAGCACATCACTGGGGCATTCAGGAGTCCAGGATCATGGTTCGGCTCCTCGTAGAAAACCATGATGACAGACAGCTGCAGGGCCAGTACCAGGGCTTTCAGTACCAATGGAGGCCTGGGACCATCTAGCATGTGACCTCACCAGTGCCATTGGAATCCCCTGAACTGGTGAGCAGGTATTGCATCATTATGCCAACCTAAAGTGGAGGAAGGGGGAGCTGTTGGCCTAGTGGATCCAAGATGCACAGGCACGGAATGCTGCAGTAGTTTGTAAGTATCTCATCCATAGCTGTAACAAATCCTAACCTGAATATGTGATAGGTATGCATAATGTTTGTCTTCTCCCCCTGCAGCTGCAGCGGAGAGGGCTAGCAACACAGAGGGCCATGCCTACAAACTAACAAGGCTCTGCTGAGAAGCTGGTGAGTACATATCTACCTCACAGTATATAGTGAAATAAATAAGAAGGAGTAAATCGTTTACTGCCAGTAGGTGTAGTGTGTTCTGTGTCAAACAATTAAATAAAAGTTTGCCAGACTAATATTGATTTCCAGGATATGCAGTAGTAAAGGACTGTGTCATATAAGTAAAATAAATACCTAAACCACCAACTGTTGTGCTTACTCTGGTATGTTGTTGAAGAAGTAGAATGTGTACAGGTTATTCACAGCGAATATGGCTTTGACATAATTAAATTGAATTAACTGAGGTTGTTCTGAGAACCATCTATTATGCAAAACAGTAGATTGTGGAGCTGTAAAACAACATATAAATTAAATATGACATGTTATGCACTAAGATCCGAATCCTGAATAGTAATGTCCAGTGTATTATAGTGTGTCCCCTGTTGCATTGCTTTATATTAAACTTTGCTTTCCAGATTGTATTATTCAAAGGGTTAATACATGGTACACTAATTATCTGTCATGCAGGAATCTCAGGATTACAAGGTCAGACTGTCTAACCCACAGAGTATTAGGCAGAAAAAAATCAAACAAAAGTCAATGAA
>NC_056744.1:1205784680-1205847180 GCF_019279795.1 Protopterus annectens | reverse complement strand
TCCTTCATTAGTTATTATCACATATCATTAAACCTGCCACTGTTCCTGGCCTGTATAACAGTAAGTCATCTCTTACAGTACTCCCATATGTATTTGGTGACACTGTATAGCTCACTCCAATAGCCTTGGTCATGGTCACCCTTACCGTTCTGCTAATAGGCCCATCACACAGTAGGAATTGTCACCTTTTGTTGAGGGCCTTACAGTAGCTGTTAAAAGATGATGGTGGCAGTCAAAACTACTGTAAAGTCTGGCCTGAAGGGCTCATAAGTATCAAAACTGTGCCAGACTTTGCCAGGAGTGTGCGTGTGTGTGTGTGTGTGTGTGTGTGTGTGTGTGTGTGTGTGTGTGTGTGTGTGTGTGTGTGTGTGTGTGTGTGTGTGTGTGTGTGTGTGTGTGTGTGTGTGTGTGTGTGTGTGTGTGTGTGTGTGTGTGTGTGTGTGTGTGTGTGTGTGTCAGCAAACATTATACTGAAGGGTATTAATTTACATATGTTGTCTTCCCCTCACAGGTGAACATGGGGGTTGGTGTCTCTCCCCCTCACAACCTGATGTCAGTGTCTTAGCAGACTCTCATGATGATGGTGGTCATAGTCAAACACAGGTGGGATGGTTGGGGGCTGAATCTGTGCCATGGGTAGGTATCCCACTTTCACTGACAATGTCCCTGCACACAGTCAGTATGCCCACACATACCCTGTCCCCTGCAGCCACAGGCAATGGACAGTTGGAAGGCAGTGGCATGGAACAGGCTAGTGTTGTGACGATGGCAAGTGTGAGTGTAGACACTAGCCATAGCCAGAGAGCAGGCGAAGTCACACACAGGCAGATGGACAGGGGTGATCAACAGAGGACTGCTGCCCATCAAGCCTCTGTCACAAGTGTCACAGCAGGTTTCATCAGATGCATGTTATGGTCCACCATGGAGGCACAGGCATGTACTGACTGAAACACCAGACAGATGCTCAGGGTCATGAATGCAGCACTTCCTGCCATGCCTGATGACCACAGCATTTGTGATGCCATACATCATTTTGTGATATCGCAGATAGACGGTGGGGTGAGACATTGTCACTGCTCAACTGTGCAATGTCTGTGCTTGAGCATGTGGTGGGAGTAGAGCATTGACAGCCACCATTGGGGAGTAGTACAGCATCTGTCCTTGGGCCTGATGGTGCCAGTGAGTCTCCTAGCAGAACCAGTTCCTGTGTCCTGGTGGGAGACGGTAAGCTGTACATCCTGCCATGTACGGTCCATGGCTGTCCAACATAGCCCTGTGTCGGGCATCCACATGGCTTGATTGTGTGCATACAAACACACACACATCTCTATCACAGGCTGGTCACCACCAGACATGCACAGCTCCTCAGCACAGCCCAGTTGAACACTATCCCTCCACACACACACACACACACACACACACACACACACACACACACACACACACACACACACACACTATGAAACATATGGCCCAGCCTTGGCCTCTGTCAATCCCACACCCTGTGCATGTGATGATACCTGTGCCACATCCCTACTATCCATGCCGTTGATGCAGGGACATGTTCATATGGGTCTGATGCACAGGGTGAATATAGTACAGTGTAGTAATGTAATGCTATGTAAGGTGATGTCTGCTGGTAATAGTTATGGGTACACATCGAGGTGTATGTACCTTGTTAGCCATGATGCACTATTGCAGTTAGTATTGCTGATGACTGTAGTGTTGCGTACTTTATTCTGTTTGTGTTCCAGGTATCTGTGTGTCTGCAGGCTGTGGGCCTGCTGGCAGTAGCAACGATAAGTATGGTGGACTTATTAACACATCAGGCCCAAGGTACAGCTGTATATGTACATTTACCAGGTTCGTTTACATGCAACAGTGTGTTTGGGACAGTTGGGGCAGACAGTGTGACCTTGCATGCCTAACCTTGACACAGCCAGCTAGCCTTCATACATGTCACCTGGGTGTTCTGTAGTTCCACAGGCTCACACATACAGAGGAGGTTACTTGAGTACTGGCACTAGGTCCCTCGCAAGCTTACCCTTTACTTTAACTACAACAGATTCACCAATCAGCACCTGTTGCTCCTGCCATTTTTGTCCCATCCACTTAACCTTCATGCAGTTGATGAGGGTATGCTTGGTACTATGTATGACAAGTTTGGGGTATGTAATCCTGACACAAGTCAACCTGTGTTAGTCTAACCTAACAATCACCAGCATGTGTGTCTGCTATCTCATATGTATATCTGGCCTCTCATGCTGGTAGTGCACATAGAGTCATAGTCCTATACATGGGACAACTGTTGAAGGGCTGAGTACAGCCCCTACCTGCACTGTCTCATGAACGATAGCTCTAGATACATAACACAAATACCACAGAGGTAATGTAGTGTTGCAGTGTCTGCCACTACTATTCAAGTGGGTGCCAATTGCAGAGGCTGTTAGGATTGCCACTAGTGGGTTCAGAGGCCCTTAACATGGTAGAGCCATCTGAGACACACACACACACACACACACACACACACACACACACACACACACACACACACACACACACACACACACACACACACACACACACCTGCATGGAGACATGCATTGAAACAAACATGAACATGGAGTTGACACTTCTCAGAGTAGATGACCTATCCATCTATTTATGTACAATACACAGTGATACGATCATTGCATGCATTACAGTGGCTTTGTGTTACAAACGGTGTAACTGTGCTTGTAAGGTGGATGACATCTGTATGGGTTGAAACTATGTTGGGAATGGGGGAGTTCACAGGGTGGGAGAGGCACACAAAATGGTATAGCCATCACATACACACAGTAAAGACAGCCACAGGGGATGTGCATACAGAAACACAGACACAGTTGCTAATAGACATATTAGTAACCCTACATATTCACTTGTATGTACTATAGTGATATGTACACATGACATGCTCCACATAGATTATATGCCCAGGACATGACACACAACCTCTTACAAGTAATCTTGTGAATGCCTTCATGGATGGTGGTATAACCCACCAGAAATAGCAATTGGTCTCATCTACTGCTCCTACAAACCTGGACAAGTGAAAGAGTGACAGACTTTGTATCAGCATGATGTGTCCGGTACGATGCCTGATGCTGGCATGTGTGTCACTACAGTAACTGTGATATATTTGCCAATCATATCACAGGAATGCTCATTGCTAGGGGAGCCAAACTATGTATATGTTGTAAACATCTGGATGTTCCATGTACATTTGTACAGATGACTGGTATGGGATGTATAGTGTTACATGGTGCATGTGAGGCAGATGCCATTAACAGGCTCCTTAATGTAATTTCATGGGTAGGGGGTCAACATGGCTTAAATGGTATAACCTACACATACAGCAGCCACATGAGATATGCTTCACACACACTACTATAGTTATTGGTATTGAGATTAGAACTCCTGCCTATCTAATTATTTGTACTACAGAATTACACAGTTATTGCACACTCCACAGAGCTTAGAGGGCTGACAAGTATAAACAGGTACTACTAAGGTGAATGACATCAGCAGGCCTTTTAAAGTAGGGCAATGGGATGTGTACTAGGTGTTACATGTCTCAAAGTATTATAACTCACACCCCCAGTGGATATGATTCTCACAGAAACACAAACACACACACACACACACACACACACACACACACACACACACACACACACACACACACACACACACACACACACACACACACACACACACACACCTGCATGGAGACATGCATTGAAACAAACATGCACATGGAGTTGACACTTCTCAGAGTAGATGACCTATCCATCTATTTATGTACAATACACAGTGATACGATCATTGCATGCACTACAGTGGCTTTGTGTTACAAACTGTGAAGTTGTGCTTGTAAGGTGGATGACATCTGTATGGGTTGAAACTATGTTGGGAATGGGGGAGTTCACAGGGTGGGAGAGGCACACAAAATGGTATAGCCATCACATACACACAGTAAAGACAGCCACAGGGGATGTGCATACAGAAACACAGACACAGTTGCTAATAGACATATTAGTAACCCTACATATTCACTTGTATGTACTATAATGATATGTACACATGACATGCTCCACATAGATTATATGCCTGGGACATGACACACAACCTCTTACAAGTAATCTTGTGAATGCCTTCATGGATGGTGGTATAACCCACCAGAAATAGCAATTGGTCTCATCTACTGCTCCTACAAACCTGGACAAGTGAAAGAGTGACAGACTTTGTATCAGCATGATGTGTCCGGTACGATGCCTGATGCTGGCATGTGTGTCACTACAGTAACTGTGATATATTTGCCAATCATATCACAGGAATGCTCATTGCTAGGGGAGCCAAACTATGTATATGTTGTAAACATCTGGATGTTCCATGTACATTTGTACAGATGACTGGTATGGGATGTATAGTGTTACATGGTGCATGTGAGGCAGATGCCATTAACAGGCTCCTTAATGTAATTTCATGGGTAGGGGGTCAACATGGCTTAAATGGTATAACCTACACATACAGCAGCCACATGAGATATGCTTCACACACACTACTATAGTTATTGGTATTGAGATTAGAACTCCTGCCTATCTAATTATTTGTACTACAGAATTACACAGTTATTGCACACTCCACAGAGCTTAGAGGGCTGACAAGTATAAACAGGTACTACTAAGGTGAATGACATCAGCAGGCCTTTTAAAGTAGGGCAATGGGATGTGTACTAGGTGTTACATGTCTCAAAGTATTATAACTCACACCCCCAGTGGATATGATTCTCACGGAAACACACACACACACACACACACACACACACACACACACACACACACACACACACACACACACACACACACACACACACACACACACAGGGAGGATATTATTCTTACACACAAACACACACAGTATCACAGTTGCCAGTATTGAGTTGAGAACCCCTACCTATCTAGTTATGTGTAATACAGTATTATGCAGTTATCACACATGCCACAGAGCTTATAGGATTTAACAGTGTCCCAAGGTATGTATAAGGTGAATTACATCAAGAGCCCTTGTAATGTATGAAATAGAAAAATTGAGGCAAAATGGCAAACCACACCTACAAGATTTAATGTTAGCGCTTTCATACACCAATATATAATGCACTTCTTCAGACAGTATTTCCCAAAATGCAAAGGCTTAAAAAGCATCATTGTCTTAGCAATTAATTATATAAATTACTTAATCACAAGAAAATTCATTGTTACTTAAACGAACATACCAGAATCTCTCTTAAAATTCTAATTCATAGTGCAGAAATATATTTTTACTAAAATAATGATATCTAAACTATTAAAAAAGATCATGTACATACTAATGTTTGTAATAATAATAATAGACAAAATTTAAAATACTTTAATCAAATGTGTGTATTCCTTTACATACATATACTGGAACTTGATTCATTACTAAATCAAACATCACCTATCTAGTGCTTTTAACTTTAAGAGACATTTAATGGATCATGTCTCATTAAGTCCAGAATATGTGTGTGCATTGGTCTGGAGCTGCCACATTAGTTCTCTTTCTTCAAGCTTGAGCTCCCACGGACTACCCCTAATGTTTCTTTTAACATAGTCAGCCACCATAAATTGAAAACTATGGGTCTGAAACTCAGCTATATGTCTAGCAAGGGCATTAGTACTAATGTTCCTAGATACTATATAGATGTTCATACATACGCTGTTTAAAAGGGTGTTCTTTCTTGCCCAAATAAAAAACTGGACGCTGGTGGCAGGTAGCCAAATAAACTATACCTTGGCTTTCACAGGAAAATTTACCATTGATGATATATTTAATCCCACAAATTAATACATGTGTACCTGTCTTAATGTACCTACAATAATGGCATCGTCCACATTTATGCATACCCCAAGTTTGGCTATAGGTGATACTGGGTGCTTCTAATAGTGCCTTTAAATTAAGTCCTCTTTTATAGGTCACCTAGGGCCTCATCCCTAATGCGTTCATGATTGAAAGGTCTTCTAAGATGAAATTCCAGTTGTTAATTAGAACGTTCTTAAAGCCTACAGCATTAGTAGAATATTGAGTTAAAAAAACTGGTAACATAGTTGCTTGAAATATTTCTGTTTACATATTCCTCATTAACAGAATGAGTTGGTGAACAAAGAACTACCTCCTCTAGAAAATAACCTCTTGACAAAATAGGCTTGAAGTAACCTCTCTCTCTTTTTATTTTTACTTCCATAATAAGGTGGTCAATAAGGGAATCTGGGTACGCCCGTTTGATGAACATATTTCTAAGTTTATCACATTCTTTAAAGAATTCATCATCTCTAGAAATCATTTTCGAGGTCCTTACCAACTGTCCTTTGACCAATGTTCTTTTCTGATGGTATGGTTGATTACTTTGGAAGTGTAAAAAGCAGTTGGAATATGTAGGTTTCCAGTATATTTGTGTTGCATATCTATTATATATTCCATCTTTATAAAGCCTTATGTCTAGGAAGTTAATGGTCAGACTATTAAATTGGAAAGTAAATTCCAAAAAATTGGTAAAGCTAGTCATTTCCTCGACCAACTGGGTTGCTTCCCTTTCTTCACCTTTAAAGATGAAAAATATATCATCTTGGTACCTAGTGTACCAAGCTACTTTTTCATTAAAATTTTGGTTCTGAAAGAGAAACGTCCTCTCCCAAAATGCCCTGATGGCATTGGCAAAACTGCCACTACATGGGGAGCCCATAGCAAACCCTGATTTTTGTAGAAAAAAATCCCCTTTGAACATAAAATAATTGTTGCTTAACACAATTTCAAGCAATGCAATTATAAGATCAATATCTGTTCCTTCTACTTGTTTAACTAGAAGAAATTCACAAACCCATTCTAATCCAAGATCTTGGGGTATGACTGTATAAACGTCTTTAATATCTACAGTCAAAAAGTTATAAGAGGAATCAAAGGGTAAGCTATTAAGGCCTTCTAAAAAGGCCCAAGAATCACGACAAATCTGTTGTTCTGACTGCAAAGGTGATTTTAACCTAGAATCAACCCACTTAGCACAGGCATATGTGATAGACTTACGTCCATCTATTATGGAACGAAAGGGTGGGTTCATGAGGTTTTTATGTATTTTTGGCATACCAAAAATAACTGGGATGAGTGGAGCTGGCATACTTAAATACTGATATGTATCTGTCAAAATAGAAGCAGCTACAAATAGATCACTTAGATAAGATCTAATGTGTTTATACACCTGATTAAGTTCATTTAATGAAACTGTTTCATAACCGTTGCTTGTCAACATAAAATACATTCTTCTCTCATACTCCATTTCATCCATAAAAATAATGCCCCTACCCTTATCTGGTTGCATTACTCAGATTTTTTGTGTTTTTAAATAAGCTATAAAATCCCTTTCTGCCTTTGTTATATTATAGCCTTGAACCTCAGGGTTAGTTTGATTATTAACCAAAGCTCTGAAATGAACTTTACTATTTTTTTTTTAAATAGAGCAAGGGTTCCTTGTAATGGGGGATTAAAATCACTAGACACACGTTCACTCATCACCATACTAACACTATTGCCAAACCTAACATTTAGATTGAGTTTACGGACAAATAATTTTAAATCACAGATAGTTTTAGCTATATTAGCTTTACAACTGGGCACAACATTAAAGCCCTTTGCCAATAAGTCCACCATTTGTTGTGAAATGCATATTGAACTGAAATTATAAACATTAAAGTCACATTGTTCACTTTTATGTATAGTCAAATTGTTCGAATATGCTTCCTGGGCTATCTCTTGCGGTGGTTGTTCTTCTTCTTCTGCTGTTTGGAATTGCGATTGTTGAACTGTACCCGGTTGGTGCTCTTGTTGCCTCCCTGGTAAAAAAAACTGTCCATTACTATTTTGTTGATCATTTACATTATGTGGACTTTGTCTTTGTACATTCTTGCCATACCCCTGGCGTTGTTGATTCCCTCTAATGCATTCGTTTCGCCGAACGACAGGGTTATGTTGGCCATTAGTTTCAGACTCACTATCCGTGATGTCATCAGAGTGAGCACTGGTCTGTTTCACTGTTGCTATGGTGACTGTCGTGTTATGAAACAGCTTATTAAAACTACCTGGTGGATCCGGATAAACAGTTTTTTGATCATATTCAAGTTTGATTCTTTTCAGTTTACGTGTTTTAGTGTCCATAATTTTTACAATGAGAGAATCTATGTTGGAAAAAATTCTTTTAAAATCATATTCATATCTACTGTACTCTGGATCTGTTTTGATCTCCCTGTCAAGAGTCTCAAGTTGTACTTGCAGTTCACTCATTTGCTTGTCATAATTGACAATTAGCAGTTCAGGAAACTCGAGACCTTGTCTATTAAACATGTCCAGCAAATGCAAATGAAATTCTGAATTTTTAATAAGGCCGGAGGGGTACTTCCATTGTCTCAACCCCTTTGGTACCAACTTGAATTTGATACATTCTCTAAAATAGAGAATTTCTGTCTGTAATTTCTTATACTTTAAAAGTTTATTATCAAATTCTTTTAAGTTAGATACGATATTTTTCACTAATAACTGCTCACCTTGGATGTTATTCAAGTCTCCAGACCCGAATTGAGGTGGCATTTTGATAAAATTGGCTAAAGATGGCATGAGCAGTCTGTTCACAGGCATAGGCACATCCTGGCTGTTGTTTAGACCACAATTAGGTCACCTTAATAAATTAGATTGTTTGCCATACCTGGTGTGATAATGGAAGTAGAAGCTCGAGCTACGTCCGAGTATGTTCCTCCTGAGTTTTGGCTAAATTGAACAGCAGATCTAAGGGTGTTATCCTGTTCGGAAATTCTCCTTGACAGGTCATCTACCCGATTTGTAAGTTGTTGTATAAGAGCAGTTAAGGGCCCCATGGCATTTGCCTCTGTTGAAGGACCTCCAAGACTGCTGGAATTATGCTCTTGTGAAAATAGGGACTGAGAGTGTGGGCTGTTATCATTCGCCATCAAACCTGAACAAACCAAGTCAAATTCGAAAACAAACTGATGAAATACAAAAACTGAGGCAAAATGGTAAACCACACCCACAAGATTTAATGTTAGCACTTTCGTACACTAAATATAATGCACTTCTTCAGACATTATTTCCCAAAATGCAAAGGCTTAAAAAGCATCATTGTCTTACCAATTAATTACATAAATTACTTAATCACAAGAAAAAAATAAATATTCCACCGCACATGGATGTATGGCCTAAACTAGTACAAATAGACAATGTTAATCATAATAAAAGCAATGGTGCTGCCACGGCTTTGGGGTGTTATCATTTCCCTTTACCGATCAAAGAGGAGAAAGATGTGACCAGAACAAGGTTGGTCAGCCGTGGCAGGCAGAAATGCAAATCCTCAACTGAGAGATCCTCAACTCAGACAATAAAGAAGATGTGGAATCAAGTAGTGATTGCTTAGTTTGGAATAATTCCAGACGTGAGTTGAACATACAAGAATTTTCACTCCTGAATAAGGGTTTGAATTTTATTCTAACTCAATGTAGTAATATTGTTGATGTATTGACAGATGTTAAACTTTTTAGTAGGAATGTGAATTTAAAACTTGAATTTGGTACTTAACGATAGTGTTGTTAACAACTTTAGGAAAACAAGTTTATACATGCCCACTAATCATCCTCTCATAGAAGCTGTCAATACACTTGTAGAAAATGATGTTTATAAGAAATATCAAGAGGAGGGTTTTTCCCATAGGTATAGGACAACTAAATATAATTTAACTTATGATGAACGGAAAGCTTTAAGCAGACTACAGGCTGATAAGAACATAGCTATTAGACCTGCGGATAAAGGTGGTCTGGTAGTCATCATGAATAATGATGACTATTTAAGGACTATGAGAGAGATGCTCTGTGATATAAGCTATTATAGAATTATGGACATACAAGAAGTGCCTTTGCTTATACAAAATATACAAGGTATGTTAGATGATTTAATTCAAAGCCATGTTATCACTAGTGAGTTATATAAATACTTATTAGTAGAGTTCCTGATGATACCAGTAATCAATGGTCTCCCTAAGATTCATAAGAATGGTGAGAATCCCCCCATGAGACCTATTGTTTCAGGCCGTGGCTGGTGCACCCAGCCATTCTCTGTTTATGTAGAGGGAATACTGCGACCACTTTTGGATAAGAATGAGGTGGTTTTGAAAGACACTAAGCAATTTCTGCTAGATTTGTATAGTTTCATTGGTGGTGTGGATTTAGATCCTAATGCCATTTTTGTAACGTTGGGTGTACAGTCCTTATTTACATTTATCCCCAATGATATAGGGGTAAACACTATACAGCAATATTTAATGAAACATAGTTATTATGATGAAAAACAGAGATCTCATATGTCTTTTTTTGAAAGTGGTCTTGGAGAACAACATATTCTTATTTGATGATGTGATTTATTTACAGCTTGATGGCATGGCTATGGGCATATCATGTGCCAATAGTTACGCCAACATGTTTTTGGCCCATTGAGAGGAAAATTGATTGTTCGTTCTGGATGAGTATAGACAGTCTGTCCCGTTCTATCGACTATTTTGTTGATGATATTTTTTTCGTCTGGACAGGATGTCAATATAGGTTGGAAAGATTTGTTGAGGATATGAACTACATGACTACCTATTTAAAATTTACAATGACTCACTCATAGAACAAGATTGCTTATCTGGACATATATGTTGAGAGATTTGATGGTGGTTTAATTAACACTGGGGTGTTTAGGAAACAATGTTACAGGAATACCCTACTTTACAGACAGTGTATGCATCCGCAATACGTTTTTAGGAACATCATAAGGGGTCAAGGGATGCGAGCCTCCAGGCTTAATGTATCTGAAGTGGGTTTTGCAATTGAATTGGAATCTCTAAGGACAAGACTGGTTGACTGAGGTTATAGTGAAGTAGAGGTGAATACAGGATTGCTGGATATGGATGTGTTAAGACAGGATAGGGCTAGTCCATATTTTTCTAACTTAATGAGTGGAGAGTCTAGCAGAGTAGCATCTGCACCGATGGAAATTAGGGGTACCTGTGTTTTTTACTGCTGACAATAAGATGGTGTCAGATATTATCAATAGACATTGGGGAGTCTTGACAACAAACACTGATATTAGAGCATTGGTTGGTGATGAGCCCAAGTTTATTTTTAAAAACAAATCTAATTTAAGGAGTATGTTATGTCATCATATGGGTTATAAGGATAGGGAGGTAATGAATGTTTCTGGTTCCTTTCCTTGTGGTCATTGCAACTTATGTACTTACATTGACACTAATGACAGATTTTGCACCCAGAGACCAAACAGTTGTTCAAGTTTCATGTTTTGGCTAGTTGTGACACTGCATATGTGGTGTACTTAGCCGTATATGACCTTTGCGGGTCATTCTACATTGGAAAGACTAACAGGGAGTTAAAAACTAGGATTGGGGAGCATTTATATACTATCAGGATCAATTCACCCACCAATGCTTTAGCTAAGCATATTAATGTTAATGGTGTGGAGCATCGGTTTAGGTTCAGGGTTATAGATGTTATAGAGCCTATTAAACGTGGAGGAGACATCAGAAATGGCACTGAAAAGAGGGAGATAGGCTGAATTATGAGATTAAGGGCTAATTACGGAAAGGGTCTCAATGAGAGAGCTTCATTGAGACCGGTATTGAAATCCAGGGGATGCAAGGCTAGGTGAGCTATGTTAGTTGTATTTTTTATATTTTCTATTTCTTATTTTATTTTTATTTTTATTCTTCATTGTATTTTTTTCATTCCCCTTTTTATTTTTAATGTAGATGCTTCCTTAGTAATTGTGTACAAGCATTTAGAGTTGGATGTCTCACATTGCATATTTTTCAATTTGTTTTATTATTATGGAGGGCATTATATATAGATGCTATTGTATGTGGTTTTAATACTCTGCATAGTTTTGTATCACTGATTATTGTCATGTTTTTATTAGTTTTATTAGCATATAGCTTTAACAATTGAATGGTGCTAAACTAGGATTAATTAGCTGATTGACATCAATATAAAAGCAGACCATTTGCTATGTTTTGTACTTAAGGTCTGGTAAAGTGATAGTGAAAGTGCTTACCGTTTGTACTGTTGTGCACATTAATCTGCTATTTTAACTATTAGAATTATCGACAGTGGCTTCTTACAAAGTTTGTGCGTGCCTGTGCTGCTCTTTCTGCTGGTATATTTACATTATTACTTACAATTATAGTTACCATGATAATAATGCAAACAGTACTGCATGGCATAAACATAATACACAAATGTAGCATTATACATGCATATATTCAGCATATTTACATTACTCCTTGCAATTAGAGTTACCATGATGATAATGCAAACAGTACTGCAGGGCATTAGTTTGGCCAACTATTTTAACATAATGTAGTGAGCGCAGGGGGATAAATGAGGAATACACACCTAGGAATACTGTTCATAGGTTACTTTGACCACTGATTGCTGGATAACAAAGGGATTATGTAGTCAAAAAGCTTTACACTTTTTTTTGTTTGATGTGTGTAATGATCTTTTAAAATATGTTGTAATATTGATTTGTTTTTGTGTCACATAATGAGTAGGCATGTTATATACACCATTTACACTGTAAAAGGCAGAATAGATGGTGTCTTGTCTGCAGGGCTGACAGATACAGGAATGATACATAGAACTGTCACTCAATGTGCAGATGTGAGAAATATCCAGCACACTGAATAGCAGTTCCCTGTGAGGTGAACTGTATATATGCAGTGTATAGTGCATTAGAACACCACTGTAGTACTCACCTCTGCTACCCCTCTTAGTATGAATAGCAGACTTGCTAAGTACTATATGATATGAACCCTCTGCACTTTTAATAACTGAAAAAGCAGAAACTGTTATCTCTAAGACAACTACAGACATTGCAGTTGTTGTGTGTCAGAATCAGCAACACCAGCTCTCATGTGATTGTTGGTTCTTCAATGTGTTTTGTTTATAGCATATTAGGTGTGTGTGTGTGTGTGTGTGTGTGTGTGTGTGTGTGTGTGTGTGTGTGTGTGTGTGTGTGTGTGTGTGTGTGTGTGTGTGTGTGTGTGTGTGTGTGTGTGTGTGTGTGTGTGTGTGTGTGTGTGTGTGTGTGTGTGTGTATAGGTGGATCTATGGTTATTGCATTGCAAGAGGATGTCCACTTCCTGAATGGATTTACCGCATTTACATTTGGTGTCCATGCGATAATGTCAGTGCATGCACTTCTGCCTGCTGGTAGATCTCTGTACCTGTGGTTAGTTACCTGTTTTTGTTGAATGCTGTAGTGCATCTTATTTTGCTTTGGGAGCCGTGGCCTCAAAGTTATCCATGCTGGACTTACCATTTGTATTAAGTACTTTTTCCATTTGGCCACTTACTGCACTATTGCATATCTCCTCTGCAGCCTGGTATCTCCTGATTTTGTGAACTGCATGTGGCCACTTTCTTACATTTTCTTTTCTGCATTGGGCCTACACAGTGTACACATTGAGTAGGACTTCTGCCCACCATGTTTTCAGCCTACCTGTCCATTTGTGCCATGGTTCTGAATGCTTAGGTTGAAAACATTAAATTAATTGAACAAGTTGTTTATTTTCTTACTCTTTATTAATTTCTGACTTAGATAAGTGATTTGCTCTGACATAAGCCTCACAAGTTACTTCTTATATAATTATATCGTAAATGAATGACCAGATTGTTTCATCATTTAGTTTTTACCACATAAATGTTTGACAAAACACTTGCCAGTTGTGAAACAACAATTAAATGTGGAAGTGGTTACAATGTTTCTAGATTGCAGAAAACAATACCATGTGGTTTTAAAGATCCAATACAACATATTTCAGTGCATAACAATCTGTGCTGTAGTAAAGTGTAGTGACTGAGAGGTAAGAGCTGCTCAGTCTTTAAGGCTTTTCTCATAGCTGCTATCTGACAGCTAAACTTAGAGAAGTGTGATGCACCAATTCTATGCAAATATTTATTTATTTCTGCTATTAGTCCCAGGCCTTAGCTTACATAGCTACCTGTGCTGCTCATTTATGTGTGCTGATAGTAATTTCTTCTTTAACTCACTTCCTCTACTTCCCTAGCTGATCTGTGTACTCTTCAACCATTTTCTCCCAGAGCACATTTGTTGTGACAACGGCCCTTAAGCAATTTTGATTGTTTTTGTGTTGTACTAACTCAGGGAGTGCCCACTTCTGCTCCACCACCTGATACATGACTTTGCTTCGCTCCCCACCCTACCCAATTCCCACCAACTCCCGTATCATCACATTTATACTTATAATCTGAATCCCTGGTTATCAACCAAGCATAACTAAAAAAAAAAAAAAAATCACTATTCCATTTATATAACTCAACTAGCCTTCCACTAGTAAGATTCTTTCTCTGATCTTGGCAAAGCTTATCTAGCAGGCCTAGCCTCTGCTGTAAAATTAAACACCCACCACCATCTCAATTTATCCTGCAAGTAATCTTGATATCTTGATAACTCCAGCTAACTTAAAACTCTTTTCTGTCTAAATGTCAACTCTGTTGGTCTCATAGCTCAAAATTTATTTACCCCACTAATCAGGTAGTATAATGTTATTATATTCTAGAATCTCTTAGCAGCACACTGTATCTTACTTCATAGTATATACACCACCACCAGCATGTCTCCTTACTATGGCTAACAATCTGACAAACTTAACATTAACCCACCAATTACAACACTGCCTTATCCTTAGTAAGATACAGGGTATCATTTACTTTCTTTTCAGGGCAAACTCTGTCTTCACTACCATTACAGCTATACTGTAAACATTTGATTCACGTTGTACTTGTACTTTTCTCTCTCAATAAATGCAACTCCCTTCTTCCTTTACACATTTCTGGCTTACAAAAGTACACTACAATAGTAGTCATTTTATTTACACAGAATTTATCTCATATAAACCATCCACTTCATTTCCCCTAGTTCTTCATTCATCCTTTCACTCCACTCCATTCATCCTCTCACTCCATTTATTTCACTGTGTGCCTATATTTATGTTCTTTCATAGGCCAACCTATGCTTATGTCTTGACTATTTCATTTGTTATGCAATGATTACAACAGTCTAGGTAGCAGAAAGGTTGTGAAAGTTAAACTTTGCACAAAGCCTGGGTAGTATATAGGCAGTTCATCTTCACCTTTTGCCAGATCCTCTTTCCTGTTATTATTTCATTGCCCCTCCTAAAAGCTTTTCCTTCTCTTTGCACATAGCCTAGGTGACAGATAATCACCACCATCCCCCACTCTGGAATTATAGACAAACTCACTAAACTCGGTATAAATCCCTATGTCACAAGATGGGTTGCCAACTGGCTCATTGACAGAACCCACACTGTGAAAGTAGCAGACTTTAAATCCAGTAATTGCAAGAAAATGCGATGTAAGGTGAAACAATGATGCCATGGAGGGAGATTCAAACCAGCAAGTTTATTCTGCTATAACATTAACATTGACACAATTCGTTGTCACAATACGTTTTCATTTAAAGTTACTTCGTCAGATGTGGGCGTGCAATACCTAAGGATAATTTATAATAAAACCTAATGAACATCATTCCATTAATTATCCAATGAAAATGTCAGGACCATTAATAAATTTAATAGACACATCCTGTATATAGACAAAGACAAAACATGATAGACCATCATAAATCTCATTAAAAAACTTCACAGTAAAAAACATCACAATAAAATACTTTTCATTGAAAAACTTCACATTAAACAACAAGCATAAAATACTTCTAAAATGCTTTTAAAATGTTCTATTAAATTCATTCAAATTCATTGTTTCACCTTACATTGCATTTTCTTGCAATTACTGGTGTCGTTTTGCTTTGGTGATCACTTTTGGTTATTGGTATTTATTTTACCATGGAAGGTGAAACAAGCACGGATTCGGAAAGTTATCAAGGAAGAAGTTGGCCAGATGAGAAAGCTTATGGGCCAACTTTCTCAGCTAATTGATTTACTTACTCCTGTAAGTAAATCTATGGTAGACATCTTAAGCAGAGTCAATAGTGGGTGTTCCCCTGGTGGAGATAGAGTGTGGGGGCAGAGCATTCAGTAGTGAAGCGAACGTTAATGCTACAAGCAAAAAGCATGGTTCCAATTCAAACGGAACCACTGATAATAACACTAATTTGGGAGCATCTACTTCACTCAATGAATTTAATTCAATGCCTCACTTACTAAAGGAAATGGGAGTTACACATGGTTTAGCGGCTTCATATGCTGCTACTGCTTCAAACAGAGGTACTGTAAATATTATTCTGGCTGGACAGGAACAACATGCTAATACTAATAAAAATTCTAACAGACTAGATTTCAAAGACTGGCTCCAGGTTAGTTACACTAATAATTTTAAAGATAAAGTGACAAAACCTGGACCAATTACTGAATCATTTCAGACTAAACTGGTACATTTTGAAAAACTATTGTTTAAATTTAAAACTTTGGACATTGAAAATGTATATTTGAATGAATGTATTGTTGAAGGAATTGTACCTAAGGGGCTGCGTGTTTACAAATACCCTAATAACGTGGTCCCAGGAAGCGATTTTCACAAAGAATTGATTGTCATTTTTAACAGATGTGGGCTTGAACTATTGAGAAGTATGATTAAAGAGAACAATTGAGTTAAAGAGGATATTTTAAAAGAAATTGAATTGCTTAACACTTGTATTAAAGATGATTTGAGTTTTGCCATTCCTAGTGAAAGGGAAAAGTATGAAAATATTAGACATGGCATTGATAAGCAATATGAGGAGCTTATTAAAAGAAAAATTAGAAAAATGAAAAGAGATTTAAAGGATTATAAGAATGATGTTAGCTACCCAGTACCCAAAAATAGTTATAGATTTTGGGAAAACAAGGGTATAGGAGAAAACAGGACAGTAAATATGGATGAGAGTTTTACTAACTGTGAAAATAGATTTGAAGGTGATGATTATTCTGATTTTCCACTCCTTCAAAGATCTGAAAGACTTAGGAACAGGGGGTGAAAGTATCAACAACCTCAATATACACATTTTCGGGGAGGAAAAGGATGGGGGAGGGGGAGGTATTAATTCACAGTCATACCACCCACCCTGATTTAGCATTTAAAACCATTAAGCAGGACCAATCTAATGACTATAGATTTATAAGTGACACTTTTAGCATTTACAGTTTTAGTGACATTGTTTTAAGACATGACCATTTTAGTCTTTTGTCAAAAGGAATCAAATGTATTCCCTCTAAAAAGGGTGACTTATCTAAAACATTTGTAGACGTGAAACTTTTTATGAGAATCTCCAGGTTTATTTTAAACAAGGAAAAGTTCTAGAACCCAGTATTACCAAAAAGAAAAGTACGTTCAACCACCCCCCCTTGCACCCTCAGATTAAAAACTTTGAGAACTTAGTTGAAAATGAAATTAGACAGACTTTTAATAATATAAAATGGAAAACTAACCTAGATGAAGGTGAGAAGAAGGTATTATCTGAGTTAAAAAATAATAGCCAGGTGAGAGTGATGAAACCTGACAAGGGAGGAGGAATTGTACTAATAGATATACTCATATATGATTCTAAGATGTATGAAATTCTTAGAGACACAGATAAATATTCATGTGTCTCTAGAAATGAGATCAACATTTCCTATAGAAGGATTGATTTGGTTTTGGAAGATTTGGTTCTTGAAGGGTTAATAGACTGTAAAACCTTAATATATTTAAAGGTGGATAAACCCAGGATCCCAACTATTTTTGGGATCCCTAAAACACATAGAAATGGCACAGATCCCCCTCTAAGGCCCATATTATCTGCAGAGGGCTCTAAGACCTTACCCTTGGCCAAATACATAGACATAAAACTAAAAATGTTCTGGGCAAAGAGACATAGTATTTTAAAAGATTCTTGGGATTTTTTCAGAATTCTCAGAAAAGAATTGTACAAAGAAAATCTGAACTTTTTAACTATTGATGTCGTGGACCTTTTTTTTAGTATTCCGCATGATGAGGGTTTGAGTTTTCTAGAGGAAATTATTTTTAAAGATGGTACCTTGACACACAATGAATGTGTTTTAATATTACAGCTTTTAGACTTTGTTTTAAAATACAATTATATTTTTTACAAAGGTGAATTTTTTCATCAAAAGAAGGGGGTAGCAATGGGGGAAAACTGTGCATCTTCTTATGCAAACTTGGTTCTGGCATACTGGGAAGAGAAATATGTTTTAGATTCAGTATATAGTCACTGCTGGAATCTGTATAGGATATTTCTGGATGACATTTGTATTTTCCGGTTATCAAGTGAGGAAGAAGTCATAGCTTTTATTGATTATTTACATAATACTACCAGTTTTTTAAATTTTACTCATAATTTTAATAGGGACAAATTAGAGTACTTAGACATTGAAATTTACAAGAGAAATGAAGGATTTACTTCTAAATTGTACAGGAAAAATAAGTTTTGTAATTCTTACCTACATTATAATAGTGCACATCCTACACACTGTAAAAGGAATATTGTAAAAGGTCAATATATTAGATCTAGTAGAATGACATCAAATGATGATGATTTTAAGAGAGAGATTAATATATTGAAAGACATGCTTAGAAATAGAAGGTAGGAGAGATACATTTTGCCCTATTCTAGGAGAAGATATTGTTCCACCTACCCCCCTAGGTGTATTTAGTGGTGAAAATTTTGATAGAGCTCTAATATTGGAGTATAATGCCAGCTCAGGTGTGGTGAGGGACATCCTAGAAAGGGAATGGATGAGATTTATAGCCTTCACAGATTTAGACATGATACCCAAGGAGAAGTTAAAAGTGGTGTACAAAAATGCAAGGTCTTTGAAAAAAACAGTTAGAGTACAATAATACTGGAAATAAGGGTTGTAGCAATAAAAGAAATGGAACTTACAAGTGTGGTGGCTGTAGCCAATGTCCTTGTATTGTAAATAGTGATAGTTATTCTTTACCATGTAGAAAACACAGTATTAAGGAGTAAAGAGCTTAGCAACTGTGAAACCTTTGGAGTGGTATACCTGGCAACTTGCCAGGTATGCCATGCATTCTACATAGGTAAAACTGAACATAAACTGAAGAGAAGGATATATGAGCACATCTACGACGTGCAACATGAAAAGGAAACAAATGCATTGTAAAATCAAAAACAACATTGTTCTAATGCCAGTTTTTTATTTTATGTTGTTGAAAAAGTTACTATTGAAGGAAGTGGTGGTCTATGGGAGGAAAAGATTGAATATCGTGAGCTTTGGTGGCAATCAAAACTACAGGCGAATAAATGGCCAGGTTTAAATGAACACATTTCTATTGTCCCAGTGAGAAATGAGAGCAGCAAAGTTGTAGTGATTCCCTCCTCTAAACCCCTCCATTTAGGTGACAACCCTTTTAATACTGTCATTACGTCCCTTACATAACTTCCAGATCTCTAGATGCCCAGATTGCTAGATTCCTAGTTTTTAAACTTTTAACATTTTAGTATCTTTAAGCACTTTATATTTAATATTTAATATTTGTAATTTATTTTTTTAAATGTAATTAATATGAATTTCCCATAGATGGAGCACTCTGCTTTAGAATGATTTTAATAGAACATTTTAAAAGTATTTTATGTTTGTTGTTTAATGTGAAATTTTTCAATGAGAAGTTTTTTATTGTGATGTTTTTTACTGTGAAGTTTTTTAATGAGATTTATGAAGGTCTATCATGTTTTGTCTTTGTCTATGTACAGGATGTGTCTATTAAATTTGTTAATGGTCCTGACATTTTCATTGGATAATTAATGGAATGATGTTCATTAGGTTTTATTATAAATTATCCGTAGGTATTGCACGCCCACATCTGACGAAGTAACTTTAAACGAAAACGTATTGTGACAACGAATTGTGTCAATGTTAATGTTATAGCAGAATAAACTTGTTGGTTTGAATCTCCCTCCATGGCTTCATTGTTTCGCCTTACATCGCAGTTTCTTGCAATTACTGATGTCGTTGTGCTTTGGTGATCACTTTTGGTTATTAGACTCTAAATCCGACTTCAGACCAGAGACAAGTAGAGTACCACAGGGTTCAGTCCTGAGTCCTCTCCTGTTTGGTATCTACTTCTCTGAAGTACAGGCTAACACAGAAGGTCTTTGGCTAACAAATTTTGCAGATGACTGCAAACTAGGAGCCATAATCAAAACTCCTAACGATGTGGACATCCTACCAAGGGCCTCACTGAGACAGATGCCTAGTGTCAAAGCCATGGCCTCAAGCTCAATGCCAAAAAGTGCATTGTCATCCGTTTTGGTAAAAACTCTGTACCCATGAACTACCACACAGGCGGTAGTCTACTAAACACCGACAGTGTGATAAGAGACCTTAGGACACAGGTGGACAGCAGTCTCTCCTTTGATAATCGCATCACCACAGTAGTTATGAAATCCTTCAATGTGGCACACCTCATCACAAAAGGTTTCTCACCTGGGGAAAAAGAAGTCATTGTTTCCCTCTACTCATCACTCATTAGACCCATTATATAGTACAACACCCCTTTTGGTATGTACCTCACAAGACACCTACAACAACTGGAAAGGCCACAGAAATACCTCCCAAAGGGGATTGCTGGCCTCAAACAGATGCCCTATGCAGACCATCTCAAAAAACTCCAGCTTTACTCTGTCGCATATCGCCTACACAGAGGCGATTTCTGCCTAACATACAAAGCTATGTCAAACCCAGAGCTGTTGGACATGCCCCACTCACGGAAATCCCAATTCTTCTGAGCTACACACTCTAGGGACCTAAACCTTGTCACCACAATAAACAGAACATGCTGGAGGGATATAGTTTTGTCACAGAGACTTCCCATACTCTGGAACAAACTACCTATCTATATCACCATTAGAACTCTTCAAGAAAAATCTTGATGATTGGATGGGAGATAGGAAATTCACCCCGGGAATCACTTCTGTGGCTCTGCTTGACAGGAGCACAGGAAAATAATTTTCTTGGGTGGCAAAAGTCAGGGTACCATTTGGCTAGGCTTATATAGGCCCTAGGGCCAATAGCCTAGTACCTACCTATGATCCTATAAGCTGATCTCCTTCACTTATTAGGTTCATTTTTGCTTATACTTCTACTCCAGCAGTGTAAGCAGCAGTTAGACTGTACAATTTAACCTTCGCACATAGCCTAGGCTGCAGGCAGGATGTGCTATTTAACAGATGTACATAGCCTAGTATGCAGTCAAGCTGTGCTATTTAACATATGCACATAGCCTAGGTTGCAGGCAAACTGTGCTATTTAACCTACTTACATAGCCTAGGATGCAGGCAGGCTGTGCTATTTAGCCTACGGACATAACCTACATGACAGGTAGGTTGTGGTTCTTCTCTCATCTGTCCATTTTAATTCTTAGCCTAGGAGGCAGACATAGGCTGCACTTTCAGTTAACTTCCTGACACTGCCTTTGTAAATAATGAAATACAGTATCTTCTTCTGGCTGGAGCTTCTACTTTTTTAAATGAGTGCAATGTACTAGATTTACAGTATTGGCAAAATGTAGGCCTGGATGTTTCTTTTACCCACCTTTCCAACTCATTTTATTAGGAATGGAAGGACAGTGTAACATTACTTATTGTCATAGACTCCTACCATCCCTTCCTCTCCATTTTATCACCTTTCTCATCCTTCAGGTACCCTGCTATACTATCTATCACAGTGATGACATTTCTCCACCAACACTCTGTTGTTGTCTTTCAAGTTATAATCGCAACTATCTTGAAAACACATAATGCCAATTGATAATCTCTCAACACTTTCCTTAGTATGCTGTCTTACTAATTTGTCTGTCACTTTAGCCTTTAGTCTATAAATTACAGATACTTTGCCATTTTCTCATCCATGTCAGTAACCCTCCAGCACTACTCAGGCACACTACGTGCAAGTAAGACTACACAATCTACTGACTTGACACTAGCAACAAACTCACTTATGCTATTAGGAAACAATTTCTCTTGCAATCCATACTCGATCAGAGGTCATCAATCCCCATCCCAAATAATAAGGATCTCCTCCAAAATGTCCACCATCTCCTACTTAAACTTTTACATTCATGAGATATTAAGTCAAATCCAAGACCACCTCAATTCAGCCTTTAGTTACAGAACCCAATCACCTATCATATCAAAAGTAAAGAGCTTAAAATTGCTTGACCTAATGCATGCAGTCGTAATAATAAATGGAACAGCCTGAAAGCATGGCTGGTAATAGAAAATGCTCATATTTTTGCTATATCAGAAACCTGTCTGAAGGATGACTGCTGCCCCTCGACTTTTATATAGATATGAATATATAGATATTATGACAAAAGACCAAGCCCCAAATCTGGTAGTGATGCTTCAATCCTAACCAAAAGGAATACCTCAAAGTTGTGGATTGCTAATTTTCATACTGCAGATGACAAATGCCCCCACTGGCTATCCTCTTGCTTCACATTAGAAGGATATCCTCACATGTGGATTGCTGCAGTTTACATCCCCCACCCACCTCTGTCTCTGTTTTACATAAAACTCTACAACATATGTTCCATAATTATGCACAAAACAACATGGTTATTCTTGGTGATTTCAACGTCAATGCTACCCGGGACAGACTTTCTACCTCTGAAATCAATGTTGCACCAATTTAGCCTGGTCTAAATAATAAAGGCTCCTACTTGAACCAATACTATAACTTGTTCAGGCTCCACATTTGACATAACAATAACCAATATACAAAATAGATACCTTCACACTGAAATATTCCTCAGTGCTCTGAGTGACCACTCACCCATTAAATCCATTTAGTCATTCAGAACATATGGAAACCCTCCTCACATAATTGAAGGAAGATCTTTTCCTAATAATAAGCTAACAAATCCCAACACACTACTCAGTGCTGTTGTTTGGACTCACCTGTATGTCATGTCTGAACCAACCTCTGCTTTAGAATTTTTAAATCAAAACTGACCACAATTCAGGATATACTGTACTCACTTAAAAAAGACATCTTAGACCACAGTGTTTTCCATGGCTTTGAATGGCTATTAAAAACAAAATTAAAGTCAGAAATCCAGCCAGGAAGACCTGGGAAAGGAACCTCAACAATACAGGGCTACACTTTAATGAGTTTAAGAAAATAAACAAGAATTAAAACACATACTATAAAAGCCCTGTACCTTAGACTGAAACAGGAAGCAAACTGGTCTAGGCCCAATCGGCTTTGGAAAGAAATAAAATGCTTAACAGGGACATTAAATAACTCCTCAGGTACCAAGAATGAACCTTTAACATTGAATCATTACGCCTTTGCTAATGATTATGCTTACTTTTTGCAGTCCACCATAACCATCATAACTACAGCCTTTCCAGCATTGCACTCCCCCACCAGTGAAGAACAAGAACCTTCTTCCCATGATCTGTACCCTCAAGTCTCTTAAGCAGTAGCCATTCACTTCTCTGAAATTTCAGTAAAACAGAACAAGTTCCTACTTCTCAAACTCAATTCATGACTGAAATCCAACGGTTTTCATCCTACCTTCCTAATACTTGGAGCAGAAAAAAAAATCACTAAGCCCCTTACTAGTATCTTTAACCCTCTCTGTCACCTCAAGCACTGTCCCACCAGGATTCAAGCACAGAGTTGTAATTCCTCTACCTAAAATCACTTATCCTAATGGGTTGAAGGATTATAGACCTATTTCTGCTCTGTGCCCAATTACCAATGTTTGAAAAACTTTTATACAAGCAACTACTTAAGTGCATTAACAGCTATAGCCTGTCATATGTTGCACAGCATGGCTTTCATACCATTAACAGCTATGGCCTGTCATATGATGCACAGCATGGCTTTCGTACTGCCTTCAGTACGTTTACTCATTAGTAATGGCCACTGATACCATTTATTGCAACCTGAATGAGGGACTAATTACTGTAGGTCTCTGTTGACATGACAAGGGCTTTTGAAATGATCAACCATATCTTTCTTCTCAACAAAGATAGAACCTTCCAAGTCCATACAACATCTCATCCTATACTGCTGGTAAACTTAATACAGGTGTACCACAAGGGTCTGTACTAGGTCCTCTTCTGTTTTCTCCCTTTGTTAATGATCTCACCTTAGAATTACCAAATCTTAAATTAATAATATATGCAGATGACTGAGTTGCAGACCACATTACAAGACAATTAAACTCAATTATGCACCTATTCCCTTAACACATCTTAATGAGAAGAGAATACCTGATGTCACTGAACAGAGGTACCCAGGCCTAATATGAGACCCTACCCTTTCCTTTACCCCACATATAGATTTTTTTTAACTTATGAAGTCCTTGCTCAGTTAAAACTGTTACAAGTTCAGTCGCCTCCATCCACTTGCTGCTCATGAAGGTATTGTTAAATATATTTTAATACCCAAACTTGAATATGGCCTTCCTGTTCTCATTATGCATTCAGCCCACAACACTCACAGAACACTAATTGCTGAGAATAAAATCTACAGATTTATTCTATTAGCAAACACCAAGATTAACCACTATAATTTGCTAAACATTTTCACTTGGCTTTCAGTGTCTCATAGCACTACCTTTCTACTTTAAGTACTCTAATTTAGAAAGTGTTAAACCGTGGTCGTTGCCATCCTTTAATAGTGAAAGTACTTTTACAAGACAGCCCTTATGTGCTCAGCAGGACACAGGACAGCAGATTCATTCTAGTACACTGCCTATTTAGAAGTGTTGTCGCTGAGAAATCCTGTAGACTGGGACCTGGAAACCACTGGCCTACAGACATCAAGAATGTAGAAAGTATAAAAAATCTTCAAATATGCACTTAAAGAGCGTCTCTTTACTAAATCTACCTGAAACTGCCACCATGACATTGGTTAAGTAACTTATCCCATATCACGAATACTAGAATATATTTAATAAACTTTTCTTAGCCTTTAAATGTGGTATCTTATATACAAATATTTGTGTATTATATGTATGATTGCACTGTATTTTTGCACATCTCAGCTTGCATTTTCTATATATCTTTTTTCAAGGCACTTTGACTGTATCTTTTAATGTTAATCTATTTGCATTTAGTCTTACTATGTTATGAATTTTGCTATGTACTTATTTTGTATATAGTATTTCTGATTGAAAGACCATGATGTAATTTCTGCTCTTTGACCTTGGGTAATGGCTGAAAAGGGACAATAGATCAGTCCACTTACCCAGTGAAGAAATAGTACATGAGCCTAATGAATAGCTAAGAATAATATCCCACGGTCTTCTTTACAACGAGAAGCTCCTGTCTTTTTGAAAAGTAATTATTATTTTCTTTATTAGATGGCATGTGTGGCACTTTTTAAGAAGGCTGAAAAAAGCTAAGCTTCCTCCTAATATTCTCTCCACCTTCTATAGAGGTGCAGTAGAGAGCATCTTCACCTACAACTTCATAGTGTGGTTTGGAAGCTGCACGGTTACAGAAAGGAAGGTGCTACAACGAGTGGTGAGGGCTGCAGAGAAGGTAACAGGTTCCAGTCTTCCATCAATACAACATCTTTATCCTGCAATAAGCATCTGAAAGGCCGCCAAAATAATACAGGACAACACGCATCCTGTGCATGGACTGTTTAAACATCTGGCATCAGGCAGGATATATCGCAGCATCCGCTGCAGGACTACAAGATTCCGTAACAGTTTCTACCCTAGAGTGATTAGACTTCTGAACTTGGGCACTAGTCCCAGGGGCCTGGACACAATAATAAGTCATTTTTTTATTTATTTGTGCAATATATACTTATGTATACTCCTAGTAAGTGCATTATTTGTTTATTATATCCATAGCCAGTATTATTTAACTCACACAAGTGAAATATTAGACAAATAACTTAGGCATTTCAATCTGTAGTGTGTTTTGCATTACTTTACATAAGGTAGTTAATTTAACTCAGGGGAGGGTTTTCTTTTCGTATATGAGTGGTGGTAAATGTCTCTGCTCTTTCTTGCGTGTATTGGGAGTAGTATTGTATTTGTTAGTTATGTTTATTCCTTTACTTATATGTGTTGTTTCACTTTCCTTTGCAATCTCAAGAATTGAGCTGATGCACAGAATTTCGTTTAGGCTACACGTATGTACTTCTAAATGACAATAAAGTTTACTTTGACTTTGACTTTGATGTATTCTACACTACCTTACTATCTCAACATGCCGGCTCATTTTGTATGCTGAAATGAGAGCAGGAAGTCTGGATGGAGAGAAGGGACTAAGGAAGGAGAGAAGGGCGCATGAAAAGAGGGAAGGGGACATGGAAGGAACAAAGAAGCAAAAGAAGAGGAAAGGAATCATTGAAGAATGGAAGAGATTATGGAAGGTTGATAGGTTCATAGGTTAGCACTAGGCAATCAGTCTGCAGAGCATTATGAGCTGAGACAAAAGAATTGTAAAAGTTCCCTCCAGTCTGAAAGACAGAAATAGGTCTACCCTGAAGGTGGCAAGGATGCTACTCTGCTTGACATGTAGTAGAAGTTTATTCTAGAGGTACTAGAGATGAGAAATACACTGGGATATAAATCTGTTATGCCAACATATTTTATTTTTCTGTCGTTGAAGGTTAAGTTCCTTTAACTGAGTATTTAAGCTAGTATTTGATTTGTGAAGGAAAAGGAGGTCAAAGAGAGTTGGACTTTTACGGCTTCAAAGACTAGATACAGATCTCCATGGAGGAGTCTATAACAGACTGAGTAAAGACAGAGAAGGCTGCCATTCTGTCCTGATAACTAAGATTTGAGGCCAGCAATCTTTTTAGTTATGAATCTCTGAGGTCTCTCAACTTGAGTGATGTGTTTATTCCATGCCAACAGGTGAATTGTATTCATTACTGGCTCTGATGAAATATGAGTAATGGAAAATTATTTTTTTTGATCTGATGGAGATGCATCTGAAAATTACATGAACTAAACAGAAGGCTTTCTAAGCTACTGTGGAGACATGATAGTCAAATGATAAGGAATTATCAACAATAATGCCTAGATCCCTTATGATATCTTCTGATTAAAGAGGTTTATCAACTATATGGTATATGAACATGCTTTGTTTACCAAAATGAAATATGCTACATTTTCACAAGTTTAATTTGAGACCATTGTTCTTGCAGCAATTGTTAACATGGTCTATCATGTTGGTGCAATTGTGAGGCAGTAGAAAATCAAATAACAACATCCAATTTACAGTCATCTGCAAACTTAGATAACCACAGGCCAATAGAGCTGGCCTGAAGGTCTGAGAAATAGATGCAAAATAAGAGAGGGCCGAAAACTGAGCCCTCTGGTACATCAATGGTCACTGTTTTGCTTTCAGAAGTGGCACCTGCTACTCTAACCACATGCGTTCTGTTGGAAAACCAGCTATGGATCCACTGCACAATGTAAGGATTTAGATTTAGATTTACAAGTCTATCAATAACGCCTAAATTAGGAATAGTGAACAAGACCTTGGCCAGGTCCAGATAGCCACTGCTTCAAATACTTTTTCACAGAAATTAATGAGGTCAACAAGGCAAGACTTTACTTTGACAAAGCAGAATTGGTGAGGGACCGGGGTTTTGGGATTTTTAATATCCAGATTAATAAGGTCTGAGACAATATGCTCCATAGCTTTACATATGAGGCTAGTGAGACAAACAGGTCTATAGTTACCAGGGTCTGTGGTTGGGCCACATTTTGTAATGGCATTACAGCAGTTGTTTTTCAAGCTTCATGAATGCAATCAGATTAAAGAGATTAAGTAGGGATTCAGATAGATCCCATTTGGCACTGATAATTAGGCAACCTGTTATATTATCAGGACCCGTGGATGAAGTGTTCTTACCTACTGAGTGAGCTGACAGAACATGCTACACAGAAACAAGGAATAAAGGCAGTATGGAAGGGGTGAACTGAGAGTGAAAGGGAGGAAGGAACATGGCAAGAAATGTCTCTGTCGCCATATTAGATTACTGATCCATCTTAAGGTTACTCTACCCAGCCGTTATAAAATGGACTGCAAGGGAATAGAAGAAAGATACATAAATCTAAACAGAATCAACATAAAACTAACAATGACAAAAGAAAATTGATAAACTACAAGACAGCTCTCCAATTATTCTACATCACTGAGGAAGAGAAGCACAAAATGCTAGCAAAACTGGTGTTTCCAGTTCCTAAACTGCATGTTCCAACACTGGATTGTGCTATTCTTTTTCTTCTTCATCTTCATCATGTGGATGTTGATGTCAATGAAATTTCCTTTTCGGGTGACTGTCTCTGTCTCACAACTGTCAGCAGCAAACATATCTAAGAAATGTTAATTGGGGTTTCAAGTTTTGAATAGATTACGGCTAATCTGTCTAAGAGCAAAGACTGCCAGTGCAAGTGAAATGATTGTGGCTACCAGTCCTGACTGTCTTCTGACAGTTATGCCTTCACAAACATTACAATTTTAGATTTAAGTGTGCAGAGAACAGGAAGCTATTGAACTATGCATTAAGACAGACCCTTCAATGTAATGTTTCAGTGAGAAAGATTGAGTAGATTATAAGTGATGTATAATGTTTGCAACTGAGAGTGTGTCAGTATGGTTTGTGATGTAAAATGCTTGCAACTATGAGTGTGTCAGAGTGGTTTGTTTGCATTTATATAAATGTATGATTGCCTATGTAGTAAGTGATGGTTTCACAAACATGTTTCTTGTTAAAAAAGGCAGGATTTGAATAATTTATGTAATGTTTCTTAGGTTATCTGATATATAGCGATAGTTGTGAAGTATAATGTTTGCTATTTTAATGCAGTTTGATTACTTTTATATGAATATAAATTTTCCTGTGTCATAAGTGATAATTCAATAAAGGTGTTTAAAAAAAAAGACAGGCCCTTCACTGTTCCCATCACTCTGACTAAACAGCATGTCTGTGTAGGTTTTCATTGCACTGTGCATATCTTACACCTTTGGTAGTCATTTTGTGATTTACTTTTTTTATGCATTTATTAAGCAGTTACACGGACAGCACCAGTGAACCCCTTTTCAACCACATCTATGTCCATAGGCAGTATATATTATTTATCGATTGGCAACTTGTAAAGTTGTTTTAATGCACAGTGAACTTATAATAATGAAACACACTTGTAAAACTCTATATACTTTAATCTCCATCTTTTTGTTAGTAGAGTGTGCTTTATTATTGACATGGTCTGTCTCATAAATGTATTCTTTTTTCTTAGGCATATGGTTACATATATGTTTGCTCAAACACTCCCCGGGATTAAGCAAACTTCCATGCAAGAATATGTTATTCTTGCATGGAAGGGACGGTTCCCATGCAGCATGGCAGTGCACCATACATATTCATGAAAGCATGCTGCCATGCTCTAATACGGACACGGTCCTGTGTACGAGCATAAGGGTGTGTGTCTGAGAGCAGTGCTCTCACAATACACACACCCCCTGCACTCCATAATTGCTGTATGGTAATGTAAAGTTAGCAAGAGTGTCCATGGATGCCATTACCTCTCAACCTCAGAAGAAATCTGGAAAAAGACTTAAAAAATAAGGGACAAATAGGGACAAATGTGAACTACTGCTCTCACAAACTGATAAAGTCGATAGAATGACAGGCTTCACATTAACATGAATTTTCCAAAGGGTATGAAGTGCAAAACTCAAATGTTTGTCATTATTTTCTAACTGCAGTCTTTAATGCTTTGCCACTAATCTGCCAGAAAGCCACAATTGTATGAAAAATAGACCAAAAGGCAAAAATGTGGACATTCTGTGAAAATCTGTACAGTTGAGAGGTATGGTGGACACTGTTACTGTCTGTGGAACATACCTCTCAAATGCAAAGCCTGTCATGTCATCACTGTTTGAAAAGCACAGCCCCCACAGATAATGTTACAGAAAGCAATGTGCATACCCCTACATTAAAAAAATAAAACACATCTGTTTAATTTTTTTTTCAGTCCGCAATAAAGTTTAACTGTAGCTGAGTGGGTGATTAGAGCAATGATCATTAAAGCTGTGACCACTGTAAGAATCTACATTTGTTAATTGACATCTCTCTCTCTCCTTACCTTATATTCACCAATAATCTAAACACATAAATGAATGGATAGGTTTTCTACCAAACCTACAGTTGGGCCATGTGTCATATTGCTCTACAAATGTTCAAATGTATTCCAATCAATGATCCCTGTTCAAATATTATCATTGGTGGCCTGTTGCTATCAATGTAACCTGCATGCTGGTGTAATGCCTACTGTGGTTCCATATATGCATGTGTTCTGTTTGCTATGCAAATGTTCCAAATCTGTTGTTTTGGGTTAATGGGAATACTCATGCTTGCTGTTATAATTAATACTGGAATGTGTTTACCATTACTAACCAACAAATGTTCTAAAACTGCAACACCATAGTATGTCTGGGAAGCCCGAGTCCAGTGGATCTGCCTCTCCTGCCTCATCTGGTTGTGGCACTGGGCCCAAGCACATCTGAGACTCACCCTGGGACCTCCTTGTCCACTGGTCCTGCACCATCTTTGGGTGGAACTGCCTCAGGGGATGGGGCTTGTCCCCCCCTGGGCCCAGGCATGGACAGAATCCTGTCACCTAAAGCCAGTTTCAGGGTCTAGTGTGTAGCAAGTGCCACAGAGAACTGAGAAATATGTTACACCAGCTTGAGGGCCACATGGCACATTTGAGGGTCAGTCTGCCCATCCTGCTCAGCCCCCAGCAGAGCTACCTTCGGGGCCGTAAAGGTGCAGTGGTGATTGCCCATGGGTGGGAACCTCAGTCCCACTAAATCCATTTGGGGCCTCGTGGACTTCCAATTACCAAACACCCCTCCCCGTCCAAGGTGTTAACCCCCACATGTGTCATGTACTGCCCCTGTAAGCTGTCTTGTCTGTCTTGTCTGTATTCCAACCCAACCTACCTCCCCAAATATACCTACTATCCTTCCTCAACATCCCACTCGCACCTTAAAAAAAAGGTCAATCTGTTTCCAAAAAAAAAATTATAGCCACATACATAGCTGTCCATTTCGCATACGTGTCCACTGGACACATGTAATCTGGTCTAATTGGCTTCACAACACATTATTGTTGTCCTTATCCCTCTCTCAGGGGTTTGAGTGTCCAAATATAACTACAAATTCAGTATATATGCACAGCTGCTACTGTAGAAGAAACGGACAGCTATGGACCTCCCCTACACCCATACTGCACATCCCTAACTACCTTTCACACTGTTTTTCCATCTTTGTGCCCGCTTTTTCACCACTTTCCTATCACCCCTTTTTTCTTTTCTTTTAAAGAAATTACCACAGGGGTAAGCAGGAGTAAGCAGTAGTAAGAGAGTAAGCCTATTTGCGTGGTGCAAAGCAATGCCTACACAGGTTAAGCACTTTTAAGGCTGTCTGTCAGCATAGTTAACCGGAAGTTAGCATTGCTTACCGCCGTGCAAGCCCATGCAAACCTGCTTACAACTTCTTCAAAGTGCCTTAATCACTCTGTATATAATAGCCCTTGTTCTTCCCAGCAACAAAATAATTAGCCCTTACAAATCTTTGAACCAAGGACCATGCACACATAGCCACAGAAATTTACCACTAAGCCATCTGAGCTGTAGCTAGGTCTAATGTTTTTTCAAACATATCATTCAGCACAGTCATTCAACAGTAAGGAAAAGGTTTGTTAACATTAGTCAAGTTTTGTACATATATATATATATATATATATATATATATACATGTATGGATATGCATATATATATATATATATATATATATATATATATATATATATATATATATATATATATATATATATGTATATATATATGTATATATATATATATATATATATGTGTGTGTGTGTGTGTGTGTGTATATATATATATATATATATATATATATATATGTGTGTGTATATATATATGTGTGTGTGTGTGTGTGTGTGTGTGTGTGTGTGTGTGTGTGTGTGTATATATATATATATATATATATATATATATATATATATATATATATATATATATATATATGTGTGTGTGTGTGTGTGTGTGTGTGTGTGTGTGTGTGTGTGTGTGTGTGTATATATATATATATATATATATATATATATATATATATATATATGTATGTACCTAAAACAAATTTTATTTACATATATATATATATATATATATATATATATATATATATATATATATATATATATATATATATATATACATACATCTGAATATGTGTATATATATATATATATATATATATATATATATATATATATATATATGTGTGTAGCACAGTCTGACATCAGATCTACACTCGGAACCTCTTACTGCAACAAATCTGTCCAAAGGCTGTCAAAATGGAGATCAAGGGGCCCAAACTAGGGACCTGGTTTAATTACTGCCCTTATCCCTTCCTCCCCAGCAGCAGCTGTTCTGCTTTGCAACAAATTAATAACTCCTGCCAAGTCTTGAACCCAGGGCACTGCAAACTACAGTCAAAGCAATGTGCCATTACACCACCTAAGTTCTGTAAAGCATTGATGATTTTCCAAACATATCAGTTAGTACAGTCATTCAACAGTAGGGAAAGGAGTCTGTAGAATCAGTCAGGTTCTCTATATATACATGTATATAATTATGGAGATGCATTTATGTGGACAAATCTATACATTATATATATATATATATAGATAAATTAGATATAGATATATATAGATATATATATATATAGATAAATTAGATATAGATATATATAGATATAGATATACATCTACATTTATATCTACATATATGCATGCACACACATATATAGAAAAGTGAAAACACACACACACACACACACACACACACACACATATATATATATATATATATATATATATACACACACACACACACACACACACACACACACACACACACACACACACACACACACACACACACATAAATATACATAAATATATAACAGCTACAAACACTTGCAATCTGAGGGTTGTGCTAAAATGCACTCACTGGAAGTATTCCTTAAAATGGGGAACAATGACATCTGTGCTGTAACAGAGACCTGGTTAAAGGCAGCAGGAAGCACCCTGCACTACCAGCCCATAACTCATCCCACACCTTTTTGCTGCAGAACCCAAAGTGAAACTCCAAAGGTGGTGGTATTTCCATATTCATTAAGGATGAGTAGTAGATCAACATTATACATTACAGATCCTGCAGGTGTAGCTAACATTGGGTAAGACAGTGGTTCAGATTGTAACTGTGCTATAGGTCCCCAAACATGTCCCAAGACTCACACTCCATGTCCCTAAACACCCGAGAGGATACTAGTGTCCATCCTAACACTCTTATACTGGTTGACTGCACCTACCCCACTATTAACTGGGGAAAGTTACTCATGTACCAATGCACATGCCCATGACATTGACCTGGTCCTTGCTAACATGGGTGATGGTTGCTGTACACCAATAGTCAACTCCTCCCTTGTTATATCTGAATACAAATTAACCACCTTTGGAAATACAAAGCCCCCCTGCACAGGTAACCACCATGAAAAGCCTTTCCAAAGTTAACTATGACCTCCTAAAAACAGACGTGGTTAACCTCACGGCAGCTATACAAATGGAGATTAGTTGCATGACTGCTGAATCAAATGGCAATGCACTATGAACACATACACAAATGCATGGATAATGCCATACCAAATAGAACCAAGACCCTCACCTTCCAAAAAAGGAAGCCAATCTGCTGATTCCTGGCCATAAAGAAACTGTACAACAGAAGGAGGGAACTAATATGGAATAAGGTAAAGTCCCAAGACTTGAAAAGCCCTTATCAGTCTCAATTAAAAGTTGAGATCCCTCATCAAATACTACAAAGTTACCTGTGAAAACAGAACTGGAGCACATAGTAAAGACAACCACAAGGTCTCATAAAGTTATGTAAATAATCTCCATGGCAATACCAAGATTTGCTCTGAGCTACTAGACAATAGTACCCCCTAGACTGAGCCAACAAATATTGTGAATATACTGGCTGACATATTGATTGTAAACTGTACCCCTCTCAACCCCTCAAAGGACCAATCACAGTACCAGTATACCTCCAGGCACCCAGTATTACTGCTGCACACGTTAAAACACCACTGTCTAAGGCCAATAATACAGCTTCTACGGGACCTGACAATATCCCTGTCTGTGTTCTACATGAAATACAGAGTGACCTGGCACCTCACTTGTGTGCCCTGTTCAAGCACAGCTTCACCTCAGGCTTTGTCCCTACTGAATTGCGTACTGCTACAGTCACCCCTCTCCAGAAATGAGGTGTGACTGCAGACCCTGGGAAATACTGTCCCAACTGCCTGACAAGTCTGTTATGCAAAGTTATGGAATGCATCATCATACAACTAATTAACAGGGGTATGGGAATCTGCAGACTCAAGATCCCACACAGTTTACTTTTGTGAAGGGTAGGTCATGCCTGCTCAATCAACCTTGTCAACTGCTTGGAGTCAGTCACGTGAGTTGTTGATGAAGGCAAGGTGGCACATATAGCCTAGTTTGATCTGGCCAAAGCCTTTGATAACATTCCCCAATCAGGAATCATGCAAACACGCACTAAGCTAGGCATCAACCCCTATATCACTAGGTGGGTTGCAAACTGGGTCACAGATAGGACTCACAGTCTGGAAATAGCTGACTCCAAGTCAGACTGCTGAGCAGCCATAAGTGGAGTCCCACATGGTTCTGTCCTGCGTCCTCTCATGTTTGGTATCAACTTCCCTGAAGTCCATGCCAACATGAAGGGACTCTGGTTGACAAAGTTTGCAGACAATTGTAAGTTGGGAGCTATTATTAAATACTCAAGTGATGTTGGCATCCTACTGAAAGGCCTCACTGAGACCAATGACTGGTGTCAGAGCCATGGCCTTAAGCTCAATGTCAGAAAATATGCTGTCATCCCCTTTGGAGAAAACCCTGTTCCCATGAATGACCACATTGATGGTAGTCCCCTGAGCAAATAAAGCATTATAAGAGATCTGGGTACACAGGTTGACAGCAATGTCTCTTGACCACCGCATTGCCACTGTGGTCCAAAGTCCTTCTATGTGGCACATTTCAATGTTAACGCATTAGCATCCAGGAAGGAAGACATACTCTTCTTGACAGAGTGACACAGTTTGTTTCTGCATACATATTATGATGGATGTGAGGTAGGTAAATGAAATGTATGTCCTCATTTTCTGACAACAATCATATCATTACAGTGATTTTCCAGAGAAATGATAATAATCTGTAAAAGAGTCCAGAAATATGATCAATACACCTGGACATCCTGAAACATTCCAGCCAGTTGACAGGTATGCTCAGAACCCCCTTCTGCAATGAATCTGGACCAAGGCTGACAAAGTAGTGGGTGGAAGCCATGAAAATGGGGATGTATCTGAAGTACTGGCATAAATAAGCTAACACAGTTGCTGTAGTAACACCCTCCTGTGTGCTCTAACATATATGCAGTGAAACAGGGGTTCCTATCAGTTCATCGAAACTTCAGCAGTTTGTACACCATATGCTGATTGTCGTGAAGCCACAGAACCCCAAATTCTTTCCCAGGGAAAGAATTTGGTGGGCCGTTTCTGTGGCTTCACAATTTTCAGCAGAGTGGTGGAAGGTTACGAGTCGGGTTCAGGTAAGTGTGCGATTGTGCGGATGTTAGGGTTAGGGTGCAGGCTAGGTGAGTTAGAGTTAGGGCGTGGGTGAGGTGGGTGTGCGATAGTGACAGATTTTAGGGTTAGGGCGAGATAGGTGAGTTAGGGCATGGGTCAGGTGAGTGTGCATTAGTAACGGTACTTAGGGTTAGGGTTTGGGTTAAGGTAAGTGGATAGACAGTAGTGTATGTACAGTTTAGTGTAGGGTTAGATATAGGATTTTAAATGTATGTGTGTGGATCGCTGTTTTTTTTGGTGTGCTTGTGTTGTGTGTGTTTCTTGGAACAGCAATTTTTTTCCCTGGGAAAAAATTCACTGTTCTAAGCCTTCGATGGTTTTGCACTTTGAGGTTAGAAGTTCGAACATATGGTGTTCGAACTTCTGCCATTTCGTCGAAGTTATATAGAACCATGAAATAGCACAAGTAATTGAATTAGGAAATCTGCTATGGGTAATTACACATGTATTTGCAAATAGATCAGGCACTACAGGGATGTAACAGCACTAACAAACAGACACCAGTATGAAAGTGCATACCCACAACCAATATCACCACAGTCACAGTGACAGGTAAGCCAAGTGAACAGTACAGTATACGGACTGTGTGAACAAATACATCATTGTTTGCCACTCACACACTAGCCCTACATATACAATCCCAGTTTTCAGTGTAGTCTGAATCCTGACCTTGGTACAGGACATGTCTCAGTCTGCCCCTACAAACACATACAGACAATAGATCAACAAAAACTGGAGCAGCACGCACAGTCAGTTAAAGAAGGAGCCATAACACTTATATTTACCACCCTCTCCATACACATCCCAAATAACATGTATACATGACGTGTGCACAATCCTGACAGTCTAACAATGGCCAGACATGCACAGGCCTCACACATGTACAGTTCACCTCTGAATGTACAGGCTGAGGACTCATATCTAAGGCCTCTTCCCTGACATGTCTGTGGGTCTATTACATCACTGGAATGGTAGCAGGAATGAAGTCAAGAAATAATGATAATAAATACGTCTGCATCTCATTGACATTTGGACAAAGCCTGACATCATTTGGGGAAAGAGGCACAAACACAGGGGTAGATTGGACGTATTGCAGTCATACATTGAGACAGTTGCAGATGTTACTGGGTTTGTTGTAACATCCTTTATGAGGAATATGACATCGGTAATATCAATAGAAGTGAGTATTTACTGACTGCATTCCCCAGAGTCCACAACTGATTTACCAAGGGCACCAACTGTTTGGGGAACAGACAAAACATAACAGGCAAACAAGTGGCCAGTCTGTGGACAGTGTGCCAGTGGAGAGGTATGTCAGAGACATATCACTGTCAGTCGTGAAGTCACTCACTAAATGCATGTCCACACAAATCTTGTCAATCTATCAATCCACCATGTGTATAACAGCACTGATGACATAGAATCTGTTCACAAATCTGGGGATATGTACCCCATATTGTCTGGCTGTCTCCACATGTTCTGTCCTGTGATGTATTGCCACCTACTGAATGTGAATCTGTAGCCCACCACCTCTGTAATGTCCCTCACATAAGCAAGGAAAAGGGACAAAGCCCACATTAAGGAATGCCCCATATATTGGAACTAGTAGCAGTGTCCAGGCCCACAGCACAATACTATATGGGCATCTACATAGTGGTATGGCCTTAGCAATACCTGACATCTGCACATCTGTACAGAGGACAGACAGAAAGTAGATAGCCAACAGTTTATGCATTAGGATCAATGTTTTGAAAGATAGACATTTGAAACTGAAAGGTATGCCATTACTACATGACATCAGTCCTCAATGACATGTCCAAAAAACATAGTAGTCTACAGTTAATATCAAAATATCAGATCAATATCCTGTAGGAGATACATAAAAACATACAGTACAAACATCAAGAAAAAGATAGTCAGCACTCAGAGTCCTAGCTTTACATGCAGGGGTGTATGGTTCTAGTAATGCAATCTGCAATCTACTTTTACTTGCAAAAGCACTGTTAAAAGTGCTAGCTTAATGATGCAATATGCGTTAAACTATTTTTGACAACCAGTGTACTGCAGCTGGTGTAACATGCAAGTGTGACTGCATATAACCTGGGATACTACCCATGTATAAAACAAATGCAAAGAAAAAAGATTGTGGTACTACTCATGTATACCCAGGTGTCCCATAAAGTATAGTCACACCCCTTAATACTGTAATAACAGCACATAGAAGCATGTTATGTACAGGAAATTAAATACAGTTATTAAAGATGTCATTACCCTGCTATATTATCAGACTGGAATGTGATCACTGTTTACCAGGGCTGAGCTATGCTCAGCAGGTTTAAGCATTGCTTAAATGTAAATGCTAAGCAGATTTGCAAACTGGTAAGCAAAGCCTATATGGTGTAAGCGCCTATTCATTTAACCGTATGTTAGCACTGCTTACCATCGGGCAAACCCAAGCAAACATGCTTAAAGCTGCCGTAATCACTCTGTATCCAACAGTCCTTGCTCTGCATAGCAACAAAATAAACAGCCCTTGACAGTATTGAACCCAGAACCCTGCATATCATAGTAAAAGCAATTTATCAGTAAGCCACCTCAGGTGTCTGGCTTTAGGATGTTTTCTCAAATACACCCTTCTTTACAGCCAGTTTACAATAGGGAAGAGACACTATGCAATTAGGAAGAATTGGTAGATATATATATATATATATATATATATATATATATATATATATATATATATATATATATATATAAAAGAAACATATGCATAGAGAAAAAGATAGATATGTATGGAGATACATATATGTGTATAACATATATAGATATATTACCAATAAATACTGAGGTGTGTGTGTGTGTGTGTGTGTGAGTGAGTGTGTGTATATATATATATATATATATATATATATATATATATATATATATATATATGTGTGTGTGTGTGTGTGTGTGTGTGTGTGTATGTGTGTGTGTGTGTGTATATACAAACATATACACACACCTATATATAATATATATATATATATATATCTATATATATATATATATATATCATCACACACACACACACACATATATATATATATATATATATATATATATATATATATATATATATATATATACACACACACACACATACATGTCCCAAAATGCCCATACAGACATATGCTGCTGACAGACCACCCATAACTGGGGCAGCATGCACAGTTGGATACAAAAAAGACCCATAACACTCACATCGCCCCACCCCCTCCATCCAAATAAATAAGTGAACATTACACTGCTACAAAATCATGATAGGCCATACACAATGGCCAGACATACAACCATATCTTAGCAAAACAACTAAAATGACTGAACATAGCAAAGAGAAATACAACCAGCAGTAATTCACACAAGTTTATCATACTCTGATGTCTTGGCCAAAGCCTTCAAGGAGTAAAACATTGCAAGAGATACTTGCTTTAGTCACAAGAAGCAATTAACACAATTACTTAATTGAATACACACCCTCCAGTTACATTCCTCATTTAACCCCCTAAAGGATAAAGTATCACATTTAATATTAATACATTGAGTCTGTACATAACAAATGTCCTTTTATGAATGTTTCAACAAATTGAGGAACAGACTTTTTCCAAAACAGTACTTTGGAAGCAATTACTGTCCCCATGGTGAGATTTATTCAAATGTACGGCTATAGAACTGTCATATTTCTTATCAGTAATATGTCTCACATGTCCTAATAGCCTTTTAAAACATGTGTTATTCTCCCCCACATAAAATATATTACAAGGGCATCCAGGAGCATTCTCTATACACCAACCTCTTGAATCTAGACTTCAACATGTTTTCCAGCCTTTCCCCTCACCAGGAATAACAGCAGTAAATAATGATAGACCATTATACCCATCAACCTCCTATTGTATGACATCTGGACAAAGCCTGACATAAATGGGGGACAGAGGCCTAAATACATGGCCATACTTGAAATATTGCTAGAAAGTTGCTGGTGTTGCAGGGTTTGTTGTAACATATCTTTTCTGAGGGATATAAAGTCAGAAAAAACAAATGGATGTTAGCATTTACAGATTGCAATCACCAGAGTATGCTACTGATTTGCCAAGGACAACACCTATCCGGGTACAGACCAAACATAACAGGCTGACCTGTGGCCATTATGTGGATAGCCCTACAGTTGAAAGCTATGCAGAGACAGAACTTTGTCAGTCTGAAACCCAAGCAGAAGTAGCATGTGCAGACAAACCCTGTTGAACTAGGTGTATTCCAAACATTTAACAGCAATACTCACATTCTGCCCCTAAATATTGAACCTTCTCCACAATTTAGTCAGCTTGTCTCCACAAATCTTGTTGAAGAGGTAGTAGCTCACACAACTCCAGGATGTCTTCCTAACTAGTAAGGGAAAGAGCCAACATGGAGTACTCAATTATAGGAGTGTGTTGCCATGACAATGGCTATTGGAAGACCTACACAGCTGCTCTGCATGCAGTTAGCAAGTGGGGAAAACCAATAGGTGCACAGGCCATCACTTGGTCATGAGCATCACCTACAAAAGCCATGCTGCCATCTATTCAAACCAGCTCTATCCCTGTACTGCACATATATAGAGATAGAGAGTGAGAGAGAGAGAGAGAGAGAGAGAGAGAGAAAACAAAACAAACTGGAAAAGAGAAGAAAGAAAAAAGGTAAATGGAACATGTAAGCATGTAACTGAATGTAGTACTTGGTCTGTAATAATGGGAAATATGATTTGGAAGAATATATGTCCCAACAAGACTTGCTGTACTAATGTCCTGCTGAGCAGCTGCTATGGCCATAGCATCTGGCCCTCTCTGCAGTGGGAGAGATCACAGCCATACCACTCAACTGTACAGATCTTCATAGAATGTCCATATCTTCCCATCATAGTTTTTTGTCTGTTCCTCCTGAAATCTGTACTTTTCTGGCAAATGCCATGAGGATTGAAGTCATCAAGTAATGACAAACACTTGATTTTAAGACTCCACATCCTTAAGGATGTTCACGGTAATGCAAAATGTATCATTCTACAAATTTCTTAAGTTTGTAACAGGAATATTTAAAGTCTGTCTCTATTTATTCCCCCATCATTTTAGGCTTTGTCCAGATGTGATGCTCTAAGAGGTTGTAAGGCAGGATCACAGCTCAGCAGCCTGAATCCCCCTGGGAAAGGATAGCTCACATATGACAACCACTGGGGTGTCTGTCAAACAGTTGTGACTGTCCCACTGCTAGGCCAGTTAATGGGATGTTGTCCATATCCTTATGTTACCTGTGAATATTAGTATGATACAGGTTTGTCTTGTAAAGCTAAAAGACCTATTTAGGGCATGTGCATAGTAAAGTACTGTTGCAGACATGTATGTTGAACTGCATGTGATATATTGAATTAATAACACTCAATTGTACAGTGTTCTGCTGGACATTAAGTATGTGACTGATATCTGTAGTCACATACACATATACCTGTGTTATGTCAGCCCATTGCCAAATCTGTGAGCAATGACAATGTAATATAATAGCCTACTTATGACTGTTGGACATCTTCCAGGTTATCACATTGATGTCAAAGCCGATTGTGCAATCAACTTACTAATGATTAATACAGTATCAATATTGATGGGCCTTTTGTCACCCATTTATGTGTGCCATTGTCCAGACATACTACTATAACATGTTGAGAAGTATGATTGAGCACCAAGATTGTAAAGACAGTGTGCCATACTATCATAGAACAGAAATGTATACCAGGTATCCCCTGAGCACATGTATGCATGCGTATGTCCAGCTGGAAGGCACAAAACTTATCACATGGGTTTCAAGCAGTCAGGTACATAGGTTGTGCATGTTGCACATGTGTGTAATATCAGTGTCAGTGCATACAACAGACATAAATGTGTATAGCTACTTGTTGTTGCATTGCCCTGACACTGATATGGGTACAAGAGTAGGCATGATTATCGGCTAACAATCAAAGTGTCCTACTGTGTTATGACCATCTGTCCATGCCTACCACTAACAGATATATCAACACCTATATACAGTGGATATCACAAGTGTACACACCCCAGTTGGAATGCCAGGGTTGTGTGCTGTATGACAATGAGACCACAGAAAATCATTTCAGAATGTTTCTCATCTTGAATGTGATCCCTAGCCTCTACAATTCAATTGAAAAACAAACAAAGGTGTTTCTAGGAAGGTGAACAACTATTGCCAAGTGAAGATGTGCCATGATGTTAGAGTCCAAACCAAGATGAAGGAATGCTGTAACCATCTCAAGAGGTGCATACACAACATATCAGTCTAAGGGTGTGCACACTCATTCGTCTTGCTTATTGTACTGATTATTATTTCCATTTGTTTTCACAGACCAGATTGTTATGTTTTCAATTGAATTGTACAGGTGATAGGTCACATTAAAGGTGGGAATTGTTTTGAAATTAGTTATTTTGTTGTCATGTTTCAATTGCACAAATACCAGGCATTGTAACAGGGGTGTGTTCCCTTTATAGCCACTGTAGCTTTATGGACTCAGCAGTACCTGACCTGTATAACCAGTCTCCTCCAAGGTAGAGAAATCCCCTTTGGTGGACAGCAGCAATACACAAACCACATAATAGGTTGCTATATTGGCTATGCAGGGGCACATAGGTGCAGGCAACAACTTAGAAGCAAGTCCACCTCTATCTGAGCAAGAATGTAAGTTCACAGGTGACTTCCTTTAAGGCTGATTATGACTACAAATCAGACATATCCACACCACCAAGGACACTTGCAACAGTGTCTTCGCATATGTTGTTAGTCTCAGAGGAAACAACACAGTTCACCCTGTACTGGGGTAAAGAGCACCTCATACACACATGCCATGGATATAGGCAACCTGCATCGGACAGGTTAGGGGGGAACATCGCCACCCTGTCCACCCCAGTTGTATAGTGGGATATGTACATCAACCACACTCCTCCCCTCAGCAATGGTGAGCATGTACATATTGCCTACTGATGGCAACAACATCAAATCTCCATGGAGCATAATAACATCACTGTCTGCCTCCTACATGAACTCAGTCATGTGCTTACAGCTCCATCACACACCATAGTCAAAGACAGACATGCCACCATCCACACACTATCCACAGGGAAGATGGCCACTGTCAACCCTCTACACAGAAATTAATAGAGAATAGAGGATTATGCAATTAAGTGTCCAACAATGGGGAGAATAAGATAGCTCAGGACCAGGAGTGTAATGCAAGCTGCTATAGCCATGATTGATTAGAGGGTTATGGTGTCATTTGGATTATTTGCAAGTAATATCCACTGTTGATGTGCAATGTGACAACTGTATGAGGTCCTATGAGCTTGTTCCTGTTTATGTCTTCCAGGCAACATGTAGAGGGCTCACCTACCAGCATTCTTTGTTAGGGAAATTGACATCATCACCCAATATGTGATCAAACATTATGAACTGTTATTTGGATGGAGACCACAAGATATGCAGGAGAGGACTGCCTTGTGGAGTGATCTGATCTACAGGGTAAATGATACTGGCCTGCACATGGGCTTTTCTAATGCACAGAGGTGTACATCTATGATGAGGACAGAATATTGTGTATTATTGGAGTTAGTACTGTAAATGCGCAGACATGCAGCATCCATCCTGTACCAAGGCCACACGTGAGTCTGCTGACAATACCTCCCTCTCACAACTACCTAGGACCCTCTGGTCTGCTTATGGGACAGCAGCCTGAAGCTGGTGAGTATGAAATTGTTCTGTTGTTGCCTGGCAATACCCCAGGCATGAGAAGGGCATACAATTTACCATGCACACAATTATCAGTAATAGTTATATTGCTTTATGTAATAGCTATTTTGCTTTATTGTCATTTTCACTTGTGGTGGGATTAACTACATTGCATCACAGTGGTCACCACTGGGGTCTATCTGATGTGAATTCAACATTCCTGTAGCATACCACACAACTTGTCAGTGCCAAGATGTCTGCACAGAGGCCAGTAAAATGAGCTGGAAAACAGCATAAGGTAGGGACATGTGTGATACATTAGTGGTATACATTGTATATAAATTGTATACACACCCCTGTTAAGATGCAAGGTGTTCCTGTTACATACAAATTAGGACCACAATATGTCAGTCCACACCTCTTCCAGTCTTCAGTATCACCCATGACATGAACAGTTCACTTGTAAAACCAAGCATCTGGACTTGTGTATTGCACCTACAAGGATGGCCACCTGTGAGGGTGGCAGAAGTCATATCAACATGATGTTTCAGTCAGGTATGATAGCTCATTCTGCCATATGTGTCAGTACATTCACTGTGGCCTATTTGGCTACAATATCACATACATGGGCATTGTTAAGGCACACAGACCACATCTGACCATGTATAGACTGCAAACATCTGGATATTCCAGACACATCTGTACAGAGGACTGTACAATTGTTTAACTTGCTGCATGTAAAGCAGATGCTGTTACCTCACTATATAAAGTAATAGAAGTGGGAGCTTGTCACCAGCCATGTATGGTACACACATCAAAATGCTATAAGCCACAAAAGATATGATCCTCACATACACACACACACACACACACACACACACACACACACACAGTTGTCAGTATTGGGATTAGAACACCTGCCTCTCTAGGCATTTCTACTATAGTGCTACACAGTTATCAAATGTGCCACAAAGCTTATATATTTCCACCTATTCCAAAGGTACTTCTGAGGTAGATGACATCAACAGGGCTACTAAATTCGAGTAAGGGGGAATGTAAAGGGTAGTACACAGGTCAAAAATGGTGTAACCCACACACAAAATGATTCTCATACAAACAAATCAAAGTAGTTACCATTAGGGAGATTAGAACTCCTGTCTATCTAGCTTTTGTTACTATAGTGCTACACAGTTATCAGATGCCCCACAGAGCTTAGACATTTGCATTTACTCCAAAGGTACTTCTAAGGTGGATGACATCAACAGGATTACCAGAGTGGGGTGAGGGGAAGTGTGCAAGGTAGTACACAGGTCAAAAATTGTATAAGCCAGACAGTACATGATTTATGCACACTTGCCAGTATTGGGATTAAAACTCCTATCTATTTATCTATGTCTACTATAGTGTTACACAGTTACCATCCACGCTACAGAGCTTACGGAATTTTCACATGGCAGTCTGCTGATAACTGCACAGCAGAGGTAAAGTATTACAGGTGGCAGAAAGTCTGCCTTCAGTTCCGCCCTTACATTGTGCTACTTCTTTCTGTCTTGCACTTCAAATAGCATTATGGCTTGGCCCTTCACCGGGTTATTGTATCAATAGGTGTGGCACACCTGGGAGCCATCAGCAGTACTTGTTCATCACAGAAGTAGCCCCAGTTCTTTCTAGTTATGTCCACCCCTCCTGGCATGGTTGAAGGGCAGTTTTCTGTGCTTTCACCCATTAACCTGGTGCACTTGTCCATTCTGAGTCACTGTTGCAACTGCCTCATGTACATAGACAACCCTCCCCTCTAAACTCCAAACAATCAGACCTGTGAGAGTAACACTTATATCACCAAATGTGGACATATGCACTCTCCAGCAAAGACTGGACTAGCAGGTCAAGAGGATAAGATCAACACCTGCACCACACCATGTGGAATACATAGCTCACCATGACACCCACTTTGACAGCCATGACGTACAGTGAAAAGCCACACACCCACCTTCACAGAGGCACTCAATAAACATTTACCCAAACAGCACAGACAAGCAAGACAGACACCTACTCAGACACCACATGACACATGCTAAGGGACACATATTTAGCCTACACAGTGTGCCCTTCAACCTAAGCTCCTAAGGCTAACCACCTTAAGCAATACAGTGATCATGGGTAACTCAGTACTGAGGCACACACATATCTCACTCACTAAGTTAAATATGGAGCAGGTAACAGCCAAATATCTATCACATGCCAGCATCCAGCATATGACACAGCCAGTCATGGCACTCCACAACAACTATGAGTATCTCTCTGTATCAATGTGGGTGTAAATGACGTGGGACACACCTCCCTGGACTACATGACAAGAGACATGTTTGAACTCTCTGATTATGTGGTCCAGGCAGGTGTGACAGTAGCCCTGAGCAGTGTATTGCCATCATTCAGAATGATGCTGCGATACTGCCAACAGATGATTGAATGCAAAATTGACTTACTTGTTTTGTGTCATTCTCAGGGGATCCAGTATCTCTCTGCTTGGGATGACATGATTGACAGAACCCAATGACTTGCAACAGATGTCCTACATCTATCAGCGCTGGGTTTCCAGGTACTGGCTAAGTGTCTTGCCACCCCATGATGCTGCAGTGTTCCTAATGTAATTACCACCATAACAGCTAGACATGTATGCAATCTGAGGGTCATGCTGCTCAACAGTAGACATCTATCTGTCAGGATGTAGTCACTGAAAGCACTCATTGGAGTGGAGGACATTTGTCTGCTGTAATGGAGAGGTGGTTCACAGCAGCAGACAGCAGCCCTGCAGTATCAGGCTACAACACATTCCACAGCTGTCAGACCCCAAACATGGACCATGCCACACCTCCACAGGTGGTGTTGTCTCCATATTCATTATGGATAGGAACACCTCCAGACTAGTATCCCAGCATAATGCATTGGAGATACTTTTGATACAACTGCCTTGTGGTAATAGTGCAATCCAGACCATTGCCTGCTATGGGTCCACGACTATTTCCCTAGATTGTCAATGACATTCCTCAACACCCTGCCATCTATGATGGTCCAATGCAACACTGACATAGTATGAGACTTCAACTACTCCTCCATCACCTGGAGAAAGTAGCCAAGCACCAGTATAGTGGCCCAACACTTCCTGGGATTCATCATTTCCAATGCCCTGGACCGGCTCATTCTGACCCCCGGTAGAGGATGCAACAACCTTGACCTGTGTTCACTACTTAAATATGGGACTGTGGCTCATCCACAGTTGTCAATCCCTGCATGGTGAGAGCCACACAGGCTGTAATCAACATGGAACTCAACATGTCAGCCACATCTCCCACAAAGGTAACCACCTTGCAAAATCTCTCCAAAGCTGACTTTTCAGTCATGAAAACAGTGGTGGATGATTTCACTGCTCCCATGGCAAAGGGAAATAGCTGCATGACTATGGACTCATACACATATGCACAGTACAAACAGGTACATGAATGCATAGTACTAGCCAGAGCCAACAGAACCCAGACACTGTCCTCCAAACACTGTGAGACAATGTGATGGTCCCCTGCCATTACTAAAGTGTACAACAGAAGGAGGACATTGTTGCAGAAAAAGGTTGCACCCCGTGACTGTTGCACTCCCTTATTAGCCTCAAACACAACTTGGCATCCCTGATGGAATCCCCTATGGGCATCTATGAAGGAAGACATGCAGCAGACAATGAAAACAATCATAACAGCCTTTGATAGTTACATCAACAACCTCCACATCATTAAAAACAAGGACTGTGAGTTACTGCACAATGCTAATACCTATCCTGAGACAACAGATATTGGCCACAGTCTTGGCAACACATTCAGTGCCAGCTTTACCCTTCTCTCCCCCCAAAAGTGAAGTGCTGAGTGAATGTGCTGTCACATGCTGTATTCTGTTTCTGTTCTAGGCATCTGTGTGTCACCAGGATGTGGACCTGCAGCAAGACCAAGGGATATGGCAGTGTGGTAACACATCCACCATGTCTTAGGCAGGGTACAGCTATAGCTGCATGGATTTCCTAGGTGTAACACAGTGATTACATATGCCTCACAGATTATAGGGCTGAGGGTTGTACATAGGTATATGTTGATTTAAAACATCTGTTGTAGAGTGGAGAATGGTAAGTGTTGTGGTTTGGACACACCTCCAATTGCTAATAACCACAGCCACAGGAGATATTCATCAACCAAACACACTGAGAGTACTATTCACACACACACAGACATACACACACACACAAACATGCGCACACACACACACACACACACACACACACACACACACACACACACACGCACACACACATATGTGCCAGTACTGAGATCCATAGGTTCATTGCTTCATCATTGTGTAGTAGGTGAATGGGCCTGAAGGCTCTACAAGGCTAGCCCAAGGGAATACCCTGGCATCAGGCCACATGACAATAGTCCCCAATGTGGCTCAGGAGTATAGTCACTGGAGTGATCCTCAGGGGTGGGTATTGTATTCCCATCCACTCATCCAGATTTCTATTTTGGGTAACCAGTGATGTGCACTGCTTCACATTTATGTGATTTATATTCCATAACATGGACAGTGTCTGGGCTGAGCACCTGTCCCACAAGCATGTCCTTTGAAGTGTGGAAGTGTGCTTGGTGTCTCTGGGGTATGTTGTGTGGACAGACTGGTATATTCAGATGTAGCATTCCTGAGCTAGTTTGGTGAGACATGGCTGTGTAACTGAGGTAGTGATTGCACCTACACAGACAATATGATACAGGTATTCAGTGGAGTTAGTCACGTCTGTCCATACAGGGCATGTGTATAAGGCATGGTATTCCCTTTGTGGGGTATGTTTGCAGACTGTACAGTTATTGCAGGTGTCCAGTGGGGAACATGGCAAAAGGGCCACTGTACACATTGATTGGGCTACTGAGGGGATGGTACAGGGTGATTATGTCCTTTTACTTGCTGGATAACACACACTTAGGATATGTAACACATCAAAGTATTTTTGATGTCAGTGGCACTGTTGTATTCAACAGGCAGTTGACTGCCAACGTGTGTTCCCCATTCTGTTATAACAATGTCACTGTTCAGTGGACTACCACCAATGTATTACCTCATGTGAGCCATGGTGTTCCCAAAGATAATGGCGGCACATCTCTTGGCATTGAGGTAATGTCCAGGGTTCTGACAGCAGTCATAGGTGTCAAGTGGCCTTTGTGCATGATGTCAACATTACATGGATCGGGAATGCTACCACCCACTTTACTGTTGTATACAAACATTTTCAGCCAGGGTGCCTTTGTGTTCTGCTGCACCTCAGAAGGGTTGATCCCAAACATGAGAGGACATGGGTCCGTACCCTGTGTGACACCAGTCATGTCTGGTTATCGGTTTGACATGGAGTCCACTGCAATCACACCGTGGGTGCTATCTGTGAGGCAGTTTGCAGAAGAACTACTGATTTAGCGGTTGATGCCTAGCCAAGTGTGTTTGTGTATGATTCCTGAGTGAAGAGTGGTCTCTGAGTATTAGAAGGGTCGTCTATATTGTTAACTATTCCATACTGTCACATAGTCATTGTACATGGCACTACACATTTAGGGCTGTGGATTGTCTACACCAACCTCTACAGTGTTTGACAACTGTTGGCCTTGTAATGTGGACATTGAGACCTATACTAGGTCATCAATATAATAATTTACAAAATCCACCCCCAATGGATCCTGTTATTACACAATCACACCACCACCCACACTGGGTACTGATGACAAACTGAGACATGGACACACACATGGCAATACTAAGTATTGAACCCCTACCTATCTATGTATTGCGACTACAGTGTTAAGCATTGATCCCACATGCCACAGAACTTATAGGATGGATGTTGTCCCAAGGTACTTCTAAGGTGAGGAACATCACCAGCCCTTGTAAATACTGGCATTGGGTGATGTAGTAGGTGAGAGATTTCATAAAATACTTTACCCTATATACACATTTACCTTTGTCAGGAGTGGGGTTCAAACCTCTGTCTAACTATGCTTTCAGACCTTTATGTTATGCATTTAACACATGCACCACTGATCTTACATGGTTTAGGGTTGCCAATAGATACTTCTAAGGTGAATGATATCTGCATGACTGCTAAAGTAGGGCACTGAGAAGTGCACTGGGTGTAAATGGGGCCAAAATCTTTAAGGTACAAACGCGCGCACACACACACACACACACATGTATATATATATATATATATATATATATATATATATATATATATATATATATATATAAACAGACACACAAACACACGCTTGCCAGGAATGAGATTCAAACCCCTACCTATGTAGCTACTACATTGTTACGCATTTATCACGCACACAACGGAGCTTATAGGTTGAACAGTCTCCAAACATACTCTAAGGTGAGTGACAACAGCAGCCGTTGTAAAGTATTACACTTTGAAATGTACTGGCTGTGTATGGACACAAAATACTTCAACCTACCGATATACACACACACTCACACAGACATACTTTTGCAATTGCCAGTACTGACATTACAACTTCTCTCTAAGTAGTGTTTTACAGTACAGTATCACCCAGTTATCACAAGTACCACGGAGCTTATATTTTGGGAGCTGTCCACGGGTATCTTTGAATGTGAGTGACATCAGCAGCAGTGATAAAGGAGGGTTAAGGGAAGTGTAGTGAGTGTGAATGGCCTCAAAATCATGTCTCTAGAAAGACACATATACCTTTTCACACATTTACATAGTTACCTGGACCAGGATTAGAACTCCTAACTAACTAGTTTGCTACACTATAGTATTACACAGTTATTGCAAGCGCCATGAAGCTTATATGGATGCAAGCTGCCCAAAGGGTTGTTTCAGGGTGACTGACATCAGCAGGAGTGCTAAAGTAGGGCAATAGGAAGTATAATGAGTGTGAATGGCCTCAGACCCATACATCTAGAAACACACACACACACAGCTTTACATTTGACAGTACTGAGATTACAAATGCTACATAAATACTTATTTCTACTATAGTGTTACACAGTTATCACAAGCACCACTGAAGCTGTAGGGCTGAGGGCTAACAAAAGGAATTTCTACAGTGAATAACATCAGGACATTATATGATATAGGCCAATGGGATGTGTAATGGGTGGAAAAGGCCTCATAATGGGATTCCCTCTGTCGCTGTCTGTCTCTCTCTTCCCCACATCTGTGTATGTGTATGTTTGACATATTATATTATATTATGTTGGCCTTAGATATGTGTGAGTATTCCTACCCAGTGTGTGTGTGTGTGTGTGTGTGTGTGTGTGTGTGTGTGTGTGTGTGTGTGTGTGTGTGTGTGTGTGTGTGTGTGTGTGTGTGTGTGTGTGTGTGTGTGTGTGTGTGTGTGTGTGTGTGTGTGTGTGTGTGTGTGTGTGTGTGTTTGAAGTATAAATGGTGCACAATTTGGTGTGTGCACACAAACATCTGCAAATAACAGATCTCTGTAGTTCACTGTGTTGTCAGACATGGGCTTCATTTCTCTAAGTCTAGGAGCATGCCCAGTATGACTTTCTATATTGAGTGTGTGCACCCATTCCAGTGAGTTGGACTCTAGTTCAGGGTTTTGTGTGCTACAGCTACACCTAGCAACTTGTTTCTGCAGGATAATTTTCTTGGTTGGCAAAAGCCAGGGTGCCATTTGGCTAGGCTTATATAGACCCTAGGGCCAATAGCCTAGTACCTACCTATGAACCTATGAACCTATATCTGTAGATAGGTTGCCAATATGGAGATACAATGGGTGTAACATACAGGGGATACTGTAACTCTTGCTGTCCGTGCTGCTTGTGTAACATAATTGGTTGTAGCATAGATTTTCTGACATATGCACTGTTTTACACTCTGATCTATCATGTCATCAACTACTAACAGTTATCATTCTTTGCTCACAGTTATTTACCAGGGAAAGACAAGATGAATGAAGCTGAGACCAATATTCTGAGGCATATAGACTACACATCCTGGCACACTCCTGCCATTGTGGAGGGGTAGCTACAGACAGTAGACTGCTGGTTCAGTGTAAATTGTCCAGCACCTTGGTAGTATGCTGACTGCGGATCCCCTTCTTGTGCTTTTCTCAACTTAATGGAATGGTCATATCCTCCTGGGGCCATACCTCTCAGCTGTGCAGAAACACCTAGGTTATCCAGCGGCACGACTCATATATCTGGTCAGTTTACCTTCACATTGTAGTTTACAAGCAGTTTTGTGGCTATTCATTCATGGGTTTGCAGTCAGGGGGTAGTATGGGCAGACATTAGAGCTTCAGACTTCACCACACTCCATGACATCCATGCTTCTATACCCCCCCCCCTCTGTTATTCTCTCCTCTTCCTAACATTATGTAAGCAATAATTCAGAGGTATCCCTCTAGTTGGGCCTTTATCCCAGTAGTATTTATGGCCTGGTCCACAGTTCTTGCAGTAGGACATGGGGAGGCATGCTACTGGCATTAGTCAGCATGGCCTTGCATTTGTTTAGGACCACTTGACATTCCATACATTGGCACTATGGGTGAGGCATGGGCCTTTGACAGAGGACTGTAGACAATTTGAGAGTGCTGCAGGCCATCTGTAGCAGTCCAGTGCATTCTGTCACTCATACATTCCCAGGCTGCAAGCCAGTGGATTACCCTGGGGTGACAGTGGTTAGTGGTTGAGGTGTTCCTGTCAGTCCTTCCTGTTCATACTGCTCCACATGTCGGTGTGGGCAGGTTGCTGCTTACTGCTAGGGGACACCTGCATGGGACACATATTCAGCATGCAGCATCATGTATGTATTCCTATAAAGAGATGGGTTTGTGCTGTACTCATTCCCTACAGCAAGGATATGAACTGCGATAAACCTGTGGCTGATGGAGGGTTGAGCTGGGTGCATGTGTGATATGGAAACTACTGGCAACTGACTCACAGATATACCTGGGACATTCCCCTTATGCTGCCTTGTCTGTGGACATGGGAAGCCTGTCATTACTTTATAACTGTGCCTTTTGTGGTCTGCCTGTGATTGGCCAGACTACCAGTATTCCACACAAGAGGGACAATTAATGTGATGCCAACCTCTATGTATAATTCCAAGCTGTGTGCAGTTGACAGTTATTTTATATGCACTCTCTGTAGGATACTTCCACCTGTGTACTGTTCCTATGTATGGGCCCCCATTCATGGCATGTCCAGCTTTCTGACAGTGACACATATTGACATCTGGACAGTGAGTATGTACAACTGCTGACATGGCTGTAGCTGAGAAGCAGTGTGGTTGGCACTGCAGTTGTTGGAACATGGCCCTGTTGACCACAGTACTGTACCTAGGCCACTGAGACACAACCATCCAGGCCTACATGCTAACCACTTCCAGGCAATATTAAACACACAACAAACTTACCACACTGACCTCTGCATATTGTACACATGCAACAATCTATCATGTAGATTGGGACAGCTCTGGCAATCTGTGCTCCAGTGATATCACTCCTTAAACTTACATGTTACTGCATTTCTAAATGGGATTTGGAGAGGTTGCACACTTGAAGACTTTAAACATTTGTAATGACTGTACTGGCATTTTAGTTACTCTGTTGGCTTCCATTTCATATTGTATTGTGACCTATCATGCAGAAAAGAGGCATATCAGTAGAGTACACATGTTAGATTTTAATGGTATGAATTCCATTTTCAGAGTTCTTACCCTTCAGAATGAAAATGCAACTAGCAGACCTATTGTAGTATGTCTGTGTAGGTCTGAAGGGGGGCTGTTCACCATTGCCATCATTTGGGGGCCTTAGCCCGGGCTTTCTTTATGGTCATCTACACCTGTCCTGCTGGGTGAGGCTGGTGGTGGGTATGTAACCCTTATTGACATCCATGTGTGTGACCTATTAACGCACACAGTTATTTGGGCCATCACATGTACTGCGGTGGGAGTTATCACCTTGTGTACCACTGCCTAGTATGTTGACACCAGTATTTGTTATGGATTTCCTGCTGTCCCATGTAGCTGTCAGCTGTCTGCTGCTTTCCCATTTAGCCACTCAATTCCCTTGCATGCTTGCATCCATACCATACATACAACTATCAGAACATACTATTCCATTCAGTAATTGATAGGAAGGGTGACTTGCCTTGTTGCTGGGTCAGTATTGAGGATGGTGCTGGAGGGCTGACCATGTCGGATGCACGTAGTACACTCCCTATACATAGTGAAGAACAGGTAGTGTCATGTTTGACATCCATTTTAATTTATGTGCGAGTCGGAGAGAGGTATCAGTTTCTGGGTCCCTACACTGTCAGTGTGTGTGCTATGCATTGTAATCCAAAAATACAACAACCACAAACATCACCAAACCATAGATATGAGGAACCTGACTCCAATAAAGGCTGTCCCTTCCAAGATTCCTCTTATCAGAGGAATAGCTGGTACAAACACGTCCACAAAATGCACTGTTGGATTCTTGTTAAATGTTCATGGACCTTAATTGCAATACTTAGAATAGTGCAACTTTAAATACAATTGGGGAGAATATAGATTAATTTGAATACTACAGTATCTTAGGAGATACCAACAGTGCATTGTGTGGAAGTGTTTGTACCAGCTATTCCTCTGATAAGAGGAATCTTTGAAGGGACAACCTTTATCCGTGCCATGTTCCTCGTATCTGTGGTTGTGTGCTATGCATTGCCTCTTTGCCAAAGACAGGGTATACGGGGCACACCTCCATCTGCCTACAGGGGCAGGCTCAGGAAGCTCCTCCTCCGAGTCCCTCTGTGCCTGTGCTGGCCTTGGCAATGGTGGGTGGGCTGTGTGGTCCTGCCCTGTGCTGTTCCTGCTGCAGCTGTTTCCACAGGATCATATTGTCTGGCATGGCACATACTATGACCATTTGTGTACATGTAGCTGGAGAGTACTGCAAGGCTCCACTGGCTATGTCAAGGCAGTGGAACTGTGACGTAAGCATCCCAAACACACGCTCTAAAATGATCCTGGTTTGTCTGTGTGCCTCATTATGGCATTCGTGTTCAGGTGTGTGTGCATTTCTGATGGGTGTCATCAGCCATGGCTCCAGTGCATAACGATCATCCCCCACTAGATGGGATGTCCCCCCTGACAAAACCCTTATATAGCTGTGAGGAATGCCAGATGTGGGAGTCGTGATAGCTTCCAGGGCTGCCAGCACACGCATTCATGATAATGCCCTGGGCATTGCACACAACCTCCCAGTTGATGGAGGGGAAGCCCTTGTGGTTTATGTAGACCCTACCCTGCTCACCGGGTGGTGCTTTGATGCAGATGTGCATGCAGTCTATAGCATCAACTACCTCAGGGTATTCTGCTATACGGTGGAAGAGATGCATACTTCTGGTCAATGCCTCATGGGTGTTTGGAAAATATATTTGCTCATTGGCATGTGGTGTCATGGCATCCAGGAACTGGTGGAGTACCCTGGATGCTGATGCCTGTGAGACCCCCATGATATCTCCAGTTGGTCTTTGGAAGGTAACTGTGGCTAGCATTCCTAAGCCTACACATACCTTGGTATCCACTGGGATGGGTTCCCATCTGTTGGTTCTGTGTGGGAGGCAGGGACAGCACAGCTGGATGATTTGCTGTAGAATGTCTCTGTCTAACCTATAGCGCTCCACTATCTCCAGCTCATGTAGGTCCTGGTAGGCTACCTCGGGTCTGTACACCCTTCTCCTCCTCCTCACTGTGTTTCACTTGTCAGAATTCTCCTCCTTACTGCCCTCAGTCTCTAGCACATATTGATGGAGTAAAGCATTGGCAGCCTCTAACATTTTTAGTTAGTTTTGCCAGTTAAAAGTTCCCTGTCTGTGTACACTGGTGGTGTAGAGTTTGTGGGAAAAACAGTCTGAAAGGTGTTTGCGTAGTTTATAGTAGAGTGCTGGGCTGCTACATTTGTAATTTGCTGATTCTGATACATTCCACCTGCCAGCTATGCTAATTTTCCTTGATTGCCTTCCTACTGTTGTTTCCCCTTCCCACTTTCTCCCTATTTATGCCTCGAGGCACAGCACACATACCCAGTGCTGAGATGGAAACAGAGTTGCATTTCCTTTTTTTTTTTTTTTTTTTTTTTTTATGTTTAAAACCCGGTGCGTGGCGCACACACCCGTTCAGTCTATGTACACAGTGCTCAGGCACATCTGACACACCCCTTCCTTAGCTGTGCTTAGCTAAGGGCAAATATGGGCCACAGAGCTCCAATCATCTTACTGCAAGCATGACACACACCCTTATGAAGTCATCCAGCTCTTAGACTTGCACTGTTGTACTGCTGCACCTACATGGTTAGGTACAAGCTGACACTTTGAAGAAATATGTAATTCAGTATGTCCCCCCATTTGCATACTCCAGTGTATATGTCATTAGTTACTGCACTAAAACTGACCCTTTCCCCTTGAAAAACAGTGCTTACTGGTATTGTTTACATTCTGCATGCCATTGACTATCATAGCAAAATGCAGATTTAACTTAAAATTGAGTTTTCCCATTTTTTTATTTTTTTGCACAATCCTGTTTGCGCACTGCTGCCCTATGCTTAAATGGCCAAGGTCGGCCAAAAAAAAGTTTAATTTTCATAATAATTAAATGCAAATGCCCTTATATTTGGCTATTGGTATTCTTAATGTACATAATACATGCTTTTTCATGAGCTGTCATGCCTTCGTTTTGTCAGTTGCAAAAATGTACTCAGTTATTTTCTGAATACATTTCTGCACTGACACTGTTCTAGCATGGAGACCTGGCAGCTTGTTGAATCACTAAATCACCTCATTTGCATGGTTTTCACCAGCAAATGAGGTGATTTGCATGGTTACCGGTTTTCCATGCAGGAACAGTATAGGGCCACTCGTGCAAGTGAAAACGGCACTATCCAGAATCGCTCAGTGGCCATTTTCCATGCAGGAGCTCCTACACTATTCCTGCATGGAATTTTCGGCTTCCTGAATCCCGGGGACTGTTAATTTGTAGCGATTTTCTAGTTTGAGATACTGAATACATCATAATACCTCATTGCGTCAGAAAACAAGTGCATGCATCCTTGTATAGAAATTCTACGTATTACCCCTGTTTAATGTAGTTAACCACTGACAGAGTACTGTTTCTGAAGAGTAAAAAATGCATTAATACTTCTACAGCTTTAGGTAGCATTAATGGTTTGTAACACAGTGCAGTATCTTAGCGCTGAATGCTGAAGAGTTTTATATGTATCAGACTATAATGGTTTACATGAGGATAGTTTTCTCAAGTCCTACCCTGGATCATGAGATTGTCATGCTACTAGGGTATACATATACGGGCGGCGCAGTGGTGCAGTGGTTAACATTGTCACCTCACAGCAAGAGGTTCTCCGGTTCAATTCTCGGCTGGGGTGCCTTCTGTGTGGAGTTTGCATGTTCTCCCTGTGTTCGCGTGGGTTTCCTCCGGGTACTCCGGTTTCCTCCCAAATTCCAAAGACATGCATCTGGAGCATTTCTCCCTGAGCCTCCGCTGAAAACAGGCTCTGTGGAACCTAGTCGGACTTTCCCAGTCAACAAATGATAAATAAATAAAAAATAAATAAATATGGTTCCTGGGTGACCCATATTGTGTGGCTGAGCTCAGCCCAAAATAAGGCGGTTGTACACATTGTTTGCAGTTAGTAGCTAAAAACTAAAGGGTATAAATGGTGTAGTCCAGTGAAATGCAGCAAGTCAACTGCCATATAGAAGCAAAACAGGTAAGGATGGACCACATCCTGTCAATGGAAGGTGGCTCTCATGATATAGAATATCAGCTAACCAGGGCCTTTACTAGTCAGATATAGTTGGCTTTACCTGTACACATATGTTTTGTTCTTGATCCAGACATCTATATCAGAGATTGTTTCTCTTCTACTTCTGGCATTACTTGTCAAAAGAGAACTGGGAATGGCAAGGGGAAACTCACAAGAATTCATCTGGAACCAGACAGTTGAAGTTTGAGAAATGTAGAAGATGGAGCTGCCTGAATTCAACTACTCATTGAAAAAAGAAAACCTCTATTGTGTGCACAAATGCACACAATAACTATTTGCATAAATGTAGCTTTCTTAGATGTGACTGTTACAGTGCATGATAGAGTCCTCCCTCCTACTGACTCTGTAGCCCTGCATCAAGGCATCAAACTTCGGGTGAGGCATGACTTACCTGATCTGAATCCAGTTGTTAGACTGTTATTCGACATCTGAGCAAATTATGTGCAATCAATTACAGATATCATCTCTGGTCATAAGGCACCTAATAAGTGTACTTGTTACCAGAGCACATCAGCCCAGAGGATGATGGTTGACTTTGTAAAAATATCATCTGAGTTGAGGCAGTATATTCTGGATGCCCAGGTCAAGACAGGTGCAAAGCTGTCAGATAATCTGCAACTAGCTATGATTTGGGTCAGACAACTCTGATGGTGTCTTGACTGACACAAGGTTCCCAAACATACAGGTGAAGGTATGCTGGAAATGCTCAGCAGATGTATGTATACATGAATGCATTTGTTTGTTTATTTTTGCTTATTAACCATGTAAAACACCAATCCAGATGGACTATTTCAGGCTCTGCCTAAGAGAATAAGACCCCTGCAGCAATTAAACATTTCTACTATGACAATACTAAGGGCGTGCATAGGAACCAAGATAATAAGCTAGAAGTGCTGGACATTATCGGGGTGTTCAACCTAATGGACTGTTTCAGTATTGCATGGGAGGATGGCAGAACATTAGGAATGACAAAATGAGATTACTGATATCCATTTTCAGAAAATAGAATGGGGTAGAAAAAGGGGGGTCCCTATTATATGAGGATGAGGTCTCAACCTTCTATACCACCTTACAGTTGTATGAAAACCCTTACCCTCTGCTACACCCCCTTACACTTGTATGCTAACTCTTAGCCTACCCCTACACCCCCTTACAGTTGTATGCTAATCCTTACTGTACCCCTATACCCCTTACATTTGTATGCTAACCCTTACCCTACCTTTACACCCTCTTACAGCTGTATGCTAACTCTTACCCTACCCCTACACCTCTTTACAGTTCTATGCTAATCCTTACCCTACTCCTGTACCCCCTTACAGTTGTATGCTAACCCTCACCCTACTTCTACAGCCCCTTACAGTTGTGAGCTAACCCTCGCCCTACTCCTACATTCCCTTACAGTTGTATGCTCACCCTTACCCTACCACTACACCCCCTTACAGTTGTAGCTTAACCTTTACCCTCCCCTACACCCCCTTACAGTTGTATGCCAATCCTTACCCTATCCATATTCCACCTTACAGCTGTTTGCTAACCCTAACCCTGTTCCTACACTTGCTCCTAACCTCTGTCCTACACCTTTCTTAACAGTACCATGACTGAGACAAATTTGGTGTGATAGTGAGATTTGTTTACTTATTTATGTATTTATTTTTGTAAGAGTGTCAGATAGAGTGATGTTTATGAAGCTGGAAGTTGATGGTGTGATGATGAATGTTGTTAGTTAATATGCTCCTCAAGTTGGGTGTGCGATGGATGAGAAAGAAAAATTTTGGAGCAAATTGGATGAAGTGGTGGAGAGTGTATCCAAGGGTGACAGAGAGGTGATTGGAGTGGATTTCAATGGGCATGTTGGTGAAGGGAACAGAGGGATGAGGAGGTGATGGGTAGGTATGGTGTTAAGGACAGGAATGTAGAAGGTCAGATGGTAGTGCATTTTGTGAAAAGGATGGACATGGCTGTGGTGAATATGTATTTTAAGAAGAGGGAGAAGCACAGGGTGACATTCAAGAGTGGAGAAAGATGCACATAGGTGGATTATATCCTATACAGGAGGGCCATTCTGAAGGACATTGGAGACTGCAAAGTAGTGCCAGAGGAAATCATAGTTAGGCAGCATAGGATGGAGGTCTGTAGGATGACACTGGTGATTAAGAAGAAGAGAAGGAGAGTGAAGGCGGTGCCAAAGATCAAATGGAGGAAGGTGGGAGGTTGGCATAATGGTAAGGTGTTTGCCTTACAGACACAAGGTGCGGGGTTTGATTCTCACAGGGGGTAATTGGCTGGGCTTAAAATGGCCCATAAGGGCAACTAGCCTAGTACTAAACTATGAACTATGAACTATGAAAAAGGATAATTGTAAGGTGGAGTTCAGGGAAGAGTTAAGACAAGCGCTGGGTGGCAGTGAAGAGTTACCAAATAGCTGGGAAACCACAGCAGAGGTGGTAAGGGAGACAGCTAGAAAGGTGTTTGGTTTGACATCTGGACAGAGGAAGAAGGACAAGGAGACCTGATGGTGGAATGAGGAAGTACAGGAGAGTATACAGAGGAAGAGTTTGATGAAGAAGTGGGATTGCCAGAGAGATGAAGAAAGTAGACAGTAGTGCAAGGAGATGAGGCATATGATGAAGAGGGAGGTAGCAAAGGCTAAGGATAAGGCGTATGAAGAGTTGTATGAAAGGTTGGACACTAAGGAGGGAGAAAAGGACCTGTACCGATTGGCTAGACAGAGGGACTGAGCTAGTAAAGATGTGCAGCAGGTAAGGGTGATAAAGGATAATGAGGGAAACATACTCACAAGCGAGGAGAGTGTGTTGCGCAAATGGAAAGAGTACTTTGTGGGGCTGATGAATGAAGATAGCAAGAGAGAGAAGGTTGGATGATGTGGGGATAGCTAATCAGGAAGTACAATGGATTAGCAAGGAGGAAGTAAGGACAGCTATGAAGAGGATGAAGAATTGAAAGGCTGTTGGTCCAGATGACATATCTGTGGAAGCATGGAGGTGTTCAGGAGAGATGGCAGTGGGTTTTTAACCAGATTGTTTGACAAAATCTTTGAAAGTGAGAGGATGCCTGAGGAGTGGAGGAGTGTATTGGTTCCAATTTTTAAGAATAAGGGTGATGTGCTGAGCTGTAGTAAGTACAAAGGGATAAAATTTATCAGCATGGAGTTATGAGAAAGAGTAATGGAAGCTAGGTTAAGAAGGGAGGTGATGATTAGTGAGCAGCTGTACAGTTTCATGCCAGGAAACAGTACTACAGATGGGATGTCTGATCTGAGGGTGTTGATGGAAAAGTGTGGAGAAGGTCAGAAGGAGTTGCACTGTGTCTTTGTGGACTTAGAGAAAGCTTATGAGAGTGTGTCTAGAGAGGATTTTTGGTACTGTATGAGGAAGTCAGGAGTGCAGAAAAGTATGTAAGAGTGGTACAGGATATGTATGAGGCAGTGGGACAGTGGTGAGGCCTGCAGTAGGAGTGATGCATGCATTCAAGGTGGAGGTGAGTTTACATCAAGGATGAGCTCTGAGCTCTTTCTTATTTGCAATGGTGATGGAGAGATTAACAGATGACATCAAACAGGAGTTATTGTGGACTATGATGTTTGCAGATGACATTGTAATCTGTAGTGAGAGTAGGGAACAGGTTGAGGAGACCTTGGAGAGGTGGAGATATGCTCTAGAGAGGAGAGGAATGAAAGTTAGAAGGGCTAAGACAGAATATGTGTGTGTGAATGAGAGGGAGGACAGAGGAATGGTGAAGATGCAGGGAGTAGAGCTGATGAAGGTGGATGAGTTTGAATACTTCGGATCAACAGTTCAGAGTAAAGGTGAGTGTAGAAGAGAGGTGAATAACAGAGTGCAGGCAGGGTGGAGTGGATGGAGAAGAATGTCAGAAGTGATTTTTGACAGGCTGGTATCAGTAAGAGTGAAAGGGAAGGTCTACAAGATGGTAGTGAGACCAGCTATGTTATATGGGTTGGAGACAGTGGCAGTGATGAAAAGACAGGAGTCAGAGCTGGAGGTGGCAGAGCTAATGATGTTAAGATTTGAATAGGGTGTGATGAGGATGGACAGGATTAGAAATCAGTATATTAGAGGGTCAGCTCAGGTTGGACAGTTTGGAGACAAAGCCAGAGAGGTGAGATTGTGTTGATTTGGATATGTGCTTAGGAGGGATGCTGGGTATATTGGGAGAAGGATGCTAAGGCTGAAGCTGCCAGGTAAGAGAAAAAGAGGAAGGCCTAAGATAAGGTTTATGGATGTGATGACAGAGGACATGCAGGTGGTTGTTGTGACAGACCAAGATGCAGAGGACAGGAGGAAATGGAAACAAGTGATCCACTGTGGTGACCCCTAATGTGAGCACCCGAAAGGAAAATAATTGCTTGTAAAATTAGTCTGTTTTCTTATTCCATTTGATTTTTTGTCTTTCATTTTTTGTGTAATTGTGATTTGGTGTTGTGTGAGTATGACTACTAGCAGTATTCATATGTCTTTGTCTGTATATATATATATATATATATATATATATATATATATATATATATTATATATATATAGATTTTACTACTTAGAAAATATTGTCAGTTTGGTATAGTAAATTTGCCTTTTTAGGCTTGAGACACATCTGAAAACAGTGTTTTGACCATTGTGCTCATCCAGTCAACAAATTAATAAATATATATTTATATCTATATCTATCTATTTATCTATCTATCTATCTATCTATCTATCTATCTATCTATCTATCTATCTATCTATCTATCTATCTATCTATCATTCTAGCTATCTACCTACCTATGTGGGTGTGTGCGTGTGTGTGTCTAGAAATATCTC